>NC_056739.1:1159660640-1160014390 GCF_019279795.1 Protopterus annectens
AGTAATTTGTAGATTATTTAGTGCTTGCAGTAAGAGGTGGACAAGTGTGGAGCACCAGGAACAGTTATGACTGCTAAAACTAGAAGACTGAGTAGTTTAAGGGTACAGAAACAGTTTTGAGTGCTAGAACTAGAAGATTTGCTAGTTTTAAGGGAACAGGAACAGTTTAGAGTGCTACAACTAGAAGACTGGCTCATTCAAGGGAACAGAAACAGTTTTGAGTGCTAAAACTAGAAGACTGGTCAGTTCAAGAGAACAGAAACAGTTTTGAGTGCTAAAACTAGAAGACTGGCTAGTTCTAAGGGAAAATCTGAAGAGCAGACTTTCTGGTACTGGGAATATTTTAACCGCAGTTAAATGCCACTGCACGGTGCGCAAAACCGCACAAACACGGGTTTTTAACAGAAAGATGAAAGGAATAGAAATAGCCCAAAAGCTCTCCTCAGTATGGAGAACATCGATATCTGCGCAGTGGCAGAAACCTGATTCAAGGCTCCAGAGAGCACCCCAGCACTACCAGGTTACACCTCATATCATGCTTTTCAGCCCCAAAACTCGGACCGAACCACAAAAGGAGGGGGAGTATCCATATTTATCAAGGATACCCACACCTCCAGGTTAGTGGCGTTGCACGAAGCATCAGAAACCATCCATGTGCAACTAACAGTGGGCAAAACTGACTTTCAGTTTATAGCATGCTACAAACCACCATCTCAAAATCAGGAATCCCACTCAGCTTTCCTGAAAACATTTTAGAACATGAAGATCTCTCCAAACACCATTATATTGGGTGACTTCAACTACCCAAACATAGACTGGGAGCATTACTCAAGCCCCAACACCCTAGCCCAAAGGTTCCTGGAATTTATAAACTCAAATGCCATGGAACAACTAGTCACAACTCCCACAAGAGGGGAAAACATACTTGACCTGATCATCACCAACATGGGGACCCTATGCTCCACACCAGATGTATACCCCTCATTGGTAAGATCAGACCATAAATTAATTTCACTGGATATCCAAAACCCGACCCCACCCCCAGCCCAGAAAACCACAGTGAAAAACTTCCCAAAAGCGAACTTCACACTTCTCAAAACCGAGGTGGAATCCTTCAAGGCCCCGGGCCAGAGGAAACTATGGCCCTAACCACCGAATCCTATATAAACGCATTCTATGGACACCTCCAGGAATGCATGGATCATGCTATCCCAAACAAAACCAAGACCCAGTCGTCCAAAGGCAGGCGTCCAGTCTGGTGGACCCCAGCCATAAATAAGTAGTACAACAGAAGGAGGAAGCTACTACATGATAGAGCAAAATCCGTAAAAGGGAAGGCATCTCTGATCAGTACTAGCAAAAAATTACGATCCCTCATAAAATCCTCCAAGGCCAGCTTCGAGAGAAAAATTGCACAGGACACTAAAGACAATCACAAGGCTTTCTTTAGCTATGTTAGGAACCTGGGATGCAACTCCCAGATATGCTCAGAGTTGATTCTAAACGACAAAAAATACACTGAACCCACAGACATTGCCAACATCCTGGCAGACAGGTTCAATGCAAACTTCTCCCCCAAAAGAGCAAATATCTATCCCAGCAGAGTGCAGCCTCCCTAACATCTCAGATGCTCAGGTGAAAGCCGCCCTCTCCAAAGCAAAAAACACTGCTTCAATGGGACCAGACGGTGTCCCGGGTTGCGTCCTACATGAACTCCAAGAAGAACTAAACCCTCACATAAAACTGCTGTACAATCTCAGCCTCACTACAGGATATGTACCCAAAGAATGGCATACAGCAACAGTGGCCCCACTCCACAAAGGTGGTGCCTCAACGGGCCCTGGTAACTATCGCCCCATAAGCCTAACTAGCCTTATCTGCAAGGCCATGGAGAGGATCATCATGGAACTCATAAACAAAGACATTGGGGACCTACAGACACTAGATCCTACCCAATTTGGCTTTGTCAAGGGCAGATCCTGCCTCTTGAACCTGGTCAACTTTTTTGAAACAGTCACCAAGGCCATAGATGAAGGGAAGGTAGTCCACACAGCCTATCTGGACCTCGCAAAGGCATTTGACACAATACCCCACTCGGGCATCATAGATAAGCTATCCAGCTTAAATATAAACCCCTAGGTCACAAGATGGGTTGCTAACTGGCTCAAAGACAGAACCCACAGAGTCAGAATTGCCGGAGCCATGTCAGACTCGAAACCGGTTACAAGTGGTGTCCCACAAGGCTCTGTCCTGGGACCACTCTTGTTTGACATATACTTCTCCGAGGTACAGGCCAACACGGGAGAACTATGGCCGACCAAGTTCGCAGATGACTGCAAACTGGGCGCCATAGTTGACTCTCCAGCTGACACGAACATCCTCCAAAAAGGTCTCTCAGAGACGGATAACTGGTGCTAGAGCCATGGCCTAAACTAAATGCCAAAAAGTGTATAGTCATACCCTTTGGCAAAAACAGAGTGCCCACAAATTACCACATAGGTGGTAACCCATTAAGTACGGAAAAAGTAATTCGGGACCTGGGGACCCAAGTTGATAGCAATCTCTCCTTTGACAACCACATTGCCAAATTGGTTAGAAAGACCTTGTACATAGCCCACCTTATCACGAAAGGATTCACATCTAGATCAAGTGAGGTAATAGTGCCCCTTTATTCATCCCTTATCAGGCCCATCATAGAATACAATGCCCCTTTTGGGATGTACCTTACCCGACACCTGCAGCAACTAGAAAGACCCCAAAAGTACCTCACAAAGAGGATCAAGGGACTCAAACAGATCCCATATGCTACCTGGTTAAAAAAACTCCAGCTCTACTCATTTGCATACCGCCTACTTCAAGGCGATCTATGCCTGACATACAAAGCTATGTCCAACCCAGAATTAATGGACATGCTCCACCACAGAAAATCTAAATCCCTTAGAAGCATGCGCTCGAGGGACTTGAACCTCAGCACAGAAATAAATAGAACATGCTGGAGGGACAGATTCATAACCCAGAGGCTCCCTTCGCTCTGGAATAGAATCCCAGTCCATGTTAGGCAGAGCACCTCACTGACTCTCTTCAAGAGGAATCTTGATGAGTGGATGGGAGATTATAGGTTTACCCCGGGAATTACTTCTGTGTCACTACTAGACAGAGGCACAGTAAACTAACCTTAAAAAGGGCACAGCAAACTCAAATCAAAGGGTCGCGAAAGCCAAACACACTCGAGTTAGGCTTATAAATGCCCCAGGGCAGATAGCCTAATATGAACCTATGAACCAATAAAACTACAGATTCTGAGCTGAAACCACTCCTCCAGATGACAGGCATTTAGAGCAGATACAAGTAAAAAAACACTTTTAAAGCAGGAAATGGCTAATTGCACTTCAGTGTGTAGCCCTTTACAATTAAACAGATTAAAAAACACTTAAAAATGATCAATTAAAGTGCAACAATATAAGAATTCAAAAACAGTACAAATAAGTAGCACAGTTAATAAAAAACAGTCAGAATAATGCGGCTAGGAAAATAAGCAATAAAAAGCAAAATAGAGGTACTTAATCCACTCACAGTCTCCCTTTTCTCTCTCTGCAGCTGTAGGACTCTGCAGGACAACCAGGCAGGCTCTTGCTGAGGTAATAAAAGCACAAAAATGCACAAACACGGGTTTTTAAATAGAAAGATGAAAGGAATAGAAATAGCCCAAAACGGCCAATAAAACTACAGATTCTGAGCTGAAACCTCCAGGCGACAGATAGGCTGTTTCCAAGCTCACCACTCTCACTGATGAACAGAGAAGCTTCCCTCTATCTCAGAAAGGTCTGGGCAACACAGAAACTTACAAACAGCCCAGAATTCAGCAAAATCTGAAAACCGGACTCTACAAGTTCTAGAAAGGCAGGAAACAAGTACAGAGATAGGATTTTTGTTTTTTTTTTATCCAAAGGTTAGAGCAGATGTATGTTTGTTTGTGTCTTTCGGCTTTTCCCGGTTAGGGGTCGCCACAGCGGAACTCCGGTCTGCTAATGATTGGCAGTAGAGTTTTACGTGCTGGCTTGCTGGGCCTAACGCACAACCTTCAACGAAGGAACGCCCGTTCACGCATGTCGCCACACAGAAGATGCTCTAACTGAGAATCGAACGGGCAACGTCTAACTGTGAGGCGACAACGCTACCGCAACACAAAACATTTTTAAAGCAGGAAAAGGCTATCGCACGAGTGTGTAGCCTTTTACAATTAATCAGATGAAAAAACACTTAAAAACGATCAATTAAAGTGCAACAATATAAGAATTCAAAAAACAGTTCAAATAAGTAGCACAGTTAATAAAAAATGGTTGGAATAATGCTGCTAGCAAAAATCAAGGTCAGATTGATGTACCAAGTAGTCATCTGTGAATAATGCACTTTTGCATAGCTTATCTCATGGTGTGCACCCTTCAGTCTCATGGCCAAATTGTCAACATCCCTGAAACCAGTATGCCCACTTTTATTTTAGCTTAGCATTCTTATACAGTGTCATTACTCCACAAACTGCTGGGAAATCTGGTATGCCTTAAAACTGCAAAAAGGAAAGTCCAGTTTACATGATCAAATGCTTTTCTTGCATCCATACCTGATGCCAGTAATGGCTTAGATAATCTGTTTGTATCTTCTGTTTATGAAAGGAGTTTTTAATAAAATTGTCAAATATTCTTCCAGATTTAAACGCATTTTCATCACTGTGAATGAACTTAGGAATTACACTTCTTAACTAAGAGTTCTGTAAATAATTTATAATTGTGGTTAATGTATATCAGTCTATGTGATCCTAACTGCGTAGAGTCATTCATGGATTTTAATAAGACTGTGACAGTATCTTGCTTCTAAAACTCTAGATCCTGACCAGGGGGCATAACATAGTTAGATAACTCTATAAAATTTCTGCTAAACTGTTCTTGTTCTTTCTCCCACTGGTATTCTTCTGTTGGTATACCATGTGGCCTGGGTATCTCATATTTGTTTTTTTTTTTCCTCTCTTTATTATCAACTGTCTTTCCTCCTCCTGCATTAAAGCTTTTGTTAAAAGTCTGACATGGTCTGGGACTAATTTTCTAAGGTCCAAAGATCCCAAATAGGCTTAATTTTCTTGAGTTAATGATCCTTTCATAAGCTATTCTAAATAGGGTTGTGATGTTACGTAAAAGAGGACATTTTGCCAGCAGCTACAGGACTTCCTAGAAAAGACAGACAGAATGAGTTTGTGTTGATAATGGAGGACCTGAATGCTCATATCAGGACAGACAGAAAAAGATATGAAGAGTACTTGGGTCCATGTGGGTGGGGCAACAGGAATAAAGAAGGCAAGGTGTACCTCTTAACTGTCCAGATTTTCCCAGAATGTCCAGATTTTTGCCTCATATTTTTGGTCTGTTCCTCATAAAATTTGTAGTTCTCTGGCTGAGGATTGAAGTCACTAAATAATGACAGACATTTGAATTTCAGACTTCATGTCCTTCAGAAAATGCATGCTAATAAAACAACTTTTATTGTACCATCTTTCTAACTTTGTAAAAGTAATATTTAAAATTTGTCCCTATTTTTGGGCCTTTGTTCCCCCATATGTTTGGGGTTTTGTCTAGATTTTTTGTGCTAAGAGGCTGAGAGCTATGAAAGGAGGAGAGGCTATTTTCAACTTCTTTTTGACAAATAGCTTAATGGTAGACAACATATTCTTTGCAAAAAGAGAAGGCCACAAGATCACATACAAAAGTAGTCAGCATGAAACTCAAGTAGTCTTCCCCCGAGTAATGCAGGGGCATTGTGGTGAATTCAGAGATTAAAAAGTCAGCCACAGTAAAATGTTCAGCCCCCAGCGCAAACCACTAGTGGCTGCCACCAGCTGCAATGATCAGAGAAGGAAAGCAGGCCAGAAATGGACAAAAAAAAGTTCACAATATACAGTGGTAAACTGCAAAAGAAGGAATATAAAAGAAAACCGGAGAGAAAACTGCAGAAAAAAGTGCATGTTGATCGAGATTTGACACTTGAATGGTTAAGATGAGGTACATTTAAACTAGAATAGAAAAGTGTGAGCTAAAATTCATAGGTGATGCGGTGTGTGCAATTGTTTACAATCTACAGAGAAAAGTAGAAGATGCAGAGAAATGTGCATTTTGCAATAGCAAATGTGAAACGTTTGCATACCTTGCTGCAGACTGCAATATACTTATGACTACAGTAATTTGACAAGGTCGTTACAGTGGGGATGCTGCAAACATTACAGCATAGAGATAGCAGAGAGTAATTGGAATCAAGAACAACAAAGAAGATGAAGTAATTATTACTTGGGGGTCATCCAATACCAGCACTTGTGGAAGCAAGAAAAACAAACGTTGAAGCTGAAGAGAAAAGGACAATGGCAGGCAGCATTGATTACCAAAATAACTGCACCCAGAAACTAATGCAGCGTTGAACAGGGGCACACAGAAATAGTTCAAGTGGTAGAAGGAGCAAAGGGGCTATTAAGAAAGAATTTCCAAGATTATGTAAATGTGTTACCATTACCGGTAACTTTACATGAACTGCAGAAGGAGGCATTTCTGACTATGTTGCATCTGTTGAGAAGAGCACTTTGGCATATCCTCATAAATAAAGTAAAATCTTTTAATGAAATCACAGTTAAGCAGTCTCATCTTTAGTCAGGACTTCATCAGAGCTTTCAATGAAATTCTGAATAATCTAAGGACCAAAGTGCCTAACTATGATTTCATTAAAGGATTTTAATTAATTTCTGTGTGTTTAGATTTACTTTATCATGGTATTTCTCTGGTTACTGGTGTTTGTTGCTGTGGTTGCTGTTTTGACACTGACAGATGTCATGGACTGAAGCAAAACTAATTTCATGAATTGTTAACTAAACCACCCTTACTTAGGAGTGGAGTCCATTCATGTGACTGTAATACAAAACAAATAAAAAATAACCAAACATTTGGAGAAATTGAAGGAGGAAAAAATTCAGAAAGGCATGTGCAGAAGTTGAAGAGAATCGATGGGCCATAAGTCTTTGTTTTTATGAATGCCTCTTTTGATCTCCCAAGTAAGTTGGTATACCATTGAGCTAGTGTGGCTTCCATTGAACTGTCACAGAACAAGCACATTTCCTATGTATGTATGTACATTGTTATTGGATGTGCACACAATATTATTTTTCTTTTTTTTTTTAATTTGGATGATTGCAATTACTTGAGTGTATGTACCATCATCATTTTGAGCTGTAACATGACCTTTATTTTAATGGTGTAATTTTGTATTCATGTACTACAGGCTTATGACTAGCTGTCCTAGAACAGTGGCAGTTGTCCTTATGAGCCCAAAATGGGTCTCCATTTAATTATGAATGGCCCTTTTTTTTTCTCGTATCAGGAAGTGTTCTGCATTGTTCTAGTAAAATTGTTAGGGAGAAGGCATTCACCACACAAGAAGCAACAGCCAGCATGTTTTGCCATATTTAAAAAAACAAAATGATGTGACAATCATGTCTTTGGGGTATTAGTATTTTCTCAACTGCTGGCTACAAGTAGTGATGTCATCTGCAGCTTCTTAACTCCTGTAAATTGTAGCATTGCATAATATGTGGAAGTAACACCTGATATCGATTAGTTTTTGTCTTGCTGTCTAAGCAATAATTACTTAAATTGTTTAATGTTTGTATTATGCTTTTATTTTTCTGTATGGCAGATTGTAGTTGAAATAGTAAATAGCTCATGATTGAGCCTTGTTCTACGTTATTTCACTTCATGTAATGGGATATAGCTTGACTGGTCAGTGACTAGTATATTGAAGCCCATTTGGTCAAGAATAGCAGCTGAATAGAACTTCACTGAAATTTGGACAGTCATAATTTTAACTGTTTTACTACCACACCACTATAAAGTGAAAGACAGCAGTGCCTACATTTCTAAAATATTGAACTTAGAGGTTGCAAAGCAACAGAGAAAATGCTGCCTGAATTTTGTTGAAGTTTCATTTTGTTTGCTAATGTTAACTAAATGGCAGTGTATGGATCATTGACTGACTTTCCATGTCTGAGTGGTGCATGGTAATCCAGGATGAAGTATAGGTCCTTCAGTCATTTTACTATTTTATATTTGTTATATAAAGTGTTGTGTTTGGTTTAAACAATGAATGAAATTCAATTTATTAAGACAGTATTTTTGTCTTTTCATAAGGAACTGGAAAGCAGTATAGTAGACTTGCTTATTCCTTCTCCAAATGCGTCTGCTGAAGTAGGATACAACAGAGACAGGTAATTATTTTCCATTTTCCTCTGAAGCTAAGTTCTGTCTCTAAATTTGCTGTGATGTTTTTATATTCACTTTTTAAGAAAGGCTTGGGGATGTCATTAAGGGCCTGTCTACATTAATACTGCAGTGCTCTTTGTTTCACATTACTGATTTAAAATTTACGTTATAGTGATTAGTTAGTGTAAAGCTTACTTCATTTATGATGCAGACAACCTGAATTCATGCAGATGGTTTACACATTGTAGTGACAGCTAGGAAAGCTGAGGTGTCACTTTCCGAATAGTGGTCAGAAATGGTAGTGTGTCTAATCTAGGCAAAGCCCTGATGGAGCAAGAGTTAAGATTGAACAAGCATGTACAATAGATATCAACTTTGAAGGTGATAGTTGTTGTGTGCCATTTACATCACTGCATATTACTTCGTTATAAAAGATAGGAAAAAAACTGCCAGCTAAGCAAGTCATAGCCAGTATCATTCACCCCAAAGTAAGTGGTTGATTCCAAATCCTTTTATGCCTTCATGTATTGGTCATGTTCATAGGTGTGTACTAAGCTAATGGCCCTGGAGCCTTTACAAGTTTAGCTCATAGGATTACCCTGGCATCATGCTAGCCAACCTTAGTTTCTAGTGTCTCTGGTGAGTAGAGCCACTGGAGTGATCCCCAGGGTGAATTTTCTATTTCCCATCCACTCATCAAGATTTCTCTTGAAGAGAGCCAGTGAGGTGCTCTGTTTGACATGTATGGGAAGTATATTAAATAGCATGGACAGTCTCTATGTTATGAGCCTGCCCCTCCAGCACGTTCTGTTGATTGTAGTAATGAGGTTGAGGTCTCTGGAGCCTGTGGTGCGGAGGGTTTGGGATTTCTTTAGATGTAGCATTTCTAACAGAGCTGGGTCAGACATGGCTTTGTAAGTCAAGCAGAGATTGCCTCTAAGTAGCCGATATGAGACAGAGAATAGTTGGATTTTTTTGAGTCTGTCCATGTAGGACAAGTGTTTAAGGCCTAGGATTCTGTTTGTGAGGTACCTTTGCAGCCTCTCAGGTTGTTGCAGGTGTCTAGTGAGGTACATGCCAAATCGGGCATTGTACTCGATGATTGGCCTAATGAGGGAAGAGTAGAGGGAGACAATGACCTCTTTCTTCCTGGTTGCAAAACTCTTTAGTAATGAGATGTGCCACATAGAAGGACTTTCTGACCACAGTGGCAGTGTGGTGGTCAAAAGAGAGGTTGCTGTCAACCTGTGTTCCCAGATCTCTTATAACGCCTTCTGTGTTCAGTGGACTACTATCGATGTGGTAGTTCATGGGAATTGGGTTTTTCCCAACGGGGATGACGACACATTTTTTGGCATTGAGCTTAAGACCATGGTTCTGACACCAGTCGTCTGTCTCAGTGAGGCCTTTCTGTAGGATGTCAACATCACTTGGGGAGTTAATAATAGCTCCCAATTTGCAATTGTCTGCGAACTTTGTCAGTCAGAGTCCCTTCTTGTTGGCCTGGACTTCTGAGAAGTAGATACCAAACAGGAAAGGACCCAGGACCGATCCCTGTGGGACTCCACTCGTGACTAATCAGCAGTCTGACTTGGAATCAGCTACTTTCACACTGTGGGTTCTATCTGTGAGCCAGTTCGCAACCCACCTAGTGATATAGGGGTTGATGCCTAGCTTACTGAGTTTTTCTATGATTCCTGAGTAGAGAATGGTATCAAAGGCCTTGGCCAGATCAAGGTAGGCTGTATGAACCACCATGCCTTCATCCACAGCTCTGGTGACTGACTCAAAGAAGTCAACCAAGTTGGGCAGGCATGATCTACCCTTCACAAAACCAAACTGTGATCCATAGTTTGGAGATTCCCTATATCCTTGTTTATTAGGTACATGAGGATGTGTTCCATAGCTTTGCATATCAGACTTGTCAGGCTAATGGGGCGATAGTTCCCAGGGTCTGTAGTCGCTCTTCCTTTGTGGAGAGGGATGACTATAGCAGTGCATCATTCAATAGGGACAAAGCCTAAGGTGAGGCTGTGATTGAACAAGGACACACAGGTGAGGTGCCAGTTCGCTATGTAGTTCATGTAGAACCCTGCCAGGGGTATTGTCAAATCCCACAGAAGCTGTATTCTTGGCCTTGAACAGTGCTGTTTTAACCTGTTCAGCAGTAATATTGAGTGCCTGGCAATCTACTGATATTGTGATTGGTCCTTTGGGGGGGGGGTAAAGTTGGCAATATCTGTTGGCTCGGTATAGCAGGTACCATTGTGCAGTAGCTCAGAGCAAGTCTGAGTATTGATGTGGTGGTTCTTTACATAAGCATAGAAGGCCTTGTGCTTGTCTTTACTATCTGCTGCAATTCTGTTTTCATAGCTAGCTTTAGAGGATTTGATGAGGGGTCTCAACTTTTTGTTGAGGCTGATAAGGAAGTTTTTCCAGTCTTGGGACTTCACCTTATTCCACATCAGTTTCCTCCTTCTGTTGTAGAGTTTCTTTATGGCAGGGGAGCACCAGATTGGCTTCCTTTTTTTGGAGGAGAGCATCTTGGTTCTGTTGGGTGTGGCGAGATCCATGCATTTATGTATGTGTTCGTACAGTGCATTAGTGTATGATTCGGCAGTCATGCAACTATTCTCCATTTACATGGATGCCGTGAAGTTAGCCACCTCTGTTCTTAGGAGACCAAAGTTAGCTTTGGAGAAGTTTTTCATGGTGGTTATCTTTGCGGAGGGGGGGGGTATGTGGATTTCCAAGATGATTAGTTTGTGGTCAGATCTACCAGGGAGGAGTTGACTATTGGTGTAGAGCAAAGGTCGCCCATGTTAGTAATGACCAGGTCAAGGATGTTGCTACCGGTAAGAACGAGCTGGTCCAGGGCATTGGAATTAATGAATTCTAGAAAACGTTGAGCAAGTATATTGGTATGAGTAGTTTTCCCAGTTAATGTTCTGTCCCACCAGGGGCTCCAATATCCTAGACCTGTTCATTACCAACATGGGAGATAGATGCTCCACACCAGTGGTCACCCCCTCATTGATCACGTCTGACCATAAGCAAATCACCCTTGACATCCACATCCCACCCCCACCCCCCAGTAAGGAAACCTCCTTAAAAAACTTCTCCAAAGCCAACTTCATGCTACTGAAGTCAGAAGTGACAAACTTCACAATACCCACGCAGATGGGATCTGGAAGTTCGACTGCAGAATCCTACACTAAGGCACTGTACGAGCACATCCACTCATGCATGAATCGTACCATCCCAAATAGAACCAAGATGCGCTTCTCCAAAAAAACAAAGACAATCTGGTGGTCCCCTGCTATAAACAAACTATACAACAGAAGGAAGAAATTGTTGCAGAAAAGAGGAAAATCCCAGGATGCAAAAAACTCCCTCACCAGCCTCAGTAAGAAGCTGAGATCCCTCATAAAATCCTCAAAAGCTACTTACGAAAATAAAATTGCCAAAGATTCCAAAGACAACCACAAGGCATTCTATAGTTATGTCAAGAATCTAAATGGCAATGCTCAGATCTGCTCTGAGCTACAACAGAATGGCATTAAATATACTGATCCCAAGGATATTGCCAATATCCTGGCAGATCGATTTAGTGCCAACTTAACCCCCCTCTCACCCCCCTAAAGGGCCCATCTCAATACCAAAAGATTGCCAAATTCCAATAATCACAGCCACACAGGTAGAAACAGCACTCTCCAAAGCTAAGAATACAGCATCCATGGGACCAGATGACATCCCAGGTTGTGTACTACATGAATTACAAAATGAACTGGCACCCCACCTAAGTGTCATGTTTAATCATAGCCTCACCTCAGGCTTCGTGCCCACTGAGTGGCGCACAGCTACAGTTATCCCGCTCCACAAGGGAGGATCTGCCTTGGATCCCGGGAACTACCGTCCCATCAGTCTGACAAGCCTGATCTGCAAGGGCATGGAACGCATTATCATGGAACTTATAAACAAAGACATTGGCAACCTTCAAACACTGGACCCCACCCAGTTTGGGTTTGTGAAGGGCCGATCTTGTCTCCTGAATCTGATTGACTTCTTTGAATCGGTCTCCATAGCTGTGGACGAGGGTAAGGCGGTCCTCACAGCCTATCTGGACCTCACCAAGGCCTTCAACACCATCCCCCACTCTGGAATCATAGATAAACTTACTAAGCTGGGCATAAATCCCTACGTCACTCGATGGGTTGCCAACTGGCTTACTGACAGAACCCAGACTGTAAAAGTAGCCGACTCCAAATTTAGCTCCAGACAAGTGGAGTACCTCAGGGTTCAGTCCTGGGACCACTTTTGTTTGGCATCTACTTCTCTGAAGTACAGGCCAACACTAAGGGACTCTGGCTAACAAAGTTTGCAGATGACTGCAAACTGGAAGCCATTGTTGAATCCCCAAATGATGTGGATATTCTACAAAAGGGCCTTACAGAAACAGATGCCTGGTGCCAGAGCCTTGGGCTCAAGCTTAATGCCAAGAAATGTATAGTTATCCCCGTTGGAAAAAAACATGTACCCATGAACTACCACATAGGTGGCAGGACACTAAACATCGAAAGTGTGATGAGAGACTTAGGGACACAAGTGGACAGTGGTCTCACTTTCGATAACCACATCGCCACAACAGTCAGGAAATCCTTCTATGTGGCACACCTCATCACTAAGGGCTTTTCATCCAGAAAAAAGGAGGTCATTGTCCCACTGTACTCATCCCTCCTTAGACCCATTATAGAGTATAATGTCCCATTTGGTATGTACCTCACAAGACATCTGCAACAGCTGGAAAGGCCACAGAAATACCTCACTAAAAGAATCACAGGCCTAAAGCAGATGCCATATGCTGACCGTCTAAAAAAACTCCAGCTATACTCTGTGGCATATCGTCTACTCAGAGGCGATCTCTGCTTAACATACAAGGCCATGTCAAACCCTGAGCTGTTGGACATGCTCCACTTAAAGAAATCCCAATCCCTCAGAGCCACACGCTCCAGGGATCTAAACCTTATCATCACAATGAACAAAACATGCTGGAGGGATAGGTTCCTGACCCAGAGATTCCCCATACTCTGGAATAGACTGCCCATACATGTCAAGTAGAGTGCCTCATTGGCCCTCTTCAAAAGGAACCGTGATGATTGGATGGGAGATAGGAAATTCAACCCGGGGATCATGTCAGTTGCCCTGCTAGACAGGGGCCCAGAGAAGTAAATATTGTGTGAAGAAATTTCCAGGGAATTGTTATGGCTAGGCTTGCATAGGCCTTAGGGCCGATAGCCTAGTACCAGCCTATGAACCTATAAGCATCTTTATTTTACAATTAGTTTCATTCTGTTGTAATCCTCATGTTAAAGGTGCAAGTGATTTTGCAAAAAAATTAATATTATAGTGTTTGATTTTTGTTGTTTCACTGTTTAACTTGTTTTTTCTTTATAACCACACCCACAAAATGATGTGACAGTTGGTAGTGGACAATGATTTACATACAACTGAAGAGCATTATGGTCAAGCAAAAATAGCTTTGGAAGAGCAGCTTTTTACTACTGCATTATCGTGCATTCGTTTTTATTGTAAGATATTCCACTATATTTATTTGATAACTTGTCTTTTTGGGACATTAAAAACTCCTGTTAATTCATTTATCATGAAAATTTTGTACCCTATGTATTCGTTTCATTAGTGTAGCATTGTGGGTTCAGTATTTCATGATGTCATGATAGGGTTTTCAGCTCCAAGAATAACTTTAGAGGCCATCCTTATCAAAATAAAATATAACAGCAGCACACTTTTACATGTTTTGTGTATGGTAAGAAGGATATGTTCCCGCTCCAAAGGTGTGCTACTTACACTTGCTTCAGAATGTGAGCAGTACACTTTAAGAAACAAAAAAGCTGTGCATGCAGTCCCTTTTCCACAGGAATGAATATGCTTCCTTTTGGAGATAGTCATCCTGCGGCCTGTAGCATGTACATGTAATACTGAGAACTGGATGTGGATGTTTCAGTAGTAAACATATCTAGTTGGCTGCATTTTTGCCCATATGATGGAGAAAGTTAGTGGAGCACATGTCAAGCAATATTGAAGGGTAAAAAATAGCCATAAACAAATGTTTGCATTGTTTTTGAAATACATGTATGCAGTTGAAAATGAATCAGTTTGTCATCCTAATTTTAAGACTTGTAATGTTGATTATGAATTGTTAAGAGTTGTGATACTGCCCTGTGCAGTGTCAGACATAACAGTTTGTCTAAATAATTTTCATTTGTATAATGCATGATGTCAGTGAACATCATCTTCTCTGCAGTTTGTCTTTTAGAGAGAGTTTCCTAACTTATCTGAAATGAAAGACAATTTGTAGCAATGGCAATGACATGGAATATGTGACACACTTCAAATCAAATCTTGTGCTAGTGTGGTAAGCAGATTGTTCATATCTGAATTTAAGCTGAAGGTAGAGTAGGCAGTGGAGACGGTTGTGAATCTTCCCAGCGATTTAATTCCATAACTACAAATCTTGTTATCTCAGCCAATAGGAAAAGGCATGAAGTACAGATCCCTATAAAACTCAATTTAATGTGTCCTTTTTATTTTAAAATTTTTAGGAAACTGATTTTAAAATAAAAACAGTCCACTCTCAGGACACTCGGGGAATTATAGACAAACTCGCTAACCTAAATATAAACCCCTACATCACAAGATGAGTTGGTAACTGGCTCACAGACAGAACCCATACAGTGAAAATAGGAAACGCTAGGTCCGACTCCAAACCTGTGACAAGTGGAGTACCCCAGGGCTCAGTCTTGGGACCTCTCCTGTTCAGTATTTACTTCTCCGAGGTACAAGCAAACACAGAAGGGACTATGGCTAACAGAGTTCGCAGATGACTGCAAACTGGGCGCCATAACTGAGACTCCTGCTGACGTAGATATCCTTCAAAAGGGGCTCACTGAACACTGAAACAGATACATGGTGCCAAAATCATGGCCTCAAGCTAAATGCCAAAAAGTGCATTGTCATCCTCTTCGGGAAAAATCAAGTACCTACAAATTACCACATAGGTGGCAGCTCACTTAACACAGAGAGCGTGATAAGAGACCTAGGGACCCAGATGGATAGTAACCTCTCCTTCAATAACCACATCGCTAAAGTGGTTAGAAAATCCTTCTATATGGCCCACCTTAAAACGAAGGGGTTTGCATCTAGAAAAAGGGACGTTATTGTCCCTGTCTACTCATCATTCATTACTAGACACCTGCAACAACTGGAGAGACCTCATAAATACCTCACCAAGAGAGGATAACAGGCCTAAAACATATACCCTATGTCACCAGGCTAAAAAAAACTGACTGTATTCGGTTGCATACCGGCTGCTCAGAGGTGATCTTTGCCTGACATACAAGGATATGTTTAACCCTGAATTGCTGGAAATGCTCCACCTAAGGAAAACCCAATCTACCCAAGCTACATGCTCTAGAGACCTAAACCTGACCTCAACAATAAGCAGGACTTGTTAGAGGGATAGATTTGTGTCCCAGAGACTCCCCTTGCTCTGGAATAAGGTCCCCATATATGTGAAGCAGAGCTCCTCATTAGCGCTCTTCAAGAAGAATCTTGATGAGTGGATAGGGAACAGGAAATTCACCCTGGGAATCACTTCTGTGGCTCTGCCCGACAGAGATGCAGGTAACTAAACCACTTGGGAGGCGCAAGCCAAAACAGTTTGGCTAGGCTTAATTATGCCCTTGGGCCAATAGCCTAGTACCTACCTATGAACTTGTGAGATTATTTTGCTGGAGCATTAATTGTACTAATTAAATAAATTAAAAACAATCCAAATGCAGAGTAGCACACCAGCGGAGACGGGAACAAACGTGAACAAAAAATAATGAAGTCTTCCAAACACCATACACGCTGTTCCCTGATGGCACTAAAACGTAACCACAACTTCAGGTAAGTATTTCCCAGAACACAGAACACGACATACACTTCTGAACACTCAATAAAACTTTTAATTCCAGGATAGAGTGAGCGCTTTTGTCAAAAGGCTTCTTCAGACTCTTAATAAATACAGACTAAATTTCAACTTCTTTAAAAAGCCCACCATAAATTCTCATTGGTTACAAAATGAATCACCTTAAAATTTAAAGTGATACTTACATCACATATTGTGACTCTTCAAATACAATCTATATGTATACTGTTTTAAGATATTCGTCTGCTTATAGAGTTTACATAAAAAGAAAACCAATTTTTGAGAAAATAGACATCTATTAAAAACTTCTATTAAAATACTGATATTCATCAGAAATATATTATACAAACTGTAGACCTATAAATACATAACACATATAAAAATATAAAAATCAAACATTTTGTGCTTATTAAATAAAAAATCAAATAAACAGTGCTTATTAAATAAAAATCAAACATCCCGTGCTTATTGAATAGAAGCGATAAGTAACTTCAACACATAAGCACACTTTTACATGGTGTAAACAACTCATAAAAGCCACTCTCTGAAAGCAGGGGTTGGTCTAAAACAAAACGGCTATGAATTATACAAATTCTATGCACCATAACAAAAGGCATGTTAAAAAAGAGCAAAAGGTGCATGTTATGGAACAACAGAGTATGTCTATAACATATAGGCGCACCTGGTAAACAATCAATATGGAGACAGTCTGTACTTATTGAATAAAAACATTATGTAACTTCAGCACGTAGACACGATCTTCCATGGTGTGAGCAACTCATAGAAGCCACTCTCTACAGTCAGGGGTTGTCCTATAACCAAACGGCTATAATTTATGCAAATTCTATACCCCATTAACTAACAAAAAACATGTTAAAGAACAAGTTAAAAAAGGATGTAAAGAAAAGCTAGTTATGGAACAACAAAGTATGTCTATAAAATATAGGCACACAAGGTAAACCATCAAACTTGAAGCATCTCATAGGGATTACTCACTAAGGTCTGAGGTTGGTTTGACCTACTTATACATCAGCGGCTGAATTTTAATCAGACTTCAGAAACTGTAAAGTATTCCTTTAAGTCATAAAAGGTTTAGTCACTTCACTCTACATAATCTCCTACTCTTGAGGAAGGGCTTTATTTGTACCTTATCATTGAGACCAGGAGGTACATCTGCTCTCCATCTAATAATCCACCTGGTCTCACACTCCAGTGTTCTATTGATAAGGTCACCTCCTCTAAAACCTTGTATAAGGGTCTGGAGGACAAAAGATTTAAAAGTGTGATGTAAACCTACCACTTTACAGTGTCTAGCTAATGCATTAACATCTGAGCCTATTCTAATCTGATAGTTATGTTCTCTAATACGTTCTTTGAGGGTGCGATTCGTCTTCCCTATGTAGTAAGCAGGACATGAACTACAAGTAGCAACATAAACTACATTCTTACTTTCACAATTGGTATTAGTATGAAAATTGAATGTCCATCCTGTGTTAGGGTGTGTGAATGTAGTGTTTATGTTAATAAAAGAACATTGATTGCATTTACCACAAGGTACTGTATTACCAGATTCAGCCACCTCACTATACTTATTAGTAACATATCTGGGCCTACATAGTAGGCTCTTCAAATTGGGGTGGTTCTTATATGTAATACGTGGTTTGGGGCCTACGACCCTACTCACCTCCCTATCAGATATTAAAATATCCCAATGTTTATGCATAAGTCTTTTAACTTCCAAACTTGTTCTACTAAAAGATAAGTTAGCCCTCACCTCAGTGTGAGGTGGTGTAACATTTTCGGTTTGTTCCATCTGCTCCATAAAATATGGTCTGGCACTACTAGATCTCAAAGAGTTTACTGCAATAATTGTTTCATTGATGTCTTTTTCACAGTAACCCCTTTCTAGAAATCTAACCTTGAGCTCCTGCACTCCAGTTTCATAACCAATTTCATTGGGGTTAAGTCTGGACACTCTCATAAACTGTCCTTTTAAAACGTTGTTGAAAACGTGAAGGGGATGCATGCTTTGTCTATGGAGTAAATTATTCCTATGGCACCCCTTCCTATGTATAGACGTGTTCAACATACCATTAGGCAGTCTACATATCTCAACATCCAAAAAAGAGATGTTGGTTTCAGAGAAATTCATAGTGAATTTCAAAAACTCTGTAGTTGTGTTGAGGTATGTAACAAAACTACTAAGAGAACTCTCATCACCCAGCCACACAAAAAAGAGGTCATCTACAAATCTGCAGTACATACCTACATATTCTTTAAAGTAGACATTGTCATAAACATATTTATCCTCCCATCTGGCCATAACTAGGTTGGCGTAGCTATTGGCACAGGACGTGCCCATAGCTACGCCATCCCTCTGTAGGTAAATCTCTTCACCAAATGCAAAAACATTGTTGGTCAGGATAGTCTCAAGTAACAAGGTAACCAAATCAACCTTCTTGACAGAAAAATTTGAATGTGCTCTTAAATATTCTATAATAAAGTTAATACCTATATCATTAGGAATGACCGTGAAAAGACTAACAACATCTAAGGTCACTAAAAAGAAGTGTTGGTTATCTCTCAGATGTTGCGTGTAAGTATATAAGTCCATTAAAAATTGCTTACTATCTTTAAGTATTCTCTTATTCTCATCTACTAAGGGTCTCAGTAGACTCTCTGTATAAATTGAAAGAGGTTCAGTGACCCATCCCTGACCTGCCACAATGGGTCTCATGGGTGGCTCTATAATACTTTTATGAACCTTCGGTAATCCCTGAATGACAGGTATTATCGGGTCCTTAACTTTGAAAAAATCATACAGTTCTTTAGTAATATCTGAGGACATAATAAGGTCATCTAAGGTATAGTACACATTAAACACCTTGTCTACCAGCATATTATAATCTATTCTTGGGTAGAATTGATTCTCATTTAACATTTGTTTCATCTTATTATTATAATATACTGTGTCCATAAGGACTACTGGTCCACCTTTATCAGCTGGTCTGATTACTATTGACCCATCGTACTTTAAGTCATTTAAGGCTTTCCGTTGATTATGATTTAAATTCTGTCCATGTCTTGATACCTTCTTATCTTGAAAACACTTATAAATATCGTTCTCTAAAACCTTTCCAAATACTTCGACTGTGGGATGTAGCTGTGGAACATATGTACTATTTGCACGAAACTTAGTGGACCCTGTGTTGTCATTTTGCTGTCCATAATCCAACTTTAATTGCATATTTCTAATAAAAAGTTTAGTGTCTATGACCGTATCAACCAGATCACTATTCTTAGTAGGAATGAAACTAAGCCCTTTATTTAAAACCTGTTCCTCATATTTATTCAAAGTTCTATTAGACAAATTAAGGACTAATGATTTGACCTCTCCCACATTTTCTTCAAAGTGGGACCTTGTTGCTCTTCTGTGGACCCCTTCCTCTTCTGCCTCCCCCTGCTGGCCGAACGTCTCTTCTCCAAAAAATGGTCCTGTGCTATTGGAAGTGGGGCAGGTATTTTATTCATGGGGAAAAGCGTACTATTCGCTTTAGGTCTAACTACTGTAGCTCCTTGTGGTGACTTACTGCTATTTGCATTGGTGGTATTTCCCACCGTTTCACCTGACAAACTGGGGTTAATCGATTCACCTTCAAATGGTGTGTTAACTACCCCTTCTCCTATCCTAACGTCATTCACTTGATCTGTGTTCAGTGTGGCAGCTCCTATGCTCATAGTTGTTCTGCCATCCTGCTTACTACCATCACATTTGCTGTTAGTTAATGTTTTATTAGGTTCTCGTGTCTCACTACTGGTGACAATTCCCATGGTATTATTATCAGACAAAACACTATCCGTTTGCTCACAAACGTAATTTCTAACATTTGTATTTGTAAAACCTTGCGGTTCAATAAAACCATTAACGCCTTGTTGGCGCATATTCCTGTCCCTCGGCCAGGTAAAGACGTGATTATTTCTAAAATCACGTATATCCCTTGTTATTTTGATCTTTTTTTGATCAAATAACCGTTTTTCTAGAAGCATAACATCTTCCAACACTCTTTCTAGTCTTGCAGCAAAAACATTCTCAACGTACTTGGTCTTAAAGTCATTAAATAATTTATTAACTAAAAGTCTCAATCTGTTCTCTTCTGGCGTGTGATATTCAATAAGTAGCTTCATATAGTTGAAGCTAAGCTCAAGATTGAGCTGTTGCCAGCGATACAAAAGCTCCGGGAACTGATTGCCTGACGTGGGCATCTTCAAAATGCGAAGCCCACGCGGTATAATTCTTTTAGATAGACAAGCTTCAAAATATTGTCTTTGTACTTGTAACCTTTTCAACTTAGTAAAGGCAGTCTCTATTTCTTGCAAGTCTCTAGTAACGTTGAGGTTACTTACATCGCCGTCACTGTCCGTGTTCCCTTCGACATTTGGTTCAAAATCCAATAACAAATTCTCCTCACCGGTCGCACACACTTGGAAACGTTCCGTAAATCTATTGGTTCGTTCCATCACCAGTGGAACGTAAGGTAATTCAATGTTAGAATTGTTATCGTTCGCCATCCTCCTCGGTTGCTGCGCTGACAGTAAATAAAAAGTAAAAATAATCCAAATGCAGAGTAGCACACCAGCGGAGACGGGAACAAACGTGAACAAAAAATAATGAAGTCTTCCAAACACCATACACGCTGTTCCCTGATGGCAATAAAACGTAACCACAACTTCAGGTAAGTATTTCCCAGAACACAGAACACGACATACACTTCTGAACACTCAATAAAACTTTTAATTCCAGGATAGAGTGAGCGCTTTCGCCAAAAGGCTTCTTCAGACTCTTAATAAATACAGACTAAATTTCAACTTCTTTAAAAAGCCCACCATAAATTCTCATTGGTTACAAAATGAATCACCTTAAAATTTAAAGTGATACTTACATCACATATTGTGACTCTTCAAATACAATCTATATGTATACTGTTTTAAGATATTCGTCTGCTTATAGAGTTTACATAAAAAGAAAACCAATTTTTGAGAAAATAGACATCTATTAAAAACTTCTATTAAAATACTGATATTCATCAGAAATATATTATACAAACTGTAGACCTATAAATACATAACACATATAAAAATATAAAAATCAAACATTTTGTGCTTATTAAATAAAAAATCAAATAAACAGTGCTTATTAAATAAAAATCAAACATCCGTGCTTATTGAATAGAAGCGATAAGTAACTTCAACACATAAGCACACTTTTACATGGTGTAAACAACTCATAAAAGCCACTCTCTGAAAGCAGGGGTTGGTCTAAAACAAAACGGCTATGAATTATACAAATTCTATGCACCATAACAAAAGGCATGTTAAAAAAGAGCAAAAGGTGCATGTTATGGAACAACAGAGTATGTCTATAACATATAGGCGCACCTGGTAAACAATCAATATGGAGACAGTCTGTACTTATTGAATAAAAACATTATGTAACTTCAGCACGTGAACACGATCTTCCATGGTGTGAGCAACTCATAGAAGCCACTCTCTACAGTCAGGGTTGTCCTATAACCAAACGGCTATAATTAATGCAAATTCTATACACCATTAACTAACAAAAAACATGTTAAAAAACATGTTAAAAAAGGAGGTAAAGGAAAGCTAGTTATGGAGCAACAAAGTATGTCTATAAAATATAGGCACACAAGGTAAACCATCAAACTTGAAGCATCTCATAGGGATTACTCACTAAGGTCTGAGGTTGGTTTGACCTACTTATACATCAGCGGCTGAATTTTAATCAGACTTCAGAAACTGTAAAGTATTCCTTTAAGTCATAAAAGGTTTAGTCACTTCACTCTACATAATCTCCTACTCTTGAGGAAGGGCTTTATTTGTACCTTATCATTGAGACCAGGAGGTACATCTGCTCTCCATCTAATAATCCACCTGGTCTCACACTCCAGTGTTCTATTGATAAGGTCACCTCCTCTAAAACCTTGTATAAGGGTCTGGAGGACAAAAAATTTAAAAGTGTGATGTAAACCTACCGCTTTACAGTGTCTAGCTAATGCATTAACATCTGAGCCTATTCTAATCTGATAGTTATGTTCTCTAATACGTTCTTTGAGGGTGCGATTCGTCTTCCCTATGTAGTAAGCAGGACATGAACTACAAGTAGCAACATAAACTACATTCTTACTTTCACAATTGGTATTAGTATGAAAATTGAATGTCCATCCTGTGTTAGGGTGTGTGAATGTAGTGTTTATGTTAATAAAAGAACATTGATTGCATTTACCACAAGGTACTGTATTACCAGATTCAGCCACCTCACTATACTTATTAGTAACATATCTGGGCCTACATAGTAGGCTCTTCAAATTGGGGTGGTTCTTATATGTAATACGTGGTTTGGGGCCTACGACCCTACTCACCTCCCTATCAGATATTAAAATATCCCAATGTTTATGCATAAGTCTTTTAACTTCCAAACTTGTTCTACTAAAAGATAAGTTAGCCCTCACCTCAGTGTGAGGTGGTGTAACATTTTCGGTTTGTTCCATCTGCTCCATAAAATATGGTCTGGCACTACTAGATCTCAAAGAGTTTACTGCAATAATTGTTTCATTGATGTCTTTTCACAGTAACCCCTTTCTAGAAATCTAACCTTGAGCTCCTGCACTCCAGTTTCATAACCAATTTCATTGGGGTTAAGTCTGGACACTCTCATAAACTGTCCTTTTAAAACGTTGTTGAAAACGTGAAGGGGATGCATGCTTTGTCTATGGAGTAAATTATTCCTATGGCACCCCTTCCTATGTATAGACGTGTTCAACATACCATTAGGCAGTCTACATATCTCAACATCCAAAAAAGAGATGTTGGTTTCAGAGAAATTCATAGTGAATTTCAAAACTCTGTAGTTGTGTTGAGGTATGTAACAAAACTACTAAGAGAACTCTCATCACCCAGCCACACAAAAAAGAGGTCATCTACAAATCTGCAGTACATACCTACATATTCTTTAAAGTAGACATTGTCATAAACATATTTATCCTCCCATCTGGCCATAACTAGGTTGGCGTAGCTATTGGCACAGGACGTGCCCATAGCTACGCCATCCCTCTGTAGGTAAATCTCTTCACCAAATGCAAAAACATTGTTGGTCAGGATAGTCTCAAGTAACAAGGTAACCAAATCAACCTTCTTGACAGAAAAATTTGAATGTGCTCTTAAATATTCTATAATAAAGTTAATACCTATATCATTAGGAATGACCGTGAAAAGACTAACAACATCTAAGGTCACTAAAAAGAAGTGTTGGTTATCTCTCAGATGTTGCGTGTAAGTATATAAGTCCATTAAAAATTGCTTACTATCTTTAAGTATTCTCTTATTCTCATCTACTAAGGGTCTCAGTAGACTCTCTGTATAAATTGAAAGAGGTTCAGTGACCCATCCCTGACCTGCCACAATGGGTCTCATGGGTGGGTCTGTAATACTTTTATGAATCTTCGGTAATCCCTGAATGACAGGTATTATCGGGTCCTTAACTTTGAAAAAATCATACAGTTCTTTAGTAATATCTGAGGACATAATAAGGTCATCTAAGGTATAGTACACATTAAACACCTTGTCTACCAGCATATTATAATCTATTCTTGGGTAGAATTGATTCTCATTTAACATTTGTTTCATCTTATTATTATAATATACTGTGTCCATAAGGACTACTGGTCCACCTTTATCAGCTGGTCTGATTACTATTGACCCATCGTACTTTAAGTCATTTAAGGCTTTCCGTTGATTATGATTTAAATTCTGTCCATGTCTTGATACCTTCTTATCTTGAAAACACTTATAAATATCGTTCTCTAAAACCTTTCCAAATACTTCGACTGTGGGATGTAGCTGTGGAACATATGTACTATTTGCACGAAACTTAGTGGACCCTGTGTTGTCATTTTGCTGTCCATAATCCAACTTTAATTGCATATTTCTAATAAAAAGTTTAGTGTCTATGACCGTATCAACCAGATCACTATTCTTAGTAGGAATGAAACTAAGCCCTTTATTTAAAACCTGTTCCTCATATTTATTCAAAGTTCTATTAGACAAATTAAGGACTAATGATTTGACCTCTCCCACATTTTCTTCAAAGTGGGACCTTGTTGCTCTTCTGTGGACCCCTTCCTCTTCTGCCTCCCCCTGCTGGCCGAACGTCTCTTCTCCAAAAAATGGTCCTGTGCTATTGGAAGTGGGGCAGGTATTTTATTCATGGGGAAAAGCGTACTATTCGCTTTAGGTCTAACTACTGTAGCTCCTTGTGGTGACTTACTGCTATTTGCATTGGTGGTATTTCCCACCGTTTCACCTGACAAACTGGGGTTAATCGATTCACCTTCAAATGGTGTGTTAACTACCCCTTCTCCTATCCTAACGTCATTCACTTGATCTGTGTTCAGTGTGGCAGCTCCTATGCTCATAGTTGTTCTGCCATCCTGCTTACTACCATCACATTTGCTGTTAGTTAATGTTTTATTAGGTTCTCGTGTCTCACTACTGGTGACAATTCCCATGGTATTATTATCAGACAAAACACTATCCGTTTGCTCACAAACGTAATTTCTAACATTTGTATTTGTAAAACCTTGCGGTTCAATAAAACCATTAACGCCTTGTTGGCGCATATTCCTGTCCCTCGGCCAGGTAAAGACGTGATTATTTCTAAAATCACGATATCCCTTGTTATTTTGATCTTTTTTTGATCAAATAACCGTTTTTCTAGAAGCATAACATCTTCCAACACTCTTTCTAGTCTTGCAGCAAAAACATTCTCAACGTACTTGGTCTTAAAGTCATTAAATAATTTATTAACTAAAAGTCTCAATCTGTTCTCTTCTGGCGTGTGATATTCAATAAGTAGCTTCATATAGTTGAAGCTAAGCTCAAGATTGAGCTGTTGCCAGCGATACAAAAGCTCCGGGAACTGATTGCCTGACGTGGGCATCTTCAAAATGCGAAGCCCACGCGGTATAATTCTTTTAGATAGACAAGCTTCAAAATATTGTCTTTGTACTTGTAACCTTTTCAACTTAGTAAAGGCAGTCTCTATTTCTTGCAAGTCTCTAGTAACGTTGAGGTTACTTACATCGCCGTCACTGTCCGTGTTCCCTTCGACATTTGGTTCAAAATCCAATAACAAATTCTCCTCACCGGTCACACATACTTGGAAACGTTCCGTAAATCTATTGGTTCGTTCCATCACCAGTGGAACGTAAGGTAATTCAATGTTAGAATTGTTATCGTTCGCCATCCTCCTCGGTTGCTGCGCTGACAGTAAATAAAAAGTAAAAATAATCCAAATGCAGAGTAGCACACCAGCGGAGACGGGAACAAACGTGAACAAAAAATAATGAAGTCTTCCAAACACCATACACGCTGTTCCCTGATGGCAATAAAACGTAACCACAACTTCAGGTAAGTATTTCCCAGAACACAGAACACGACATACACTTCTGAACACTCAATAAAACTTTTAATTCCAGGATAGAGTGAGCGCTTTCGCCAAAAGGCTTCTTCAGACTCTTAATAAATACAGACTAAATTTCAACTTCTTTAAAAAGCCCACCATAAATTCTCATTGGTTACAAAATGAATCACCTTAAAATTTAAAGTGATACTTACATCACATATTGTGACTCTTCAAATACAATCTATATGTATACTGTTTTAAGATATTCGTCTGCTTATAGAGTTTACATAAAAAGAAAACCAATTTTTGAGAAAATAGACATCTATTAAAAACTTCTATTAAAATACTGATATTCATCAGAAATATATTATACAAAGTATAGACCTATAAATACATAACACATATAAAAATCAAACATTTTGTGCTTATTAAATAAACAATCAAATAAACAGTGCTTATTAAATAAAAATCAAACATCCCGTGCTTATTGAATAGAAGCGATAAGTAACTTCAACACATAAGCACACTTTTACATGGTGTAAACAACTCATAAAAGCCACTCTCTGAGAACAGGGGTTGGTCTAAAACCAAACGGCTATGAATTATACAAATTCTATGCACCATAACAAGAGGCATGTTAAAAAAGAGCAAAAGGTGCATGTTATGGAACAACAGAGTATGTCTATAACATATAGGCGCACCTGGTAAACAGTCAATATGGAGACAGTCTGTACTTATTGAATAAAAACATTATGTAACTTCAGCACGTAGACACGATCTTCCATGGTGTGAGCAACTCATAGAAGCCACTCTCTACAGTCAGGGGTTGTCCTATAACCAAACGGCTATAATTTATGCAAATTCTATACCCCATTAACTAACAAAAAACATGTTAAAGAACAAGTTAAAAAAGGATGTAAAGAAAAGCTAGTTATGGAACAACAAAGTATGTCTATAAAATATAGGCACACAAGGTAAACCATCAAACTTGAAGCATCTCATAGGGATTACTCACTAAGGTCTGAGGTTGGTTTGACCTACTTATACATCAGCGGCTGAATTTTAATCAGACTTCAGAAACTGTAAAGTATTCCTTTAAGTCATAAAAGGTTTAGTCACTTCACTCTACATAATCTCCTACTCTTGAGGAAGGGCTTTATTTGTACCTTATCATTGAGACCAGGAGGTACATCTGCTCTCCATCTAATAATCCACCTGGTCTCACACTCCAGTGTTCTATTGATAAGGTCACCTCCTCTAAAACCTTGTATAAGGGTCTGGAGGACAAAAAATTTAAAAGTGTGATGTAAACCTACTGCTTTACAGTGTCTAGCTAATGCATTAACATCTGAGCCTATTCTAATCTGATAGTTATGTTCTCTAATACGTTCTTTGAGGGTGCGATTCGTCTTCCCTATGTAGTAAGCAGGACATGAACTACAAGTAGCAACATAAACTACATTCTTACTTTCACAATTGGTATTAGTATGAAAATTGAATGTCCATCCTGTGTTAGGGTGTGTGAATGTAGTGTTTATGTTAATAAAAGAACATTGATTGCATTTACCACAAGGTACTGTATTACCAGATTCAGCCACCTCACTATACTTATTAGTAACATATCTGGGCCTACATAGTAGGCTCTTCAAATTGGGGTGGTTCTTATATGTAATACGTGGTTTGGGGCCTACGACCCTACTCACCTCCCTATCAGATATTAAAATATCCCAATGTTTATGCATAAGTCTTTTAACTTCCAAACTTGTTCTACTAAAAGATAAGTTAGCCCTCACCTCAGTGTGAGGTGGTGTAACATTTTCGGTTTGTTCCATCTGCTCCATAAAATATGGTCTGGCACTACTAGATCTCAAAGAGTTTACTGCAATAATTGTTTCATTGATGTCTTTTTCACAGTAACCCCTTTCTAGAAATCTAACCTTGAGCTCCTGCACTCCAGTTTTATAACCAATTTCATTGGGGTTAAGTCTGGACACTCTCATAAACTGTCCTTTTAAAACGTTGTTGAAAACGTGAAGGGGATGCATGCTTTGTCTATGGAGTAAATTATTCCTATGGCACCCCTTCCTATGTATAGACGTGTTCAACATACCATTAGGCAGTCTACATATCTCAACATCCAAAAAAGAGATGTTGGTTTCAGAGAAATTCATAGTGAATTTCAAAAACTCTGTAGTTGTGTTGAGGTATGTAACAAAACTACTAAGAGAACTCTCATCACCCAGCCACACAAAAAAGAGGTCATCTACAAATCTGCAGTACATACCTACATATTCTTTAAAGTAGACATTGTCATAAACATATTTATCCTCCCATCTGGCCATAACTAGGTTGGCGTAGCTATTGGCACAGGACGTGCCCATAGCTACGCCATCCCTCTGTAGGTAAATCTCTTCACCAAATGCAAAAACATTGTTGGTCAGGATAGTCTCAAGTAACAAGGTAACCAAATCAACCTTCTTGACAGAAAAATTTGAATGTGCTCTTAAATATTCTGTAATAAAGTTAATACCTATATCATTAGGAATGACCGTGAAAAGACTAACAACATCTAAGGTCACTAAAAAGAAGTGTTGGTTATCTCTCAGATGTTGCGTGTAAGTATATAAGTCCATTAAAAATTGCTTACTATCTTTAAGTATTCTCTTATTCTCATCTACTAAGGGTCTCAGTAGACTCTCTGTATAAATTGAAAGAGGTTCAGTGACCCATCCCTGACCTGCCACAATGGGTCTCATGGGTGGGTCTGTAATACTTTTATGAATCTTCGGTAATCCCTGAATGACAGGTATTATCGGGTCCTTAACTTTGAAAAAATCATACAGTTCTTTAGTAATATCTGAGGACATAATAAGGTCATCTAAGGTATAGTACACATTAAACACCTTGTCTACCAGCATATTATAATCTATTCTTGGGTAGAATTGATTCTCATTTAACATTTGTTTCATCTTATTATTATAATATACTGTGTCCATAAGGACTACTGGTCCACCTTTATCAGCTGGTCTGATTACTATTGACCCATCGTACTTTAAGTCATTTAAGGCTTTCCGTTGATTATGATTTAAATTCTGTCCATGTCTTGATACCTTCTTATCTTGAAAACACTTATAAATATCGTTCTCTAAAACCTTTCCAAATACTTCGACTGTGGGATGTAGCTGTGGAACATATGTACTATTTGCACGAAACTTAGTGGACCCTGTGTTGTCATTTTGCTGTCCATAATCCAACTTTAATTGCATATTTCTAATAAAAAGTTTAGTGTCTATGACCGTATCAACCAGATCACTATTCTTAGTAGGAATGAAACTAAGCCCTTTATTTAAAACCTGTTCCTCATATTTATTCAAAGTTCTATTAGACAAATTAAGGACTAATGATTTGACCTCTCCCACATTTTCTTCAAAGTGGGACCTTGTTGCTCTTCTGTGGACCCCTTCCTCTTCTGCCTCCCCCTGCTGGCCGAACGTCTCTTCTCCAAAAAATGGTCCTGTGCTATTGGAAGTGGGGCAGGTATTTTATTCATGGGGAAAAGCGTACTATTCGCTTTAGGTCTAACTACTGTAGCTCCTTGTGGTGACTTACTGCTATTTGCATTGGTGGTATTTCCCACCGTTTCACCTGACAAACTGGGGTTAATCGATTCACCTTCAAATGGTGTGTTAACTACCCCTTCTCCTATCCTAACGTCATTCACTTGATCTGTGTTCAGTGTGGCAGCTCCTATGCTCATAGTTGTTCTGCCATCCTGCTTACTACCATCACATTTGCTGTTAGTTAATGTTTTATTAGGTTCTCGTGTCTCACTACTGGTGACAATTCCCATGGTATTATTATCAGACAAAACACTATCCGTTTGCTCACAAACGTAATTTCTAACATTTGTATTTGTAAAACCTTGCGGTTCAATAAAACCATTAACGCCTTGTTGGCGCATATTCCTGTCCCTCGGCCAGGTAAAGACGTGATTATTTCTAAAATCACGTATATCCCTTGTTATTTTGATCTTTTTTTGATCAAATAACCGTTTTTCTAGAAGCATAACATCTTCCAACACTCTTTCTAGTCTTGCAGCAAAAACATTCTCAACGTACTTGGTCTTAAAGTCATTAAATAATTTATTAACTAAAAGTCTCAATCTGTTCTCTTCTGGCGTGTGATATTCAATAAGTAGCTTCATATAGTTGAAGCTAAGCTCAAGATTGAGCTGTTGCCAGCGATACAAAAGCTCCGGGAACTGATTGCCTGACGTGGGCATCTTCAAAATGCGAAGCCCACGCGGTATAATTCTTTTAGATAGACAAGCTTCAAAATATTGTCTTTGTACTTGTAACCTTTTCAACTTAGTAAAGGCAGTCTCTATTTCTTGCAAGTCTCTAGTAACGTTGAGGTTACTTACATCGCCGTCACTGTCAGTGTTCCCTTCGACATTTGGTTCAAAATCCAATAACAAATTCTCCTCACCGGTCACACATACTTGGAAACGTTCCGTAAATCTATTGGTTCGTTCCATCACCAGTGGAACGTAAGGTAATTCAATGTTAGAATTGTTATCGTTCGCCATCCTCCTCGGTTGCTGCGCTGACAGTAAATAAAAAGTAAAAACAATCCAAATGCAGAGTAGCACACCAGCGGAGACGGGAACAAACGTGAACAAAAAATAAAGAAGTCTTCCAAACACCATACACGCTGTTCCCTGATGGCAATAAAACGTAACCACAACTTCAGGTAAGTATTTCCCAGAACACAGAACACGACATACACTTCTGAACACTCAATAAAACTTTTAATTCCAGGATAGAGTGAGCTTTCGCCAAAAGGCTTCTTCAGACTCTTAATAAATACAGACTAAATTTCAACTTCTTTAAAAAGCCCACCATAAATTCTCATTGGTTACAAAATGAATCTCCTTAAAATTTAAAGTGATACTTACATCACATATTGTGACTCTTCAAATACAATCTATATGTATACTGTTTTAAGATATTCGTCTGCTTATAGAGTTTACATAAAAGAAAACCAATTTTTGAGAAAATAGACATCTATTAAAACTTCTATTAAAATACTGATATTCATCAGAAATATATTATACAAAGTATAGACCTATAAATACATAACACATATAAAAATCAAACATTTTGTGCTTATTAAATAAACAATCAAATAAACAGTGCTTATTAAATAAAAATCAAACATCCCGTGCTTATTGAATAGAAGCGATAAGTAACTTCAACACATAAGCACACTTTTACATGGTGTAAACAACTCATAAAAGCCACTCTCTGAAAGCAGGGGTTGGTCTAAAACAAAACGGCTATGAATTATACAAATTCTATGCACCATAACAAAAGGCATGTTAAAAAAGAGCAAAAGGTGCATGTTATGGAACAACAGAGTATGTCTATAACATATAGGTGCACCTGGTAAACAATCAATATGGAGACAGTCTGTACTTATTGAATAAAAACATTATGTAACTTCAGCACGTAGACACGATCTTCCATGGTGTGAGCAACTCATAGAAGCCACTCTCTACAGTCAGGGGTTGTCCTATAACCAAACGGCTATAATTTATGCAAATTCTATACCCCATTAACTAACAAAAAACATGTTAAAGAACAAGTTAAAAAAGGATGTAAAGAAAAGCTAGTTATGGAACAACAAAGTATGTCTATAAAATATAGGCACACAAGGTAAACCATCAAACTTGAAGCATCTCATAGGGATTACTCACTAAGGTCTGAGGTTGGTTTGACCTACTTATACATCAGCGGCTGAATTTTAATCAGACTTCAGAAACTGTAAAGTATTCCTTTAAGTCATAAAAGGTTTAGTCACTTCACTCTACATAATCTCCTACTCTTGAGGAAGGGCTTTATTTGTACCTTATCATTGAGACCAGGAGGTACATCTGCTCTCCATCTAATAATCCACCTGGTCTCACACTCCAGTGTTCTATTGATAAGGTCACCTCCTTTAAAACCTTATATAAGGGTCTGGAGGACAAAAAATTTAAAAGTGTGATGTAAACCTACTGCTTTACAGTGTCTAGCTAATGCATTAACATCTGAGCCTATTCTAATCTGATAGTTATGTTCTCTAATACGTTCTTTGAGGGTGCGATTCGTCTTCCCTATGTAGTAAGCAGGACATGAACTACAAGTAGCAATATAAACTACATTCTTACTTTCACAATTGGTATTAGTATGAAAATTGAATGTCCATCCTGTGTTAGGGTGTGTGAATGTAGTGTTTATGTTAATAAAAGAACATTGATTGCATTTACCACAAGGTACTGTATTACCAGATTCAGCCACCTCACTATACTTATTAGTAACATATCTGGGCCTACATAGTAGGCTCTTCAAATTGGGGTGGTTGTTATATGTAATACGTGGTTTAGGGCCTACGACCCTACTCACCTCCCTATCAGATATTAAAATATCCCACTGAGGTGAGGGCTAACTTATCTTTTAGTAGAACAAGTTTGGAAGTTAAAAGACTTATGCATAAACATTGGGATATTTTAATATCTGATAGGGAGGTGAGTAGGGTCGTAGGCCCCAAACCACGTATTACATATAAGAACCACCCCAATTTGAAGAGCCTACTATGTAGGCCCAGATATGTTACTAATAAGTATAGTGAGGTGGCTGAATCTGGTAGTACAGTACCTTGTGGTAAATGCAATCAATGTTCTTTTATTAACATAAACACTACATTCACACACCCTAACACAGGATGGACATTCAATTTTCATACTAATACCAATTGTGAAAGTAAGAATGTAGTTTATGTTGCTACTTGTAGTTCATGTCCTGCTTACTACATAGGGAAGACGAATCGCACCCTCAAAGAACGTATTAGAGAACATAACTATCAGATTAGAATAGGCTCAGATGTTAATGCATTAGCTAGACACTGTAAAGCAGTAGGTTTACATCACACTTTTAAATTTTGTCCTCCAGACCCTTATACAAGGTTTTAGAGGAGGTGACCTTATCAATAGAACACTGGAGTGTGAGACCAGGTGGATTATTAGATGGAGAGCAGATGTACCTCCTGGTCTCAATGATAAGGTACAAATAAAGCCCTTCCTCAAGAGTAGGAGATTATGTAGAGTGAAGTGACTAAACCTTTTATGACTTAAAGGAATACTTTACAGTTTCTGAAGTCTGATTAAAATTCAGTCAGCTGATGTATAAGTAGGTCAAACCAACCTCAGACCTTAGTGAGTAATCCCTATGAGATGCTTCAAGTTTGATGGTTTACCTTGTGTGCCTATATTTTATAGACATACTTTGTTGTTCCATAACTAGCTTTTCTTTACATCCTTTTTAACTTGTTCTTTAACATGTTTTTGTTAGTTAATGGGGTATAGAATTTGCATAAATTATAGCCGCTTGTTATAGGACAACCCTGACTGTAGAGAGTGGCTTCTATGAGTTGCTCACACCATGGAAGATCATCTACGTGCTGAAGTTACATAATGTTTTTATTCAATAAGTACAGACAGTCTCCATATTGATTGTTTACCAGGTGCCTATATTTTATAGACATACTCTGTTGTTCCATAACATGCACCTTTTGCTCTTTTTTAACATGCCTTTTGTTATGGTGCATAGAATTTGTATAATTCATAGCCGTTTTGTTTTAGACCAACCCCTGCTTTCAGAGAGTGGCTTTTATGAGTTGTTTACACCATGTAAAAGTGTGCTTATGTGTTGAAGTTACTTATCGCTTCTATTCAATAAGCACGGGATGTTTGATTTTTATTTAATAAGCACTGTTTGATTTTTTATTTAATAAGCACAAAATGTTATTTTTATATTTTTATATGTGTTATGTATTTATAGGTCTACAGTTTGTATAATATATTTCTGATGAATATCAGTATTTTAATAGAAGTTTTTAATAGATGTCTATTTTCTCAAAAATTGGTTTTCTTTTTATGTAAACTCTATAAGCAGACGAATATCTTAAAACAGTATACATATAGATTGTATTTGAAGAGTCACAATATGTGATGTAAGTATCACTTTAAATTTTAAGGTGATTCATTTTGTAACCAATGAGAATTTATGGTGGGCTTTTTAAAGAAGTTGAAATTTAGTCTGTATTTATTAAGAGTCTGAAGAAGCCTTTTGGCGAAAGCGCCCACTCTATCCTGGAATTAAAAGTTTTATTGAGTGTTCAGAAGTGTATGTCGTGTTCTGTGTTCTGGGAAATACTTACCTGAAGTTGTGGTTACGTTTTATTGCCATCAGGGAACAGCGTGTATGGTGTTTGGAAGACTTCATTAATTAAATAAATTACCTCACAGCTTCCCATTAAAATGTATGGCGTTTTGAACCTAGACGTAATATATTATGCCATCAGTTGTCAAGACTTCTCATCATCCCCCTCTTCCCCACATAGTATTAGGAAATTTTAAGGTATGCAGAGCAACCAGTCTCAGTGCTTTCTGATGATCTGTAGTCATTTGACTACAGACTTCAAGAGGATCAGATGCTCCAATCCACAGAAATGGTCTTTCTGTTATGTATAGCTTTGTTTTTATAAATATTGTCAAGACACCAGATATATCCATGGGAAGTGGTAACAATGCACAGTGCCTGCAGCACTGATTCATGAACATTTTTATTATTTTTGTATGTATTTATAATGGTGACCAGGGATGGGAGTGTCTATGAGTAGCGGCAGCCATTGAAAATACATTTATGTTGCCATAAATTCTTTTATTGTCTTCATGATGACACATTGGAGGTGATTACCAGAAGATTTTTTAGCCATCTGGTTGTTGGTATAATTTCACAGACTTCCTAGTGAATATATGTTTTTTTTTTTTTTCGCATTCATATGTGTGTTGTGACACAATGAATTAGGTGCCATGATACATTTGTATCATTTTCATTCCGGATTTATTTAAGCCAGCTAGCTACATTTTTATTAAACCACAGCCCAAATATATTTAGTGTATCCTTCAGTGGTGTCATCTTATTTGTATTGTGAGGTGCGTCTGTAGACTTTAATGGACATGTGTCCTTTAAAGTCTGTGGATGGGCCATGTGCTTTCCCTTTGTTGATGTCACTGAGGGTAAAGTTTACTGTTTGCCCTATGTAGCATGAGCCTAGGCAGAGAGCTATTTTTAAATGTTTTTATTTACAAAGCAGAAGCTGGAAACATTCACTGGTGGAGTAAAGATAGTGTTCAGCACTTGGTGCACCACATGCCGTGATTTGTTGTTGTGAAATAGTTTAAACTCAATTTACTTCAGACATGCACATTGTTACTTAATCATAAATATAGTTTGATTTTACCACATAAAAACCAGGACCGCCATTTATTTGTATTTATTGCATTTTCCATCATTTGAGTGGTAGTACAGAGAAAGCCAAAATGAAAAAGGGAAAACATTCTCAAGAATTGGGATTAGGCACTCAGAAATTCAATATTCATCTCTACTGTTACATCTGCACCTAAAAGCAGAACCTAACTACAGTTTAAAATTGGGTGTCCAGATTTATTGACAAGAAAAAAAGAGAAGAAAATTAGCTTGAAAATTGTTTCAGAGACATAGGCCTACACACAGCAGTAAGCCTTGTCTCCATTAGAAAGTGTCAGGCTACCAGGTTCTATTATACCTAGTTTCCAGTAGTTGTGAGTGTTATAACTTCTGTACAAGATGACATAATGCAGCTTATTTCCAAAATGTATCTTTATTTTTGTTGCTGTTACACCAGAAGTGAAATATATACATTTATATGCATGAGTGTAGGTTCCTTCATTGAAGCTGATGTGATTGATCTTAAATACTCGATCACAAAACTATCAAAAATTAACAAAAGTAAATTAACCTTTTTCTGGGGGGGGGGCACGGTCCACTGTATACCCCATACCCCTCCTGCTAAAGATATATATATATATCAGCTTCGAGATCGCACAGTGGGGAGAAAGGCACATTCCCCAGTCCCCTCTGTAGCACAGTCGCACATAAAGCTGGCTAGTGCAATCCACTGATAGTCGATAACACAAGCTGGCTTATTTCCCTTCAAGAAAAAGAGCATTTGACCAAATGAACATCAACAATAAATTTGCCAGAAAAATGCTTTGTTATTTATAACATACTATCACTCTAAGAATAAGTTCTGAAGCAGTCAGAGTACTAGGGCCAGATTCATGATTGAGCAGCATTTAAGTCTTGCAGGTTGAATTGCATTTTGTGTCAATGCCTCCTAAGTTCTTATTTTATTTATAAACTCTCAAAGGAGACTTGAGATATGATCTTTTTATATATATGTAATAAATGCAGGAATTCTCAGTAATATTTTGCATTAAACTTGTTTTCTATTGGGAGATGTATGACCTCTGACCAGAGGTAGAGTTAATGTCCATAATGTCCGTGCACTAAATTATCATTACATCAGAAGTAAAAATCTTGTGTTTATTCAGAGAAAATGCTATTTCTGCATATAGGGTGAGCGCTAAAGACCATCTGCTGATACACAAATCATGACTGAGATGCAGTGAAATCCATGAATGTACCATGACAGTGTTCGAGTATATTTTGTAACGGACTGTCCTATAATAATTCCCTGCAATTTGATTTTATGAACTGTCACAGGAGAACTGATGAGTTATTCTTGTGCAGTGCTTCACACAAAGTTTGATGTCACAGTCTGGCATTAAACTGTTTCCATTGGAGGGAATGATTAGGAGGCAGGAGAAACTAACTTCCAAAATAAAAGTTTGCAAGTTGTCCCTAACATTAGAAGTAAAAAAAAAAAAAAAAAATTGTAAAGCGATGCTTGAAACAGGTAAAGTTGTGTGCTCAAATAATGGATCAGAATAGCAGTCTTAGCTGCGTCTTGTAGCTGAACATCCTGTTACTGTCTAAAACTTATAATGAAATTTCAAAGAGGGGCTGATGCTTGGCCTTCTTTACATCGGTACCATAAAGGGGTTTATGGTTCTTCACTGTTAGGCTGGAATCTTGCATTATACCCATTTTCCTTTGAGAGAGTTCTATATGACTTCTGTTTTAGTATGACAAATCCATGTCTATAATACATAATCTGAAGTAGGGAGTTAATTTGTCAGCAACCCTGTGGGTCTTGGATCCGATATCGGATCAGAGCCAGCAACTTGTTTCAAGCTAATGGATCCGAGCTCCTAGCTCCTCCCCTCACCCATAATCCCCTGCTAACCCTCCATGACCTCAGATCTAGTTTGCCGCGCTTGTGGATAGCTGGATTCCTGTGAGCTTGTATAGTGCTGGGCAGTTAAGTCCTATTTTTCTGTCACTTTTAAAATTTTTCACTAAAATTTTTAAGTGTGTAATTGTTAGGTTCCCTTTATAGTAAAAATATTTTCTTTTAAGTAGTTTTCCCTCCCTTCGCTGGTCGTTAGAGTGTGTGTGTTGTGTTTTTTGGGGCCTGTGTGTGTGTGTGTGTTACTTATTTTTTCTTTAAGTATGGCTGAGGCCCCAAAAGCCATCATTTCTAAATGTACCGAGTGTGGCCATAAGCTCTCCCCGGCTGATGGCCACACTCGGTGCGTTCGATGCCTTGGGGTTGAACACCTCTCCTCAGGCTGTACAATTTGTGCAGCGTTCAACCCCAGGGCACTGAAAGAGCGGAGGTCGAAGCTGGTCTTGGCGGGACTTTTACCCCCGGACTCGGCTCCGGCCTCCGCTGCTCCCGTGGCTCCACCACAGCCTGTGGTTGCTGCCATTCCTGCCCCCCTTCCTCCATCCGGGACTCAAACTCCCGCTAAAGTGTCGGAGGACAGGGAGACCAGGAGGGAGAAGCACCACAAGCGGCGAGCCGAGACCTCCGTTTCGGCCCCGCCAGCTAAGCGGGCTTCTCCCTCCACTGCTTCTAGGTCTCCTCCTCCTCGGCTCCGATCCCCTTGTTTCTCCCCGGGGCCCGATCTCCATCGTGGTCATCGAGGCGGCATTCCAGGCCTGCCTCGGTGACCTCTTCGAGATCTACATTTAGTATGTCCGATGCAGACTTGGACCGGATGATGCGAAGGTTCATCCAGGCCCAGCTGCAAATGGGAGTGCTCTTGCCTCCCCCCCCTTAGGGGGGGAGCTCGACACCCTTTTTTCATCCTATTGCTCCTTCTCCGACCCGCTATCCGGGTTCGGAGCGTTCGGAGCCGAGCAGTGTTGGAGCCGGGCGTGGGTCGGCACCGACAGTACTCGGTACTTCGGATCCGACCCTGCCCTCGAGCCTGTCGGATCCGACCTCTCGGAGCAGTGGCCCGAGCTTCAGATCCGAGGGATTCAGTGTGCCTTCGGCTCCGTCCAGGTCGGAGCGCACTGGTCCTTCAGATCCGATGGTCTCGGCGCCGGTTCTGATCCCTTCATCGGATCTGAGTGGGAGCCGACTTTCGGATCCAAGAGAGAGTGGTTCTCCCTCGGCCTTCGATGTTGTGGAGAGGGCTCTGTTGAGAGCATCCGGACCCCTGGTCCTTGTCTCGGCTCCTCCCTGCACTCCCTCTCTGCTGGGCCAGGCTTCCATCACCCGGCCAAAGGGACAGCCTGCTTCAATGTCCCAGATGGTTCCTTTGGAACAAGATGTTGCTGACGAGGCCTCCTCGGACAGCCCCCCCTAGGAAGTGCCCCGCAAGCATAAGTGCAAGAGGAGGCACGTGGACCCCCCCCCCCCCGAGTCCTTAACTGAGGACATGGACTTTGAGGAAGGGGAAGGCTCCCCAAGATCGCCCCCTGAGGATGTCTCCTTTGGAGACATCATGGAGATGCTGAGGATCAGAGGTGGGTGGTCTGCCCCCAAGTCTTCCTCCGACGAGTCCGTGTTTCTGGAGGCATTCGAAGCAGGCCTGTCTACCTCTTGGGTGTCCCCTCCGGCCGACCCCTTGTGGACCTCATTACCACCAGGGCGTGGAAGGATCCGGACCGTGGAGCCAATACCAAAACGCCGGGACAAAATACTTAGCCCCCCCTCAGACCGATCACACTGGAGTAAGGGCCCCCACGTAGATGCCATATTGACGGCGGCAGCCACGAAGAGGGAATTGGCTCAGGAGAGCCCCTCAGTCCATCCACCGAGCAAGGAGTCCCGCTCGATGGACCGCTTAGGGAAGCGAGTTTTTAGTTCAGCGACCTTCTCGGTAAGGTCTCTGAACTATATGGCACATGTCATCAGGATGCAGCGGGATCTTATCAAAGAATACGCTGCCTCCCCTCCTGAGTCCATGTCGGCGGATGACAAGCAATTGTACTCCACCCGAATGGCCACTCTGAGATCAATTTCAAATACCTCTATGCGACTATTGTCCCACACCACAGAGGGAGCCGCTAGAGCTAGCTGAGCAGGCCTAGTCATGAGACATCAGGCCTGGCTCCGTCATTGTGACTTTGCGGAGCCTTTTAAAGCGTCCTTTGTGAAGCCCCTTTCGGTGGTTCTGCCCTGTTTGGCAAAACGGTTCGTGAGACATTTGTCCAGAGCGAGAAGGACGGGAAGATGTTGTCTGCCGTCGGAGTCCCCTTCTCTGCACCCCAGCAGTCCTTTTCGAAGAACTAAAAGGGTCAGAAGAAGATGTGGTTCCGGAAATCGCAACATTCCCAACCCGCTCCAGACAACCAGTCCTACCGTGGCAGAGGAGGACAGGCAGGATGCCGCCCCAGGGGCAGAAGGGCTCCGAGAAACTTTGGGTCCAGAGAACCTTTCTCTGAGCGGCCCGCACAGCAGCCCTGAAGGGTTGCCCGGCTGCTCCACTCTGGAGGTAGTCGGGGGGCGCTTCTCGGAACACCTAGCGGCATGGGAGTCCATCACGACAGACTGCTGGGTGCTTCGCATTATATCCAGAGGGTACAAAATACCACTACTCCATGTCCCCAAATTCAAAAACCTCCCCAATGTGCCACCCGATCAGAGGGAGGCCGCAGCCACAGAAATTCAGCAGCTGCTAAGAAAAAGAGCCATCCAGCCCGTCCCCCAAGACCAGCTCGGATTAGAGTTCTTCTCCAGGTTCTTTTTGGTGCCAAAAAAGACGGGGAACTTGAGACCAATTCTAGACCTTTCCCGCTTGAACCTGTCAGTAACCAAGAAAAAATTCCGAATGGTCACTCTTCAATCTATTCTCCCCCTTCTAAGGGAGAACAATTGGATGTGCTCTATAGACCTCAAGGATGCGTACTACCACATTCTAATGGACAGACGATCCAGGAGGTTCCTCCGCTTCCGGCTGGGAGCCAGTCACTACCAGTTCAGGGTCCTTCCCTTTGGCCTCACCACAGCCCCCAGGGTGTTTACCAAGGTATTAGCAGTGATTGCGGCCCACCTGAGACTCCAGGGAATACAGGTCTTTCCGTACCTGGACGACTGGCTCCTGACCGCCCCAACAAGGCATCTACTTTGCTCAGCCAGAGACTTCTTTCTCCGCCTAGCCCCACAGTTAGGCATCACCATCAATGCCGACAAATCCCTTCTGGCCCCAACACAAGTCATAGAATTCATAGGTGCCAGAATAGACACCAGAGAGCTACGAGCCTTTCTAACTTCCGAGAGAATCCGGAATTTGCAACTCCATGTGCGGGCTATCCTTCAATCAGAGACTTCACCAGCGGAATTGGTCCTGAGGGCACTAGGCTCCATGGTGGCAGCGATTACGCTCCTTCCATGCGCCCGTCTGAACATGCGGGTACTGCAATGGACACTTCTAGTGCAATGGTCTTTTCTATCCCTTCCTCTTCACCACCCCATTGCTATCAGCAAGGCTTGCAGGAGGGCTTTATTATGGTGGCTCCAAGCCACGGACCTCCATACGGGCCGTCCCTTCTGCACCTCTCCCCCTCTCGCCACGGTGACCACGGACGCCTCCCGCCTCGGGTGGGGGGGACATTATTCAGGCAGGACAGTCCAAGGCACATGGAACGACACAGAGACCTCCCTGCATATCAACGTTCTGGAGATGAGAGCGGTGCTGTTCGCGTTGCAAGCACTTCAGGATCTCCTCCCCATAGGAACTATTGCAATTCAGTCAGACAACATGTCGGTTGTCTGGTACATCAACAAACAGGGGGGAACCAGATCTTACCCTCTATGCCGCGAAGCCATGAGAGTGTGGGAATGGGCGATCTCCACCAACCGCTTTCTGATTGCAACGCACATTCCGGGATGGACCAACATCCTAGCGGACAAACTCAGTCGCACCCTTCTTACCCAGTACGAGTGGTCTCTCAATCCACTAGTAGCGAAGCAGATATTCGCAATATGGGGACAACCCTGCTGCAATCTTTTTGCGTCTCCATCAAACACCAAATGCGGCAATTTCTTCGCTCTAATCCCCCCTCCAGGGGAAACTCCAAGGGACGCTCTGGTGCATGCTTGGCCACCCGGTCTACTTTATGCCTATCCTCCTCTACCCCTGATGCTGCAACTCTTACAGAAAGCCTCACGGTTGGGGAGCAGGATGATCCTCATTGCTCCATTCTGGCTTCGGCAAATTTGGTTCCCTTACCTGTGGTCTCACCTTGTGAATCCTCCTTGGATTCTAGATCCCAGTCCGGATCTCATCTCCCATCCTTCGAGCTTACCGACCCCAAACCTGGACAGTCTGAAACTGACAGCTTGGTTGCTCCAGTTCCACTCCTAGTTAGGACTCCCGGTATCTCTTCACCAGTCAAAGCCATCCTTGTAGCAGCGCATAAGCCCTCCACCAGGAAAGTGTACCGCAGTAAATGGAAACGATGTTCTTCATTCCACATTGCTGCAGTCCTAACTATTGGGTAGTCCGCTGTCCAGTCGGCCCGAATACCAAAGTATATGGCTGACGTCGGTCACGGCGCATTAGACTGACGTCAGTACGTCAGGGTACTAATGCGCATGACCGACGTCATATCCTCAGTCTTTTTTGCCGCATGGTCCGATGCAGAAGCAATTTTGCGAGTGCAGGTTGGCGTTCTGAAAGTTTCTGAAGTCAGAGTTTCAGACCGAATCAAAGTTGGCTAAGTACCCCGTTGGGGAATATTTTGGTTTTTTCTTGCCTCAGTATTTAACCGGATGTCAGAAAAAGTGAATAACTGTATTTTTTGTGGGAAACAGATACCTCATAGGGATTACCATACTTTGTGTATACCTTGTTTAGGGCCTGAGCACGACGTTGTTGGATGCCGCTCTTGTGCTAGATTTAACAAACGCACTATTAAGAGAAGGTTAGACTGTGCTAGGTTGGTTTTTGGGAAGCGTAATTATAAAATGCCGTCGGATGCTCCGACGCCCGCTTCGGCCAAAAAGCGCAAGGACAAAACTGCAAAGCCTAGAGTGGAAGAACCGACAGTCCCAGACGTCGGTCCTTTAGAAGGCTCAGTGGAGCCGGAGGTTCTGCCAGGAGTTTCTTTGGAGTCTCAGGGAGAGACTTTACTGTTACAGGATGTATCCTCTCAGGAAGTAGGCCAGGCTGAGGGGGCTTCTCAGGTGGCTGTTCTTCCCTCTCTTCCTAAGGTGGTTAGAGCCTCCCCTTCTGTTTCCAAGGCTTCCTTGAGAGGCAGGCCAAGTTTAGCTTCAATGGGGATTTCTCCTAGTGCTTCAGGGTCTTTACCTAAGAAACATATGCTTAAAATGGCAGAGGATTTGATTACTATGATTAGAGGTTCTATGCCCCCTCCTGATAAGAGGCCTAGGGTGGAACCTGAGTTTGAGAGTTTTGAGCAATGTTCGAGGCTTCTGAGTCTTGACTGAAGACTTGCAGGAGTATCCTCCTTATTCTGATTCTGATGTGGATGATTCTACTCCTTCAGCTTCTCCTCCTGAGGATTTTTCATTTTCAGAGACTCTGCATTCCATGAGGGAGCATTTTAAATGGGAAGGTCAAGATTTCTCTGATTCCAGAAAGAGGCTTAGGGAATTCTTGTTTTTACCCCAGCATAGGCCTTTAGCTATACCTCCTGTTCTGAATGTGGTGGAAGATGTTTTGCAGAGGCTTCCTTGAATCCTGATTCTCTGCCTCCTGCCCCAGTTAAACCGGATAGGTACTACAGGGTGCCTGAAGCTCATAAGTATCTTTTAAGAGTCCTAGGGCAGACCCGGAAACTGTCTCTCAGGGGCCTAAAGGTGTGAAGGCCTCTGTTGTTAAAAATCCTGTTCCTCCTGATAAAGAGGCAAGGGCTTTGGATAGATGGGGAAAGAAAGTGTATACTTCTTCCACTTTAGCCATGAGGGCGTTGAATTGTCAGTTTCACATGTTAAAATATCAGAATTATCTCCTTTCACAATTGAAATCTAAGGTGGATGCTCTGGCGGAAGGTATTGAGTGTAAAGAGTTGCAGGATTTAGTTCATGTGTCTGAACAGGTGGGTAAACATTCCTTGCAGTGTGGTTTTGATGCTGTGCAGGCCTCCTCGAGGGTGGCTGCCACTGGTTCTGTTCTTCGTGAGGCACGCCTGGTTGAGAGATCAGAATTTAGCTGAGCATGTTAAAACAAGGATTTTGGATGCTCCTTTACAGTCTGATGTGTTGTTTGGTTCGCCTGTGGAAGCAGTTTTAAAGAAAATGGAGGACAAGGCTAAGTCTATGCAGACTGTTAAGGATTTTTTGCAGGTGCAGCCTCCAAGTTTAGTAGAAATTGGCCTACTAAGGGATGGACTTATCCTGCTTATGATTCCCAGTCTAGGGGTAGGTCTAGACGTGGTAGGGGCAGAGCTCAAGGTTCTTTTAGGCCTAGGACAGGAGTTCCCCTGCTCAGACTTCTGGTGAGGGCAGGGGTCAGTCCTTTCGTAAGCAGACCCAATGACCTGCCTTTTCAGCTGCCAGTACATTCTCGCCTGGCAGCACCTTTGGGAGGAAGGCTGTCTCTTTTCAAAGAAAATTGGGATTTAATTACCCAAGACAGATGGGTTCTGGATATCATTCACCACGGTTACAGGTTTTATTTCCATACCTTGCCTCCTTTCAAAGGCATGCCAGACATTCCTCCTCTACAAAGAACAGAGGCTCACAAGCAAATTTCTCTGTTGCTCGAAATAGGGGCCATTCAGCCAGTTCCTGTGCCAGAAAGGGGCCTAGGATTTTATTCTCGCCTGTTCCTAGTACCAAAGAAGGGGAACACGTGGAGACCAATTTTGGATTTATCTATCCTCAACACTTATCTGGACATTCCCAAGTTCAAAATGTTGACGTTACAACAGCTTTTACCTCTGCTGGGCAAAGATCACTGGATGGTAACTTTAGATCTCAAGGAAGCTTACCTTCATGTGCCAATAAGACTAAGTTGCAGGAAGTATCTGCGTTTTCGAGCTGGAAATTCTCATTATCAGTTCTCTGCGTTGCCCTTTGGCTTATCTACTGCGCCCAGAGTATTCACAAAGGTTCTGGCTCCAGTGATAGCTTACTTCAGGCTAAAAGGAATTCAAATCTATCCTTACTTGGGCGACTGCCTGATTCTGGCTCAAGAAAAGGAAGACCTTCTACAACATTTGGAATATATCATAGCAGTGCTAAGATGCCTAGGGTATTCTGTGAACGAAATAAAGTCCAGTCTAGTACCCTCTCAAGACATGTGCTTTCTGGGTGTGAGACTGAATACAGCAGCCCAGATGGCCTTTTAACCCCGGACAAACAAAAGAATCTTTCCAGTTACTTCCATCAACTATCTCTTCAGTCTGGGCTGACTGCAAGGACAGTCCTTCAAGCCTTAGGGTTCATGGCATCTTGTATTCTGGTGCTTCCCAATGCCAAACTGCATATGAGGAAGCTACAATGGTATCTCAAAATCTGTGGACACAGCACTGCCAGGATTTGGACACTGTCATTCAAATAATACCTTGCATTCAAAAGGAATTTTTGTGGTGGGCTCAGGAATGTCACCTAAACAAGGGACTCTCTGTGACCCGGCCAGAGGCGAGTCAGATTCTAACGACAGATGCCTCAGACATTGCTTGGGGAGCTCATCTAAATGGAAAGTGGATACAAGACAAGTGGCCTGCCAGACTACAGCATCTACATATCAACATGAAAGAGATGTTAGCAGTCCAGTTTGCATTAATGGCTTTCAAGGAGTTACTTCTTCCAGGGCAGGTGTTGATTCTAACAGACAACACAACTGTCATGTGGTACATCAACAAACAAGGGGGAACACATTCTTACCCATTGTGCAGACAAGCAATGATTTTATGGGAGACTGCGCTCAGCTTGCAACTAACTCTTCAGGCAAGGTTTCTGCCGGGAGCACAGAACTCCCTAGCAGATGTGTTAAGCAGACAAATCATGGATCCCCACGAGTGGAAACTGGATCTTCATGTATTCCAAAAATTGACAGTGTCATGGGGAACTCCAGACATAGATCTGTTCGCTTCTCCACTTAACCACCAGCTGCCAAAGTTTTGCACAAAGGGATTTCATCACACAGCTTGGAAAATGGATGCTCTTTCTTTCAGTTGGAAAAATCTTCATGTGTATGCTTTTCCACCTTTGCCTCTTCTCCCAAAGGTGCTTCTAAAGGTCAGACAAGACAAGCCAAGGATGATTTTAATAGCTCCAGATTGGCCTCGGCAGCACTGGTACCCATTACTGAGGAGTCTGGTAAGGAAGCCTCCATGGCCTTTACCCTTGATTCCACACCTGTTGTCTCAGAGGGACGGTCGTCTGCTCAATGTCAAGCTTCACTCTCTTCATCTAACAGCCTGGCATATTCTGTTTTGAAAGACAGCAGGTCTCAGCTTCCTCAACAAGTTTTAAATGTGATTATGGAAGCCAGAAGACCTAGTACAAGGAAAGTGTATACAGAAAAATGGAAGAGATTTTTATTTTGGACTGCAGCAAAGAATTTGGAGATTTCTGAGCCTAATTTGAGTGTGGCTCTTCAATATCTTACTGAGTTATTGGACAAAGGTTTGTCTTTCTCTTCCATTAAGATTCATGCTGCAGCAATTTCAGCTCACTATGATTGTGACCCACCATTGTTTTCACATCCTTTGTTCAAGCAATTTCTTAGAGGGGCAAAGAATATAAGACCCCCATTAGAGCTCCTACTCCTGCTTGGGACCTCAATTTTGTGTTGGAGAAACTTACTCTACAACCTTTTGAGCCTCGGCTACTGCTGAACTGAAATACTTGTCATGGAAGACTGCTTTTTTGTTGGCCATTACTTCTGCTAGAAGGGTTTCTGAGTTGCAGGCCCTTATGGCGGTTGAGCCTTTTTTGATTTTTCATAAGGATAGGGTATCATTACGTACTAATCCTTCCTTTCTGCCTAAGGTGGTTTCTAGTGTGGCTTTAAACCAAACTATTCATTTGCCTACTTTTATGCAGATCCCCAAAATAAAGGGGAAAAGATTTTGCACACTTTAGATGTACACAGGCAATTGCGTTATTATTTAAGCAGGACTAAGGATTTTAGGCAGTCTCAGCAGTTGTTTGTTTCTTTTGCTTTGAGTTCGCAGGGCAAGCCTGTGTCAAAACAAACTATTTCTAGGTGGATTGGGTTTTGCATTGCATTTTGTTATTCCCATCATGGCAAGGAGATTCCAGCTGGGATTAGGCCTCATTCCACTAGGGCTACTGCCACTTCAACAGCATTTCTAAGGGGTGGCAACTAAGGATATTTTGGAGGCAGCTACTTGGAGTTCAGTGCATACTTTCTCTAAGCATTACCACCTTCCTCTCTACTCTAAGTCTAGGGCTGGTTTTGCCACAGCTATTTTGCAAGGCATGTTATCAGCTCCTGCTTCCTTATGATTTGCCAGCCTCCCTTACCTCTGCTTTGGGATTCTACCCAATAGTTAGGACTGCAGCAATGTGGAATGAAGAACATAGTACAGTTTTGTACCTACCATAAATGTAGATGTTCGAGGATCCACATTGCTGCAGTCCAATTTACCCTTCCTCCTTCCCCTCTGTGTTTAGGGGTGGTTGTGTAGGTGAGATTATATTCTGGTACCTTTGTATATATTGTATATATTTTTGGTGCAGGTATGTTTGGTGTTTTTCGGTTTTGGCCTTGTCTTTTTAGGGTCTTCTGACATCTGGGGCAAGAAAAGACTGAGGATATGACGTCGGTCATGCGCATTAGTACCCTGACGTACTGACGTCAGTCTAATGCGCCGTGACCGACGTCAGCCATATACTTTGGTATTCGGGCCGACTGGACAGCGGACTACCCAATAGTTAGGACTGCAGCAATGTGGATCCTCGAACATCTACATTTATGGTAGGTACAAAACTGTACTTTTTTCCATCTGGGCGGAGCATCATGATCTAGATCCCTTTACGGCTCCTCTTCCGTCCATATTAGACTTCCTAACCGAACTCTTTCAGGAAGGTGCTAGTTGTTCAACTGTCAAAGTGCAATTGGCAGCCATATCACATTACCATGTGGGCATGATACAGGGCCTTTGATGTCGGCCAAATTGTGTAAAACCTTTCTCAAGGGCACCTTCTTACTTAGACCCCCTATAAAGGAAGCCGTGCCACCATGGGATCTTTCACTAGTTCTTCAAGCCTTGACTGCTCCACCTTTTGAACCCGCTGCTTCAGTAGATCTCAAATTCTTGTCTTGGAAAACAGCATTCCTTGTAGCTATCACTTCAGCAAAAAGAGTTTCGGAGCTTCAAGCTGTTTCTGTGAAGCCTCCTTATTTGATCTTTCATCCAGACAGAGTGTACTTCAGGATCAATCCCTCTTTTCTTCCCAAGATAGCATCAGAAACCAACATAAATCAATCCATAAATTTACCGGTTTTCTTCCCTAAATATCAGAATAAGGGAGAGTACAAGCTGCACTCATTAGATGTTCATAGGCAGCTTCGCTTTTATACTCATAGAACAGCTGGCCATAGACAATCCGACCAGCTGTTCGTTTCCTTTGCCAAATTTAATTTGGGGAAACCGATTTCAAAAGTATCTTTATCACGCTGGATTTCTCAATGTATCCTTTTGGCGTATCAAGCCTCTGGGAGACCCGCACCCGAAGGAGTTTGTGCACATTCCACTCGTTCCATATCTACTTCTGCGGCCTTCAAGTCTAGAGTTCCATTGGATGATATTTGTTCGGCAGCCACTTGGGCTTCATCTCATACCTTTATTAACCACTACAAACTGGACGTGATTTCTAGAGGGAGAGCATCCTTTGGCTCTGCGGTGCTTCGCAATATCCTTCCATGATGGCCACCCAAGGTGCAGGTAGCTGGGGACTCTGTCTCACAGGTTGCTGACAAATGAACTCCCTACTTCAGATTAAGAAGTTATGTACTACCATAACGTTCCATCTGAGTAGGTAGCTTTATTTGTCTGCAACCATCCCCCCCTCCTTCCCCCTGGCCTTCTTCGGATCTATTTGTAGTTGGATACCCATTTTTTTGGGTATATATTGAGGGGCAAACTCGATCTGAGGTCATGGAGGGTTAGCAGGGGATTATGGGTGAGGGGAGGATCCATTAGCTTGAAACAAGTTGCCGGCTCGGATCCGATATCGGATCCAAGACCCACAGGTTGCAGACAAATGAAGCTACCTACTCAGATGGAACGTTATGGTGAGTACATAACTTCTTATTTACTGTTGTCATTATATGAGAAGTAAAAATGGTGTGTATTTCACCACTAAAGTTTTTTTCCTCATTTATAATATTTTGAGGCTTGAATATAAATGTTTGAGGTAGTTAAAGGGGGTAGAGACAGATTCAGCATTCACCTGCACTAAAATCCCTATTGATTATCAGTATTGCATGCATTTTGTTTGCAAACATCTGTTGTTACTTAAAAGTTTTATATTGAGGTCTCCAAGGGGCAGACATATGGCCATTTATACTTAGGTACCAAATTCAAGTGTTCATAGGCCTACCTCTCAGTCTTGTAATTTTACATTGTAGTTTTCATTTGGGGTGTTATATGTGGCACCTGATCAGGGTGAAGAAAACAGTGGTGTAGAATGCTTTTGTTATATCAGAAAAAATATATATATTGTAGCAAAAAAGGATATTTTTCAGTTGTAACATCATAACTCAAATGTAGTTTGAAGCAAATAAAATGCTGAGTTAATGTACAGTGCTGAACTGTACTGAAATCCCTAATGGTCAAATAGCAGGTATAAGTGTATTCTGTAAGTAAGCATCCTGCCATTACTACGTAAATATTTTGTAGTGTAATCTCAGGGCAACTGGCATGTGGACTTTTATACGTAGGCATCACATGCAGAGGTTCATATGCCTTCACTTTTACAGTCTAACATTTCGCACTTTAGTCTCTTTCTATTTTAGTTGTTCTGGATGACTTTGCAGAGTACACAGTGTAGCACTTGCATAGAATACAGCTTTAAGCTGTCATTATGTCAAGTATAAGTCTCAGTGTTAAGTTGTCTATCTCACCTTCATTCTTGCTGGATGGGTTTGGAGCCGATCCTCGGCTCCGACTCGGCCTTCTACTAAACCTCGAGAGCTGTTTACTGGCTCGAGGCCTCCCCATATCCCACAGTGCTAGGCTTCAGATACCCAGATCTCGTTTGCCGCTTCAGCTACGAGGTTGCGTTTTTTACTGGCTCAGGTCGTATTAATCCTTTTTGTCTTTTTTTCAGCTAACTCTTTTTGTTAGAGTTAGTTTATAGTTTATAGTATAGTTATACTGTGTATCCCCTAGTTTGTCCCACTTAGGAAACTCGTTTTTTCTGTTAGAGAGTTTCTCCCCTTCCCCCTTTGTTCCCTCTCTATTAATGGCTAACCCCCCCGCCCTTGTTTTACCTATAGGAGTAGTGTTTAGCTTTATAATTTTTACTGAGATTGTTGTAGTTATTTTATTTAGTGTGGGTGTTTGTGATAGTTTTTTCTGCTCACTCCTGTTATCTTACCTAGTGCGGGCGTGTGAGTGTGTCTGTGTGTCTGGTTTAAGCACTAGTGTAACTTTTTTCTCTCTTTGGTATCCCCGGGCCAGCATGTCCAAAGATACCAAAGTTTCAGGCTTCAAGAAGTGTGACTCGTGCTGTCAGAAGATGTCTCTGACAGACGGTCACACTTCTTGCATTTATTGCTTGGGTTCCCTATACCTGCAGGACTCCTGTTCGGTCTGTCATGCCTTCAGCCCGAGAGTCCTGCAGGAGCGTAGGAACAAGCTTATCTTGAGAGGCCTACTCAAGCCAGAGGGATCCCCTGGCGAAGCCTCAGCCGGGGAAATCCTCAAAACCCGCCAAGCCATCGGCTCCCAGTTCGGAGCTGTCGCCGGGCAGAGCATCTGCCTCCTCGTCGGCTCCAGCTGGAGCCGACACCCCTAGACCTCTATCAGCTCAGACTTTAATGTCGGAACCGTCATTATCCCGAAAACGTTCTAGGTCCCCTTCCCTAGAATCAGTTCGCTCGGCTCCGAGGTCTCCGTTGCTTCAGTCGGAGTGGAGCCATAGGTCCCATTCCTCTCGGTCTTCCAGGTTATCCGACCATGACTTAGAGAGGGTGGTCAGTAGACTACTTAAATCGCAGGCCCTGGCCAAGATGTTAACCAGCCCTTTTCAACAGACTGTGGCTATCCCGGTGTCTTCAACAGTTCCTCCTCCGACTCCTCATTTGTGTTCGGAGCCGGAGCTGGTTAGGGCCCGAATCTTAGAAACGTCGGAACCGATGCCACACCTTTCGGCTCCATCGTCAGCTCAAATCTCTTCATTGGTTCCTTCCTTGGAAGGATCTGGGCGCCGGGACTCCCTCGTCGGCTCCGAGGGGGCTAGTGGCATCGGACCCTTGTCCGACCCCGTTCTCCCTCTCGGGGCTTCGGCGCAGGTGAGCTCGGCCCCGACATCGGCCTCGGAGCCATCCCTCTCGGTGCCGGGAGGGGTTCAAGTCTCTTCGGATGGGGATCCTCTGCTCTGCCCGACAGGGGTGCCTTCAAGGTCATGAGGAGCGTGCTGACTCCTGTGTCGGCTCCACGATTTGCCCCTTCGGCTCCTCCCCCCATGGTGCCTGCATCGGTCTCTCTCCACCCTCCTGACCCCAAGCGTGGAGAACAAACGCTCCAGGTCACCCCATTGGGCGTATCTTCCTCTTCCGAGGCCTTCCCTGATCATTCGGAGGAGCCCCCTCAGAAGAGAAAATGTAAGAGGAAACATGTTGACTCCCCCGAGTCAGTCACGTCTGATACCGACTTGGAGGATTCGGAAGGGTCCCCAAGGTCCCCCTCTGAGGATGTCTCCTTTTCAGACATCCTAGAGATCCTTAGGCAGAGGGGAACTGGACTGCCCTTAACCCTTCCGAGGACGAGTCGGTGTACCTGGATGCATTTGGTTCTCGCCCTTCCACCTCCTGGGTGTCTCCACCTTTCGACCCATTCATGGAAGTGATGGCTCGAAAGGCGTGGACAGCCCCAGACACAGTGGAACCAACTTCCCGCAGGCCCACTAAGTTCATTACAGCCCCATCCGACAAACATTTTCTGACATAAGGTGTCCCCGTTGATGCCATGGTGGTGGCAGCAGCCACTAAGAAGGAGTTGGCTGACCCTTCGGTGCCTGTCCATCCACCTAATAAAGAATCTAGGACAATGGACAGGTACTGGAAGCGGATGTTCTCTTCAGCGACCTTTTCCATGCGGTCGCTGAATTATCTGTGCCATTTCACCCGCCTTCAAAGGGATCTTCTTAAGGAACTGGGTGATACCCTTCAGGATCCATCAGCTCCGGGGTCTCAGGATAAGATTAACTCCCAGTTGGCGACCCTTAACTCTATAGTCAACTCCTCCATGCGGCTCATTTCTTATGCAGCCGATGGAGCAAGTAGGGCCGCAGGTACAGGTGTGGCTTTGAGAAGACATGCCTGGATGTGGTTATGTAACTTTGCTGACCCCTTTAAGGCGTCCTTCACCAATAACCCCCTTCGATGGTTCGGCTCTGTTTGGACCACAGGTGAAAGATACCCTTACCAGGTGTGAGCAGGAAGGCAAGACTCTCTCTGCCGTGGGAGTCTGTTTTTCTACTCCTTCTAGACCATACCCTAAAGGTCAGAAGAGTGGAAAAATGTGGTTTTGGAAACCCCAGGTAGTTGTGCCTGACACACGTGGTGAATTTCCCTCCAGGGGCAGAGGAGGGAACAATAATAGATGCCGCCCAAGGGGCAGAGGGGGTCCGCAAAATCAGGGTAGCAGAGAATTTTTCTCTGACAATCCCTTTCAGCACCCCTGAGCGGCTGCCCGACTGTCCACCTTCGGAGGCAGTCTGGGGAAGATTGTCACTGTACCCAGAAGCCTGGCAACTCCTCACACAAGACAAATGGGTACGGTCTATCATATCCGAGGGTTACAAAATCCCCTTTGTCCACGCCCCTGTACAAACAAACAGGTCCCTTCCAGATGTCCCACCCGGTCTAAGGGAACAAGCAGTACTAGAAATTTCAAAGCTGCTAGAAAAAAGGGCCATCCAGCCAGTCCCAGCAGACGAGCAAGGATTCGGGATTTACTCCAAGTTCTTTTTGGTACCAAAAAAGACAGGGGACTGGAGACCCATTTTGGATCTCAGCAGGTTAAACAAATCTGTTCAAAGAACGAAGTTCCGGATGGTCACACTTCAGTCCATTCTACCCTTTTTGGGTCAGGACAATTGGATGTGCTCCATAGACCTTCAGGATGCATACTACCATATCAAAATGGACAGATGCTCCAGAAGGTTTCTCCGCTTACGGCTGGGAGCCAGTCACTATCAATTTAGAGCCCTGCCCTTTGGTCTCACCACAGCCCCCAGGGTGTTCACCAAATGCATGGCAGTGGATATGGCTCACCTGAGACGGCGAGGATTCCAGGTGTTTCCATATCTAGACGACTGGCTCCTGACTGCTTCCACCAGGCATCAGCTACTGCGAGCCAGGGATTATACCATCCAAACTTACACCGAGCTAGGTATCTCTATAAACTTCGAAAAGTCTGCATTGTCGCCTTGTCAATCTATAACCTGTATAGGCACAAGATTAAATACAAAAGAGCTGTCGGCAAAACTTCCCTTAGAAAGAGTATCAGACATTCGCCGACATGTCCAGACCTTACTACAGTGCAAGAGAATTCAGGCCAGATTTGTACTGAAAACTTTGGGTCTCATAGCTTGTTTTCACATGCGGATTCTTCAATGGATGCTTTTTACCCAATGGTCGTTTCAACAACTTACGATGTCTCACAACATAATAATCACCCAATCATGCAAAGACCACCTGTCTTGGTGGATGGTCTGCTCTCAAGTACTTCAAGGCAGACCGTTTGTTCTTCCTCCTCCGGTTGCCACGGTGACAACGGATGCTTCCCTGATCGGGGGGGGGGGGGCATTTTCAGGGCAGGACTGTCCAGGACACTTGGCAACCTCTAGAGTACCACCTGCACGTAAACGTCTTGGAGATGAGAGCGGTACTTTTAGCATTGCAAGCTCTTCAGGACTCTCTACCCACCGGGACTATTGCAATTCAGACAGACAATATGTCTGTCGTGTGGTACATCAACAAGAAGGGCAGAACCAGGTCCCTATCCCTTATGTTGAGAAGCACTCAGACTCTGGCAGTGGGCGATCTCCTCTCAACGGTTTCTGATAGCAACGCACATCCCTGGGAAGTCCAACGTCATAGCGGACAGGCTAAGCAGAGCTATTCTCATGCCTCACGAGTGGTCTCTCAATCAGTTAGTAGTGGACAAAATTTTCCGCAGATGGGGTCAACCTTACTGCGACCTTTTCGCAACCCCTCTCAACAGCAAGTGCGACGATTTCTTCACTCTCTTCCCCCTCCCCGGCCACTCCCCCAGAGACGCTCTAGTTCACGATTGGCCCAGGGGTCTTCTGTATGCATTCCCACCTTTTCCCTTAATTCCCAAACTAATTCAGAAAGCAACCGCATTGGGATCCAGGATGATCCTCATTGCCCCTTACTGGCCTCGACAAATTTGGTTCCCATTCCTGCATCGTCACCTGCTGGAGCAGCCTTGGAATCTGGACCCAGTGCCAGACCTCTTGGTCCATCAGTCGGGCAGGCTGTACCATTCCCTTCAGTCTCAACCTCACAGCTTGGTTGCTCCACTTCCAACCTTAGCCAGGCTTCCACATATTTCTCAGCCAGTGCATGAAATCATCCTTTCTTCGCACAAATCTACCACCAGGAAGACTTATGCTAGTAAGTGGAAACGTTTCTCCTTCTGGGCGGAGGCTAGAAATATAGACCCCTTTACAGCCCCTGTCCATCACGTCTTAGATTTTTTAGCAGAACTTTTTCGAGCAGGTTCCTCATCTGCTACCATTAGGGTCCAATTGGCTGCTGTCGCTAATTTCCACGCTGGCCTGTCAGAAATCAGCATCATGTCCCACAAATTTTGTAAGGCCTTTCTTAAAGGGACTATTTTACTTAGGCCCCCCGGTTAGACATCCTCCTCCTCCGTGGGATTTAAACCTGATATTAACTTCCTTGATTCTCCCTCCTTTTGAACCTGCGGCCTCCTGTTCCTTAAAATTACTCTCTTGGAAGACTCTCTTCTTAGTAGCCATCAGCTCAGCTACGAGAGTGTCGGAACTTCAAGCCCTCTGTATTCGTCCTCCTTATCTTGAGTTTCACTCAGGACTAATCCTTCCTTTCTGCCCAAAATACCTTCTGAGACAAACCTGAATCAGGCTATTGATCTACCCGTCTTTTTTCCTAACTATTTGAACAGAGCTGAACAAAAGTTACACCAATTAGACGTTCACAGGCAATTACGTTTTTATTTGGATAGGACTAAACAAACAAGAAAATCGGACCAACTCTTCCTATCCTATGCTGAGGGCAAACAGGGCCTGCCAGTTTCTAAAGTAACCTTATCCAGGTGGTTAGCCTCTATTATTACTTTGATTTATCAACTAAGACATAAAGAACTCCCTACAAAACCAAAAGCTCATTCCACCAGAGCGTGAGCTACGTCAGTAGCTTTTCAAGCAAGACTACCAATGGAATCTATTTGTGCTGCAGCCACATGGGCCACTCCTCATACGTTCATTTCACACTATAAGTTGGATATGGCCTCCAGGAGTCGAGCTGATTTTGGTTCCACTGTGCTCAAGAGTCTGTTCTGATGAGCCACCCAGGGCTAAGGTGCTAGGGACGCTGTCCCATCCAGCAAGAATGAAGGCGAGATAGACAACTTAACATTAAGAAGTTATGTACCTACCATAACATTCCATGTTAGTTGTCTTCTTCTCGCCTTCTTTCTTGCGTCCCACCTTCCATCCCCCTAGCCTGGACAGACCGAGAAGAATCCCTTTTGAGGCCTTCTCCCTCTGGCTGAGTCTTATCTAGGTTACGTCCTCCTCTGTTTTTAGTACTGTAGGTAAACCTGGTACTTTGGGAAGGTGTCCTTAAAAGTTTTTTTTTCCAACCTCAAGATGCACGCACTCGGAACTCTCCTTAGCATGCAGAACATCAGTATCTGTGCAGTAACAGAAACCTGGTTCAAGGCTCCCGAGAGCACCCCAGCACTGCCAGGTTATACCTCATACCATGCTTTTCAGCCCCAAAACTTGGACCGAACCACAAAAGGAGGGGGAGTATCAATATTCGTCAAAGATACCCACACCTCCAGGTTGGTGGCACAGCACGAAGCATCAGAGACTATCCATGTGCAACTAACAGTGGGTAAAACTGCCTTCCAGTTTATAGACTGCTACAGACCACCCTCCCAAACCCAGGAACCCCACTCGGCCTTCCTGAGAACACTGGAAAATATGAAGGTCTCTCCAAACACCATTATATTGGGCGACTTCAACTACCCAAACATAGACTGGGAGCATTACTCTAGCTCCAACACCCTAGCCCAAAGTTTCCTAGAATTTATAAAATCAAATGCTATGGAACAACTTGTTACCACTCCCACAAGAGGGGAAAACATACTGGACCTGATCATCACCAACATGGGGACTCTCTGCTCCAGACCAGAAGTGTATCCCTCATTGGTAAGATCAGACCATAAACTAATCTCACTGGATATTCACATCCCGACTCCACCCCCTGCCCTGAAAACCACAGTGAAAAACTTCTCTAATGCAAATTTCACACTCCTCAAAACCGAGGTGGAATCCTTCAAAGCCCCCGGGCCTGTGGAAAATACGGCCCAGACCGCAGAATCCTTTATAAACGCATTCTGTAAACACCTTCAGGAATGCATGGATCATGCAATCCCAAATAAAACCAAGTCCCAATCCTCCAAAGGCAGATGTCCTGTCTGGTGGACCCCAGCCATAAACAAACTATACAATAGAAGGAGGAAGCTACTACAAGATAGAGCAAAATCCCAAAAAGGGAAGGCATCTCTGATCAGTATTAGCAAAAAACTACGGGCACTCATAAAATCGTCTAAGGCCAGCTTCGAGAGAAAAATTGCACAGGACACTAAGGATAATCACAAGGCTTTCTTTAGTTATGTTAGGAACCTGGGTGGGAATTCCCAGATATGCTCAGAATTTGTCCAAAATGACAAAAAATATACCGAACCCACAGACATTGCCAACATCCTAGCTGACAGGTTCAGCGCAAACTTCCCCCCTCCCCACCAAAAGGGCAAATATCTGTCCCAGCAGAGTGCTGCCCGCCTGACATCTCAGATGCTCAGGTAAGAGCCGCCTCTCCAAAGCAAAAACACAGCATCAATGGGACCAGACGGTGTCCCGGCTGCGTCCTACATGAACTCCAAGAAGAGCTAAACCCAAACATAAAACTACTGTTCAATCTCAGCCTTACTACAGGATATGTACCCAGAGAGTGGCGTACAGCAACAGTGGTCCCTCTCCACAAAGGTGGTGCCTCAACGGATCCTGGAAACTATCGCCCCATAAGCCTGACTAGCTTGGTCTGCAAAGCTATGGAAAGGATCATCATGGACCTCATAAATAAAGATATTGGGGACCTACAGACACTGGATCCTACCCAGTTCGACTTTGTTAAGGGCAGATCCTGCCTTTTAAACCTGGTTGATTTCTTTGAAACAGTCACCAAGGCCAATGACGAGGGGAAAGTGGTCCACATAGCCTACCTGGACCTCGCAAAAGCCTTTGATACAATACCCCACTCGGGCATTATAGATAATCTCACCAGCTTAAACATAAACCCCTATGTCACTAGATGGGTTGCAAACTGGCTCAAGGACAGAACCCACATGGTTAGAATTGCTGGAGCCATGTCAGACTCCAAACCAGTTACAAGGTGGTGCCCCACAAGGGTCAGTCCTGGGACCTCTCTTGTTCGGTATATATTTCTCGGAGGTACAGGCCAACACGGAAGGACTGTGGCTGACCAAGATTGCAGATGACTGCAAACTGGGCGCCATAATCGACACTCCAGCCGACACAAGCATCCTCCAAAAGGGCCTCATAGAAACAGACAACTGGTGCCAGAGCCATGGCCTCAAGCTAAACACCAAAAAGTGTATAGTCATCCCCTTTGGCAAAAACAAAGTGCCCACAAATTACCACATAGGTGGTAATCCATTAAGTACAGAAGAAGTAATTAGGGACCTGGGGACCCAAGTTGACAGCAATCTCTCATTTGACAACCACGTGGCCAAAGTAGTTAGAAAAACATTTTATATAGCCCACCTAATCATGAAGGGATTCACATCTAGATCAGGGGAGGTCATCGTGCCTCTTTACTCATCCCTCATCAGGCCCATAATTGAGTTCAATGCCCCTTTTGGGATGTACCTTACCAGACACCTGCAGCAACTGGAAAGACCCCAAAAGTACCTCACCAAGAGGATCAAAGGGCTCAAACAGATGTCATATGCTGCCCGGTTAAAGAAACTCCAGCTCTACTCAGTGGCATACCGCCTGCTCAGAGGCGATCTGTGCCTGATGTATAAAGCCATGTCCAACCCGGAATTAATGGACATGCTGCACCTCAGAAAATCCAAATCCCATCGAGCTACGCGCTCAAGAAACTTGAACCTCAGCACTGAAATAAATAGGACATGCTGGAGGGACAGATTCATAACCCAGAGGCTCCCTTCACTCTGGAATAAAATCCCAGTCCAGGTTAGGCAGAGTCCCTCATTGACTGTCTTCAAGAGGAATCTTGATGAGTGGATGGGAGATCGTAGGTTTACCCCGGGTATCACTCCTGTGTCACTGTTAGACAGAGGCACAGTATACTAACCTTGAAAAAGGGCATAGCAAAATTAATTTAAAATGGGTGGCGAAAGCCAAACACACTCTGGCTAGGCTTATAAATGCCCTAGGGCAGATAGCCTAGTATGAACCTATGAACCTATGGTGTTAACTCTGCCAAATGAGATCTGGGTATCTGATGCCTAGCATTGTGGGATATGGGGAGGCCTCGAGCCAGTAAATAGCTCTCGAGCTTTAGTAGAAGGCCAAGTCGGAGCCGAGGATCGGCTCCGAACCCATCCAGCAAGAAAGAAGGCGATAAGACAACTAACATGGAACGTTATTGTAGGTACATAACTTCTTATTTTTTCCCAACTGTAACTTGTCATGGCTCCAACACCATGGTGTGAGGCATCTAAAGTGGTATGATAAGATGCACTGGTATGCTGCACTGAAATCCCAAAGGGTAGGATATCAGTCTTCAGTTACATTTTTTAGTCTAAACATCTCGTCATTGCCTGAAGACTGACATATTGGCCTTTTATACTTTGATACCAAATACCTGGGTTCATAAGCCTTCACTGTCAGATTATGATATTTTTGTAATACACTTGATTTCCATTGGGAGTATTACATATGCATTTGGCTCAATATGCTTAGTTTAGTGCTGAGCTAGAATATATTCTTAGTTTTCTTTGCATCAGAAGAAGGAAAAAGTGGTGCTGCGGTAGCGTTGTCTCCTCACAGTAAGGCGTTATCCTGTTCGATTCTCAGCTAGAGCGTCTTCTGTGTGGAGACATGCATGAATGGGCGTACCTTCGTTGAAGGTTGTGCGTCAGGGCCAGCAACCCGGCATGTAAAAATCTACTGCCAATCATTAGCGGACCGGAGTTCCGCTATGGCGACCCCTAACCGGGAAAAGTCTAAAGACACAACAACAACATGTGTGCGTTTGTATACATATATATGTGTGTGTTTTATTTATATATATATATATATATATATATATATATGTGTGTGTGTGTGTGTGTATTTCTTCTGAATAAACACAGCTACTGTGGTGATCCTGTGTAACTGTCTTAGCTTCAGGCTGAGAATCATTCTGTATACAATTTTTGTTCCCCCACTTGCATTAGAAAATAAGTTTTTGCCATATTTCATGTGGTGGGCCAATCCTTTTCACATGTATGCAAAGAATATATATTACCTGTCACTGCCTCAGATTATTGGGACAAAAGCTTCAGATTATGCTTGGAAGTGCTGTCTTTGAGATATTTACAGTTAGGAGTAAGTGGCATCTCCCACTGGATTGCCAACTCATCAGCATCATAAATTAGGAGCTGATGTGACCTACTTAAACACTTTATAAACTTGTAGTGAACAGGTCAAATGATAATGCAGACACCAAATGTGATTTTTATGTGGTAGCATGAGACATGGTCTTTGGAGCTGTGTAGTCTTGCCTGATAGTTTGTGCAGAGTAAATTGGATCTACAAACAATCCATCTTTTTTGGACCCCTTATGAGAATAGTCACACTGAACAGAAAAAGCTCATTAGTTTGTATATGAAAATTGGAAACTACATTGTTCATGTACTTAGTTAAGAAGTGCAGTTATCCAGAAATGTGTCCATTATCTTCTCCACAGTGGTCAGGGAGAACAGATTGGATAACGTGTTTTTTTGGATAAAGGGGCCTTTATTTTCTATCCCTTTGCTCTTTTGGTCCTCAAACGTATGTCTGAAAATTAAACAGGAATGGTGGGTAAACTGTTGGCTTGTTTTATTTCCACAGTAACTTTTCTGTGTGGGGGTTGTCATTAATTTAACTTTTTTTTTTTTTTTTGAAAAATGTGTAGCAAGGAGTCTGATTAAGTTGAAGAGAAAAATACATCTGTTAATATTAACTTAACAGAACTAAATCGTAAAAGGAAGCAGCCAAAAATTCTGAGTAAGAAATCATTCCGCTGCGTTTTTAACTGGAGGGAATGGGAGTGACATTTCCATCCAAGTAACTCTTGAAAGCAGGGATATGAAGTCTCTGTAAAAACAATAAAAAATATTTTCTCCAGCTTAAATGCTGCCAAAAGGTAATAATATAACCCTTCACTGGTACCTACACTGATTTATGCTGTTACTGTGGTGGATGAATCTAATACTGAAGCAGTATTTAACCATGCTACGTCCACTATTAGCTGCATTTGATTCAGCTTCTCTTATGATGCAGCCTTTCTTTGACCTCTTGTAAAACATTTGCCAGGAAATATTTAAATATAGTACAGGAAACCTTGAGCAGCTGGTACCTTTGTCGATACTTCAGATCAATGCCATTCTTTAACAGAGACTCCAACAATTGCAGATCCATTAAAAAGTTCAAGAGGATAAAAGGAAAAGAAGCCCATTTTATTGCTAACCAATGAAGAGAAACACTGTTTTATAACACAGATATATTTACTTTCATCTTAAGAGTCTAATAATGGGAACTTGCCCCCACAGTCTTGAGATTCTTCTCCAGACGATATTTCCTTTGAAGACATTTTATGGGATCATTTTTCATGTGGTCTATAGGACAGTCCTTCATTTCCAAGTAAGACCTAAAGATTGATTTCCAGATTCAGAATAGGCAGTACCACCACTATGTGATGCTTTCCAAGTCCACCTTGAAGTGCACACTTGTGTGTAAATTCTAATGCCTTGGAGGCTCCAGCAGCTTCAAATGCACTATTGCCTGTATGTGATTATACCTTTCTTTGTAACATAGTAATGCAAAATAAAATATTGCTGCTCTGTACCCCTCCAGAGTGTGACAGTTCTTGATGCTTATACTTGCCTTTTTGTGGATAGTGTTTACAATAAGGGAGAAGTTTACTGAGCCACAATTCTGTATACCTTTAGAGTTTTCGTAAGTAGATTACCTGTTTACACTGTGAAGAACAGAATTTTTGCTGAGGTCTGAGGACGTAGCATGTGCACAGAATGCAAAATTCAGAATGGTAGTGTTATTCAGGCAATTAGTACTTCTTACTGTGCCAAGATAAATCAACTTGGTGGACCTCCTTGTTAAAGGCAGACTGGTTTAGAAAGTCTACACTACAGAGGTAGATATTACCATAGGTTAATAGTGGTAAATTGCATTTTTGTTATGTTTTGTTAAATGTTAGCCTTGAAAGACCAAGTAACATTTTACTTGTGTTTTGAAGCACTGTTTTCGAAGTATCACAGGAAGTCTGCTCATTTGCAGATTCATTTTTTGGTTCTTACTGATTGGTAGTGGTAGCAGAAATATTATTTTATGGCATTTCTGTATTGTGACCATGAGGGCTTAACTCATCACTTGTTATATTGTATGCCGTTAGGTTCCTCTTTAACCCTTCAGCCTCTTCAGATGAACACCTCATGCAGTTCCGGTTCCTTGGAATACTAATGGGCGTTGCAATTAGGACCAAAAAACCTCTGGATCTTCACTTGGCACCAGTCATCTGGAAGCAGTTGTGTTGTATACCATTAACTGTGGAAGACTTGGAGGAAGTGGACCTTCTTTATGTGCAAACTCTTAATAGCATTCTTCATGCAGAAGATGGTGGAATAACTGAGGACAACTTTCATGAGGTATGTATTATCATTGCTTTATTTCTATACTGCCACCACTCTTGGGAAACATTGATCTCCCAAGAGAGACAGGTTCAAGTAGCAAGCCTAGTAATGGTAGGAGATGACCAGGAAAGGGTGGTTTGAATGAATTGATCGCATCAGTTGCCCTTCATCTGGGGAGGTCATGGGTATTTGCTCTAGCCAGGATAGTCTGTTGTGGACTGGGAGAATGAGGCTCCATTTACTGTGTGTACTACTTCATATTAGCAGGAGAGATTGAGTACTTAGCAGTCCCTCACACAGGCACACACAGGAGTATGGTGTGATGCACCTGATGTCATTGTATGCTCTGTCCCTCTTAGTGCATTTCGTCCCTCTCCAAGTTGCCATTACTCTTCAGGGAAGAAAAATCCTTTTTCCGCCTGCTGTATGACATCCACAGCCACCAGCTGTATAAAGCAAGTCATTTGCAAAAGAGACTGGAGTGATTTGTGCTATGGAGTCAAGTGGGAAAAAGAGAGGATGCCATCTGCATTAGTTGATACTTGGGTTTTTCTGTTGTGAGTAATATTTTCTTGAGTATTCTGTCTCCACTGCATATAGTGGTATCATGTAGAAGAACGAGGATGTCACACCCAGCTCCATATTCCACAGACTTTTCAGTAGCTCACATATTTCCCTGTCTTGATCCTGGAATTCAGGTTGCTGTATTTTGCAGTTGTCAATTCACTAGCTGGAACTCATGGTGATACTCGTATTTTCTACCTAGTAGAGAAGGACAAAGTGATGGAGAATCTTAGCTGCCAGCAGTTCTGCTCATATAACAGAAGATGATGTTGAAAAGCCCAAAATCTTAACCATTCATAGGATAACAGTACAGGTGAGTAGCCAGTACAAGAAAGTGCATGAAAGGAGGATCTCTTACATGATACCAGTCTTAAGTCATGGCAAAAATATAAATTAAGGCAGCAGTAGAACATTCACTGGCCAGAATTTCCTCTATGTCTGCTGCCCAAGTGGTCTGCAGCCCCTTGAAACCCATAAGCCTTTCTTTGGCTAGAACGATATTGACCTCATGTTAGTCAGTGGCTGATGTGGTCAAGGAAGAGGTAGGAGAAGCATTCCCCAGGCAGCCTTATTCAGGGGATTAGGCTCTGTTTGAGCATCATCCTTTTTGAGCAGAAGAATGCAACTTTACAATCTTTTTGCATGGAATGAAATTCTCCTAATGAAGGCTGTGTGCACTCAGGCCAAGGAAGCCGCCTTCTTTAACTTCCCACACTCTGTCAAATAGCTGCCTTACTACTGAGAGTTGAGGAGGCATGCACAACCCCTATCATAATAACCCTGCAGTTGTTTCCAGGGCATTGGAAGTATAAGTGTTGTTTGTTGTCTGGTAAGGTTTGAACATGCCAAGTACTTGAGAAGACTGCTAAAGAACACAATGTAATCTGATGCCAACAGTGGCCATAAATGTGCTTTTTATGAAATGACACCATCCATGGTATGTGTCATAGTCCCTTCAAGAAACTCTCATCGTATAACCGTCAGTGACTGCCTGTCACACACCCCACATCTGTGGTACTGGATGTGTTCAGGCAGCCTCTGCTGAAGATAGCTGTTGTTTGGTGCTTCCTTCTCCTCTTAATCCCCTTGGGAGGGAATTTCAGAAGTCAGTGAGGTGATAGATAAAATCCTCCATGGTTTGGTCTATAGTTCCTCTGTCTTTTTCTACAAAGTGGCTTAACTTTGGTAAATAACCTATGTTGAGACCTGTTATTAAAAGTACTGTTTTCCAGCCTGAGAAACACCTAGCATATGACCCTCTGTCTCCTAAGAAGGATTATGCACTGTATGTCACCCCCACACACACACACACACACACACACACACACGGAAAATAAGTAGAAGGACATCTCTGTTAAGCTTTTTACAGCAGATTTCCGTTATGATTTCTTCAATCGACCAGAGTTCCCAGAAACTACATAACTTTTCTGTGTTATGGCCACATAAGGAGCCTAAAGCTTTGGATTTCTGGACAGAAAAGTATTTACTACTGATATGCTGGACAGCAGGTCACTAAACTGTCTGCCCAAGTCTCACTTGCATTCCTTCCTTCTGGACCAGGTGCTGGAAAATCTAGCTGAACCCTCTGATCCTGAGATCAGCAAGTCACTGGAGGAGGCTTTTGCCCCTTGCAGGTCTCCACTTGGAGAAAAGACTCCACAAGTGGTTGCTGAACAGTCACGGCTGTCTTTAGGACTACGGTTGGAGGGCCAGTTCTCTGTTTGTTTTAGCTTGGAAAGCCATCATCAAGAGTGGACATGCTCTGACTGTTGGTTCAGACTTGAAGCTTTCTGTTCTTTCCTATCAGGAGCTCTGTTATGAAACCATATAGTCTCAGCATATCTCATGGGTCAGGTCTAGATTCCGCTTCTCAAACAGGCCATACAGCCTATTTTTATTTGTAAATTAGAAAGAGGGAGGTATTTTTGCATCTTCATTGTTGAGTAGAGCATGGGGTGATAATTTTGTCAATCCCTGGACCTCAGTAACATCTATCGTGTAGCACAGAGGATTAAAGCTATCTGTTGTTAATGTACTGCTGCTTGGGTTCCTGGGTTGATTCCCTCAGCCTCTTTTTGCCTGTGTGACTCTGAGCAACTACATACTTAACCAGACAGTGCTGTGGAGAAATTGGGAGATTGTGCTAGACTCCACAATAGTCTCCCTGACCTCATGCCTAGTAACTATGTATAAAACTGTGAGGTGCATAAGTTGCAGATGACTTTCCAAGGGATCATGTTCTTGCTTCCACAGGGAACATGGATGGTGTAACTGGACATGATGAACACATTCTGGTATACCATGTCATTGGAGCCTCACAGGGGATTCCTTGAGTTCACTCTGAATCAGTACCATTTTCAGTACAAGGTGCTGCCTTTTCATGCATCATTGCCCACACTGATTCTCAAGGCTGCAACCATGGTATCAGAGACCTTACAGGAGAAGGAGTTTCCATTTGAACTGGCTTATAGTGGCCCTTTCAGATGCCTTTCTGTTAATGTCCTTTTCTTGAGTACTGTAGTGCTTGTAAGACCTGGAGATCACAATAACTTGGGGAAAAAATTCTCAGTCTCATTGTTTTTCAAACAAGAAACATCTTTATTGAATTATCACTTATGACATGGACAGTCATACTTTTATGTAAGTGAAAGCAAGCCAGTTGTCATATTTTAGTTGCAAACATTGTACATCACATGTAATCTTCTGTATAGAACATTACGTAGTTCACTCAGTTCCTGCCTTCTCTTAAATGTCATTCCTCCTCCCAAAACATTATTCTGCATGTAGTGTTCCACAGTTCCCATTTTTTTCTATGTAAGTTGTTCCTACCCTTTTCTAGTAGTGTCAGTTTAGACTTTGATTTCCATTTTTTAATAATTGTTTTTTTTGGCAGCCAATAGAATTAAACTCAGCAAGGCCTTATTATGTCTAAGTAATTCCAGTTCTGTAACACAGCTCAAAAGAATTTTCCCCAGTTACACCAATTTGCTCACCTAGTATTGCAGGAAATCATAAAAGTCTGCCAATTCATCATACTCCAAAATATGTTCCCAATTACCTCTTTCCTCCCCATCATACCTCCAAAATTTGCAGTCTACCTGAGTTTGCTTGGGGTATAAAAATAACTATGCAAACAATTCTAAGCAAAAATCCTAAATCTTTTAGACTTTGTTGCATATTTAGGAGTCATGTACTTGCATACACACACACACACACATTATATATATATATATATATATATATATATATATATATATATATATATATATATATATATATACACATGCATATATATCCTCCCATTGTTTCCTTGTGAATTGCTTATCCAATCTATCTTCCCAATCCTTTCTAACTTCCTCTGTTTGATTCCTATAGTTATCATGCAATACTTTATATGCCCTACTAATTATATCTTTTTAGCAGCAGCTTCTGTTCTAGATTCTACTAAAAATTCTACAAATGCTTGTCTTTCACTTAGGATCCCTCTATTCCTTTCTCTTTGCTGCTATCATTCTTGATATGGAAGCCAGTTTCTAGCCTGCAGTCCATATGAATTCTTGGCCTCTTCTCATTATGTTACCTCTCCCTCTCTAATTATTTGTTCCCAATCCCTTGGTTCTTTTGTCAGTTTTCTCCAATAAATTCCAATCCCCTCTTGCCCATTCTCTGTACCCCTAATTGCAGTAATCTGTATCAGCAGAATCTCCTTTCTGCATTCCTCTGTTGTCTTAGTTCTTAGAATACTTTCTGCTACTTTATGAATGTAATATTCTGTATGGTTACTGGTATTTTCCAAAATCTCAGTCTCTCCTTGTTTCTTGAGATTGCCCTCTTTTTCATAATCATTACCCCTTTCCACTTTGAATTGCAGCTTTCTACTTGTGCTATGTATAGGAGCCTTAACTGTGTATGTCATCAAAATGGGTAATCCCAAATAACCTTGTTCTATTGGAATGATCAACTTATCCCACTTGACTCCTGCCCTCTTCCCTCCCCAAGTAAAATCCTTCAGTTCTTTATTAATTGCTATGCACAACTTCTTTGTGTATAAAACTAAAAGGACTAAAGACATATTCACCTCTTTTGTCTTGTTATCCATATCCATAAAACAGAACTTCACATTTTTTAGTTTTTGTATTATCTTTTGTTTATTTTCTTCCACATATCCTTAGCTGCCGTAATATAATCCTTTTTAACCCATACTCCTAAGTACTTCATTTTATCATGTCCCCATAAATATGGGTATTTCTGAACCAATTTGTGTCTGGATACATAGTTGAGAGCTATTACCTTCATTTTTATCTTCATTAATTTTGTATCACGAAAAGACTCAAAATTGTCCCAGAATGTTCCACAACACTGAAAAGTCCTTTTCTGATTTTATTGGGTAGAAAATAATATCTGCAAATAAAGCCAAATTTTCTTGATTACCATATCAATTTTATCTTTGATTTTCTGAGTCCCTTATTTTCTTTGCCAGTGGTTCTAAATATAACACAAATAGCAAAGGTGAAAGATGACACCCCTGCCTGGTTCCTCTGTTTAAACAGAACTTATCAGAAAGGACCCCCCCCACACACTTTAATTTTCACCTCTGATTCTTCATATATCATCCTAATTATGTTTACTGTCAAAATGTGAAATGGCAGTTCATCGAATACGGGTTGGTGAAATAGGTTCATAGGTAGGTACTAGGCTGTCTGCCTGAGGGCATTTATAAGCCTAGCCAGTGTGTGTCAGCTTTCGCCGCCCCATTGATTAATTAACTGATTCTCTGTCAAGCAGAGCCAATGAAATGATCCCAGGGGTGTATTTTCTGTTACCCATCCACTCGTCAAGGTTTCTCTTGAAGAGTGTTAATGAGGGGCCCTGCCTGATGTAATTTGGAATTTTGTTCCAAAGAATGGGGAGTCTCTGTGACAGGAATCTATTCCTCCAGCATGTTCTATTTATTGTTGTGGCGAGGTTTAGCTCACTAGAGCGCGTGGCTTGTAGTGACTTGGATTTCTTTAGGTGGAGCATGTCCATCAATTCTGAGTTGGACATGGCTTTGTAAGTCAGGCAGAGGTCATCTCTGAGTAAGCGATATGCCACTGAGTACATCCGGAGTTTTTTCATTCGGGCTGCATAGGACATATGTTTGAGGCCAGTAATCCTCTTGGTGAGGTACTTTTGTGGTCTTTCCAGCTGTTGGAAGTGTCTTGTGAGGTACATCCCAGTTGGGGCATTGTACTCTAGGAAGGGTCTAATGAGTGACGAGTAGAGGGGCACTATAATGTCTTTATTTCTAGATGCGAACTCTTTAGTAATTATATGGGCCACATAGAAGGATTTCCTAACTACTTTGGCAATATGATTGTCAAAGGAGAGATTGCTATCTACCTGGGTCCCCAGATATCTTATTACCCCTTCTCTATTAAGGGGGATGCCACCTATGTGGTAATTCATGGGTGTTTTGTTTTTCCCAAATGGGATGACTATGCATTTTTTGGCATTTAGCTTGAGGCCATGACTTTGACACCAGGTGCCCGTCTCAGTAAGGCCCTTTCGGAGGATGTCCGTGTCAACTGGAGAGTCAATTATGGCTCCCAGTCATCGGTGAACTTGGTTAGCCATAGTCCTCCTGTGTTTGCCTGTACTTCTGAGAAGTATATGCTGAACAGGGTCCCAGGACCGAGCCTTGTGGGACACCACTTGTGACTGGTTTAGAGTCGGATCTGGAGCCTGCTATTCTTACTGTGTGAGTTCTGTCTGTAAGCCAGTTGGCAACCCATCTCGTGACGTAGGGGTTTATGTTTAGGCTGGTGAGTTTTTCTGTAATACCCGAGTGGGGAATGGTGTCGAAAGCCATGGCGAGGTCAGGGTAGGCTGTGTGAACCAACTTTTCCTCGTCTATGGCCTTGGTGACTGTCTCGAAGAAGTCAACCAGGTTTAGTAGACATGATCTGCCCTTAACAAAGCCGAACTGGGTCGAGTCAAGTGTTTGGAGGTTCCCAATGTCTTTGTTAATGAGTTCCATGATGATGCACTCCATAGCCTTGCAGACCAGGCTAGTCAGGCTTATGGGGCGATGATTACCAGGGTCAGTTGTGGCCCCTCCTTTTTGGAGAGGAATAACCATTACTGTGTGCCATTCTATGGGCACGTAGCGTATGGAGAGGCTGAGGTTGAACAGCGTGTTTAGGTGGGGGGTTAGTTCATTCTGTAGTTCGTGCAAGACGCAGCCTGGGACACCATCTGGTCCCATTGATGCTGTGTTTTTGGCTTTTGAAAGGGCTGTTTTCACCTGTGCGTCTGTGATTTTTGGGACGCTACACTTTTCTGGTATTGTTGTGGGCCCTTTTGGAGGTGAGAGGGGGTGAAGTTTGCACTGACTCAATCTGCCAGGATGTTGGCAATATCAGTAGGCTCAGTATATTTTGTGCTATTTTGCACTAGTTCAGTGCATATCTGTGAGTTGCCACTTAGATTCTTAACATAGCTAAAGAAGGCTTTGTGGTTATCTTTTGAATCCTTGGGTAATTTTTTTCGAAGTTAGCCTCAGATGATTTCATGAGGGACCTTAGTTTCTTACTGATACTGATCAGGGATGTCTTTCCTTCTTGGGATTTGCTTTTTTTCTGAATTAGGTTCCTCCTTCAATTGTATAGCCTGTTTATTGTGGGGATCCACCAAACTGGTTTCCTTCTCTTAGAGGAGTGAGTCTTGGCTGTACTAGGGATGGCACGATCCATGCATCCTTGTAGGTGCTCATAGAGTGCATTTGTAAAGATTTCTGCATCTTGGGCAGCATTATCCTTTAGCATGGGGGCTGTGAAACGTACCACCTCTGTCTTAAGTAAGGTGAAGTTTGCTTTAGAAAAGTTTTTTATTGTGGTTTCCTTAGTTGGGGGTGGTGGTGGGGTGTGGACATCCAGAGTGATTAGTTTATGGTCTGATCTAACCAGTGACGGGTTGACCTCCGATGTGTAACACCTGTTGCCCATGTTGGTGATGAACAGGTCCAATATGTTTTCACTTCTGTTGGGGGAGTTTACCAGCTGATCCAGGGCGTTTGAGTTGATGAATTCCAGGAAGCGCTGGGCCTGGAAATTTGTACTCGAGTAGTTTTCCCAGTGAATGGTAGAGTAATTGAAGTCGCCCAATATCAGGGTGTTCGGTAGGGCCTTCATGTTTTCCAGTGTCTCCAGAAAGGTGGAGTGGTGGTCCTAGGTCATGGAGGGTGATCTGTAGCAGGCCACAATTTGCATTGCAGATTTGCCCGATGTTAGTTGCACATGGATGATCTCAGAGGTATCTTGCTGCGCCACTAACCTGGAGGTGTAGGTATCCTTGATGAATATAGATACACCCCCTCCTTTTGTGTTTCAGTCCGTGTTCTCTGGCCGAAACGGGTAGTATGAGTTGTAGCCCGGTAGTGCTGGGGTGCTCTCTGGAGCCTTGAACCAGGTTTCAGTTACTGCACAGATGTCGACGTTCTCCATACTGAGGAATGCTTCGAGCGCGTGCATTTTGAGATTTAAACTCCTGGCATTGAGCAGCATAACCCTCAGTTTTTTGTTAATTGTGCTGTTTACGGAGGTGGGTTTGACTTTTGAGCCTTGCCTAAAAAAGGCACTATGGGGCAGCAATGTGGCAGAAATGTATGTTCTACCAGCATCTGTAATGTCAAACTGAAAATATTTGAATTCATATTGGCGAAAGTGCGTACACATTCGCTAGTATGAAATTGACGTGTTGAACTGGGATCGTAGTACAGTGCGGGTCAAGAAATTTTTCCTTTTCCTCACTGTAGTGTGATCTCAGAGTTGGTATATATAATATGCAGGGAGTGTGGTGGGCATAGCCTCCCACATGGTGAGTGCAGGTGGCTTGCCCCCTACAAAAACATTAATGGTAACACAGACTTTCAACATTGGAAGTTCAGATGTTCGAATGTTAATTGTGGTTACCATTTCCGGCAGTTTGGTAATTCGGTATTACCAAAGTCTGATAAACAATTAGATAATTTTGTAAAAAAAAAAATGCTTTCAGTTTCAACATTTTGATAGTAAACCCCCTAATTAACCTTATTGTGTCAGTGAATGCTAATACTTCCATTGCACTACTCATAAAATCCCATCTTACTCTGTTGAATGCTTTCTCTGCATCAAGACCCACCAGCAGCAATGTTACTTTCTTCCTTTCTGCTTCCCTCTGGATCATCACTGTTATATTAATGTCAAATGTTTGTCTACCCTCCACCAAACCACATTGATCAGTATCTATCAATTTTGGTATTACCTTTGCCGTTATTTTAGCCATTATAGGCATAAATAAATGTTTTATAATCATGGATGTTATGTAGTTCTATCTCGCCTCCATTATTACATGTGGGTTCGGAGCCGATCTTTGGCTCCGACTTGGCTGCTTTGAAAGCCTGAAAACTTCTGATTGGCTCATGGCTAATAGGTATCCCATGATACATGCGCACATTCCCCAGGTCTCGTTTGCCGCTTCTTCATTTGGAAGCGTCTTTTGGTTGGCCGTGGCCAAGTGATTTAGTACTTTATTATTCTGATTGTTAGAAGTTTTTTAACTTCTTGTGAAATGCTTTTCTTATTGCTGTTAGCATTATTGTGATAACTGATTGTGTCAATTTAACCGGACTTGACTTTTTCCTGGATTTGACTTTTCTGCTATAAAATTTTGGGCCTGTTGGCCTTTTTTGTGTGTGTGTTCCCATGAATGTGTGCGTTTTACTAAACCGTTTTACTTAGAGGTATTAGTCTATTTCCCTTTCCTTTACACTAGGTTCGTTTAAGTTAGAGAACCTAGTAAAATTTCCCTTGGTTGTTTGTTGTGAGAAATAGAGCTAGATCTGTTTAAGTTAGAGGATCTAGTTCCTCTGTTGTTGAGTGAGTGTGTTGCTTTTTCTCTTCAATTGCCTATTGAGACTGTCATTATGTCTAAGGAACATAAAGAGCATAAACAGTCAGGATTTAAAAAGTGTACTAAATGCTCTAAAAAAAAATGTCCATCACTGATGGACATAGTGTCTGTGTGTACTGTTTAGGGGCCATACATCTTCAAGAGACTTGTCTCTTTTGCCATTCCTTTAGTCCTAGAGTGCTCCAGGAACGGAAGAATAAGTTGATTCTAAAAGGATTGTTAAAACCTTCTTTCGAGAAAGATCTAGCCAGCTCGTCCTCCTCTGCTAGGTTGCATTCTTCCAGTAAAGATAAGGGCAAGACCTCCAAAAGGCCTTCTCCAGCCTCAACCTCTATCTCTGAGCCTCCACAGAAGTTACCTAAATCGGAGATGGTCTCTGTCTCTTCGGCTCCACTGTCCTCGGAGCCAATCGAGATTCTGGACACGGACATTGCAGTGTCGGCACTCAGTGCTTCTGTGCCGATCACCAGCAGTCCTCTTAGGAGTCGGTCTATAGACATTCCACCGGTCTCCCCTACTTTAAAATCACCTATATTACAGAGAGCGAGATTTCCAACACTGTCCTCCAGATCCTCCAGGAGCTATTCTGAAGAAGACATCGAGAGAGTGGTTCTCAGATTCCTTAAGTCTTCGGCCTTGCCAAACTTTTTATCGGCTCCGACCACTTCTGTCTCGGAGCCGACCCCTGTTACCGACCCTGCTCTTTTTTCCTCCTCCAACCCAGATTGAGCCTTTGGAGCCGATGCTGTCGGTACCAACTATAGTGGTTTCCTCGGCTCCAGCACCCCGGGTGATTGTCTCAGAGCCGAGCCCCACTCCGACACTGTCGGCGCCCTCCAAAGTGTCTAGGTTCCGAAGCTGTTCGGTCAGGCCCAAGGGGGACACTTGGAACTGAACCTCTTTGGTGCTGAGTTTTCCTCTTGGTGCGTTGGCCCAAGTGAGCTCGGACCCTACATCGTTCTCGGAGCCGATTCCTTTGGAGCCATTGGCACCTACCCTCTCCTCGGAGCCGGGGCGTCGTTCGGAGCTGGAGGAATCGGTTTTCGTATAGATGAGGAGCATGTTTGATAGTTCATCCATACCACGTAGGAGTACCGATGCTATACTCCCTCAAGCGCCGACTACGGTCTCAGCATCCTCTCTCCCCCGGGATGGTAGAGACTCACAGCCTAAGGACCCCCGTTTGGGTGGTCCCTGATCTTCCGAGACCCAGCCAGAAGACCCCACTGAGGAGCCCCCTCGGAAGAGATCATGGGAGAGGAAGCATGTAGACTCCCCTGATGAGTCTGTCACATTTGACACTAACCTCGATGAGTCAGAGGGGTCCCCTAAGTCGTCCTCTGAAGATGTCTCCTTTGCAGACATTTTGGAGATCCTCAGGCAGAGAGGTGGCTGGCCCACCATTACCCCTTCCGATGAGGAGTCAGTGTACCTGATGGCTTTTGGGTCTCATCCCTCAGCTTCATGGGTGTCTCCTCCATTTGATGAATTGCTAGATCTCGTGAGTCAGAAGGCATGGCAGACTCCCGATGCAGTGGAACCGGTCCCCAGGAGGCCGAATAAATTTCTCTCCGCCCCTAAGGACAAAGAGTTTTTATCTAAGGGTTTACCTGTTGATGCCATGGTGGTGGCGGCGGGCACTTAGAAGGAGCTAGCAGAGACGACTTCTATCCATCCACCTAACAAGGAATCCTGAATGATGGATAGATACGGGAAGCGTATCTTCTCTTCAGCGGCTTTTACACTCACATCGCTGAACTATCTATCACATTTTATGAGACTTCAGAGAGATCCCCTAAAGGAGTTAGGAGATACTCTTCAGGGTACTTCACAACCGAAGCAGTCTCATCTACAGTGTCGGCTCAGTCGGCTACCCTCACATCTATTGTTAACTCCTCCATTCGTCTGATCTCATATGCAGCTGATGGTGTGAGTAGGGCGGCGGTTTCAGGAGTCTCATTAAGGAGACATTCCTGGATGCGTCTATGCAACTTTGCTGAGCCTTTCAAGTCTACATTTACCAATGAACGGATCCTCTCTTTTTGGATCCAAGGTGAAAGATACCCTCACCAGGTGTGAGCAGGAAGGAAAGACACTCTGCCATGGGAGTCCGTTTTACTGTTCCTTCTAGACCTTACCCTAAAGGTCAGAAGAGCGGCAAAATGTGGTTCAAGAAATCACAGAGACCTTTCCAGGACACACAAGGTGATTCCTCCTTCAGAGGCAGGGGAGGAGGAAATAATGGTAGATGCCCTAGAGGCAGGGGAGGCCCACAAAATCAGGGAGGTTGCGATTCCTTTCGTGACCGTCCCTATCAGCGTTCCTGATGTGGAACCCGACTGTGCGTCTCTGGAGCCGGTCGGGGGTCGCCTGTCCTTGTACCCAGAAGCCTGGCTAAATCTCAGTCGAGACAAGTGGGTACAAGACATCATTACCAGAGGTTACTCTATACCCTTTTCCCTTCCTCCACGCCCTCCCGAAAGGATCCCAGATGTACCACCCAATCACAGGGATCATGCAGCTATAGAGATAGAAAAGCTGCTATTAAAAAGAGCCATCCAAAAGGTCCCAACAGACCAGACAGGATTCGGAACATACTCCAGGTTCTTTTTAGTTCCGAAAAGAACAGGGGACTGGAGACCCATCCTAGACCTCAGCAGTTTAAACGAGCATGTAAAGAAGTCAAAGTTCTGAATGGTCACTTTACAATCCATACTCCCTTTGTTGGGGAGAGACAGCTGGATGTGCTCAATAGATCTCCAGGATGCCTACTACCACATAAGGATGGACAAAGCATCAAGGAGCTACGTACGCTTCTGGCTGGGAGCCAATCATTACCAGTTTCGGGCGCTGCCCTTTGGTCTCAACACAGCCCCCCGGGTGCACTAGTCCACGATTGGCCCCCGGGACTCCTTTATGCTTTTCCTCCTTTTACACTCATCCCCAAGGTCATACAGAAAGCAATGCTGTTGGAAGCAAGATGATCCTCATCACCCCTTACTGGCCTCGTCAGATTTGGTTCCCTTTTCTCGAGCCTCACCTGTTGGACTGCCCCTGGACACTGGACCCAGTGCCAGACCTCCTGACACACGTCAGGTTCTCTTCAGCCCAGTCTCCACACTCTCAAACTGACAGCATGGCTGCTCCAGTTCCATTACTAGTCAGGCTTCATGATTTGTCTCCAGCTGTAACTCATAATGTGAAGTTGTTAAATCTCGCCGTTTATTCTCATTGATTGGTTCGGAGCCGATCCTCGGCTCCGACACGGCCGATTGTGAAGTTCAAGGTTTGCCAGTAGCTCGAGACCAAGCCCCTTATCCCACCGTGCACTGCTGGAATTACTTCAGATCTAGTTTGCCGCTGCAAGAGAGATCTCAGTGATCCAGCTAGCTCGGACCATTTGTGGGAAAAATAACAGCAAGTTTATAAAAACAAAACCTTTACTTTTTGTTACTAAAATAGTTGTGTATTAATATCAGGTTGTTTATTAACATTGTTATAGTTAGTGCCCAGTTTGGGCTTAGTAGTTTTGTGGATCATTACAAGTCAGTAAGGACTTTTCTGTCTTACTCTTTTCAGTTTACTGTTTGTTATTAACGATGTTGGATGAAAAGGAGAAAACTCATCCTAAATCGGGATTCAAAAAATGCCCAGATTGTGGGCAGAAAATGTCCATCACTGACGGACACATTCAATGTGTATACTGTCTGGGGGCTAAACACCTCCAAGACACTTGCAGCATTTGCCATTCCTTTTCTTCAAGAGTCCTCTTGGAGAGAAGGAGGAAGCTAATAGACAGGGGATTGCTACAGCAATCCTTTTCTGAGGTTTTGAGTAGCCATGAGGGTACTAGCTCGTCCTCCAAATCCTCAAAATCTAGATCTTCAGACAAAGTGACAAAAAAGGCAAAAGTTTCAGGAGGAGGGTCATCGGTTCCACATATCTCGGAACCGAGTGTAACTTTTTTTTTCGGAGCCAGCTCTCGGTTTTGGAGCCGGTCTCTGAAGTTCCTTCTTCCCCTCTGCTCCAGTCAGCACCTTCGGTGCATTCAGCTAAGTCCTCAGTCAGCCTTTTAGATTTGGACATGGATCGGCTAGTGCAGAAGCTTTTACAGGCACCAGGACTTGCCAAATTGTTGTCGGCCCCGACCAGCTCGTCGGTGCCGAAGACCATGGAACCAGATTTGTCTACTCCTCCTCCGAGCCGTACTGGACTCTCAGAGCCAAAGGAAACTGAACCGATGGTTATCGAACCCTTGGAGCCGATACCCACACCGGTGTTATCGGCTCCATCTACTCTGATGTCCTCAGCACCGACTATGGACTCTAGGTGCTGACGCTCTCCCGTCGGGTCCGGGGAGGATAGTCGAACCATTTTGTCGGTGCCGACTTTTCCTCTCGGGGCTTCGGCTCGGATGAGCTTGGCTCCTACCTCGGGTTCGGAGCCCAGGGTTTCGGTGCGGGAGGATCGGACGGTACTCTCGGGTCCGTCCACTCCTTCTCATCGGAGCCATGGAGCCTTCAATGCTATGAGGAGAGTTTTGTCTCCAAATACAACGTCAGCATCGGTTCAGCCTTCCCTCTCCCCTCAAGCTACTGTGTCTACTTCTTCATCTACTGGTCCTTCTAAGCATAGAGACCCCGAGCCTCAAGTACCCCCACAGGGCATCCCCTACTCTTCTGAGACCTCCCCAGATCACCCCACTGAGGACATGCCCAGGAAGAGACTGTGCAAGAGGAGGCACTTGGACTCCCCACAGGAGTCTTTGACATCTGACACAGACTTAGATGAGTCAGAAGGGTCCCCTCGATCCCCCTCTGAGGATATCTCCTTTGCAAAGATACTAGAGATCCTTAGTCAGAGGGGCGATTTGCAGTCCAAGACCCCTACGGAGGATGAGTGTGCTCTTGAAGGCTTTTGGGTCTCAGCCTTCCACTTCTAGGGTGTCTCCGCCTTACGATGAGCTCATGGACCTGATTTCTCATAAGGCGTGGGAGTCACCGGAGACCATGGAACCTGTTCCTCGTAAGCCCAATAAATTCATGTCTGCCCCAGTGGACGAGCCATTTTTGACAAAGGGAGTGCCTGTTGATGCCATGGTGGTAGCTGCAGCCACCAAAAAGGAAGTATCTGAGACATCCATCTCTATCCACCCCCCCTAACAGAGATTTTAGGGTCATGGATAGATATGGGAAGCGCATGTTTAGTTCAGCGACTTTTTTCTCTGCGATCACTGAACTACTTAACCCACTTTACGAGACTACAAAGAGATGATCTGAAAGAGCTAGGAGATACTCTCCAGGGTACGGTAGCTGCAGGGGTGGCCGACCAAGTCAACGCCCAGCTCGCTACCCTAAACTCAGTGGTAAACTCGTCCATGCGTCTCATATCCTATGCAGCTGATGGTTTGAGTAGAGCTGCTAGTTTGGGCATTGCTCTTCGAAGACGAGCCTGGATGCGTCTCTGTTCCTTTGCGGAACCCTTTAAGTCTTCCTTTATTAATACCCCATTCGATGGCTCATCACTGTTTGGGCCCAAAGTAAAGGACACTTTAACCAGGTGTGAGCAGGAAGGCAAGGCCTTATCTGCGGTTGGAGTCTGTTTTTCACCCCCCTACTTGGCCCTACCCCAAGGGCCCTAGGGGAGGGAAAATGTGGTTCCGAATAGCACAGGGAGCCTTTCAGGACACACGTGGAGAAACCCCCTCTAGAGGCAGAGGAGGGGGTTATAACGGAAGACACTGCCCCCATGGCAGAGGGGGTCCGCAGCAACAGGGTGACAGGGGTCAGTTCTCCGGTCAACCATACCAGCGCCCCTGAAAGGGGGCTCTGGAGGCAGTCAGGGGTCGCTTGTTTTTGTACCCATAAGCCTGGCTAAACATAACATCAAATACTTGGGTACAAAGCATCATTTCCAGAGGATATTTCATACTATTCTCTTCCCCTCCCATTCCTGTAAAGGGAATCCCAGATGTTCCACCCAATCTCAGGGAACAAGCAGTCATAGAGGTCCACAGATTGCTAGAAAAAAAGAGTCATCCAACCAGTCCCAGCAGACCAAGTTGGATTCGGAACTTACTCAAGATTCTTTTTGGTACCAAAGAAAACAGGGTACTGGAGACCTATCTTTGACTTCAGCAGACTCAACCAGTTCGTAAAGAAAGAGAAGTTCCGAATGGTCACACTTCAGTCCATTCTTCCCTTCCTAGGGAAAGGTGATTGGATGTACTCCATAGATCTTAAGGATGCGTGCTATCACATAAAGATGAACAGATGCTCCAGAGATCATCTGCGCTTCCGGATGGGAGCCAATCATTACCAGTTTCGGGCCCTGCCCTTTGGTCTCAGTATAGCCCCCAGAGTGTTCACCAAATGCATGGAAGTGGTCACGGCTCACCTGAGACGTCTAGGATTCCAGGTGTTTCCATACCCAGATGATTGGCTCCTCACCGCTGCCACCAGGCATCAATTGACTCAGGCAACACAATACACTCTGACACTCTGCCATCAATTGGGCATTACAGTCAACTTCGAAAAGTCTGCCTTATTGCCATTGCAGCATACCGTTTTTATAGGAGCAGAGTTAGATACCTCAACTACCACTCTACGTCTCCCTGTTGAAAGAGTCTCTCTTCTCTGCCAAAACATCAGCTCACTGGTGTCAAAGAACAAAGCTACAGCAGCAGAGGTATTGAAGGTTCTAGGTTTGATAGCGACAGCCACTCGCAAGGATGCATATGAAAATTCTTCAATGGCTCCTCTTCGCTCAGTGGTCTTACCAGAAACTACCGATGCACCACATGATTCTCATCACGGATTCTTGCAGGAGAGATCTTCGGTGGTGGTTGACATCTCTTCATCACAATCGGAAGACCCTTTGTTCTTCCCCCCCAGTAGCCACTGTGACCACGGACGCTTCCCTGATAGGGTGGGGAGGGGGCATTTTCAGGGAAAGACTGCCCAAGGCACATGGACAGATCAAGAATCACATCTGCACATCAGTGTTCTAGAGTTGAGAGCGGTGCTTCTGGCGTTGCAGTACTTTCAGGACTCTCTCCCTCTAGGAACTATTGCAATTCAGACGGACAACATGTCATTAGTCTGGTACTTGAACAAGTAAGGCGGAACCAAGTCTTACCCCCTTTGTCGAGAAGCCCTCAGGGTCTGGCAATGGGCTGTGTCATCCCAGCATTTTCTGTTAGCAATGCACATCCCGGGGAAATCCAACGTGATAGCGGACAAGCTAAGCAGGGCGATATTGCTCCCTCACGAGTGGTCTCTCAAACAACAGGTTGCGGAGTTGATTTTCCGCAAATGAGGCCAGCCTTGCTGCGACCTTTTTGCCAGCCACATCAATTCAAAATGCAGAAGCTACTTTGCCCTAATACCACCTCCCGGTCATCCCCCGAGAGATGCACTTTTACACGATTGGCCCTCGGGTTTCCTTTATGCATTTCCACCCTGACCAGTAATACCCAGATTTTTACAGAAAACAAAATTGCTGGGAAGAACTGTTATACTCATAGCCCCCTACTGGCCTCGACAGATTTGGTTTCCGTTTCTCCACCATCATCTGTTGGAAGATCCATGGATCTTGGGCCCAGTTCCTGACCTTCTGACATCAGGGGACCTTCATTCTTCACTGCAGTCCCTGAAACTGACTGCTTGGCTAATCCACTTCCCCTAATTGCCAGGCTTCATTCAATTTCAGAAGATACAAGACAAATTCTCTTGTCTTCTCACAAGCCATCTACCAGGAAGTTATATGGCAGTAAATGGGAAAGGTTCTCAATTTGGCCAACACTCAGAACATTGACCCTTTCCAAGATCCGCTTTCTTCTATTTTAGAATTTTTGACAAAAATTTTTAAAGAAGGGGCAGCAGCTGCTACAGTTAGAGTTCAGTTAGCTGCCATCTCAAATTTTCACCTTTGGTTTGGTGGCTCAAATGTTATGGGCCATAAATTATCTACAACTTTTCTTAAAGGCGTTCTTCATATGAGACCTCCGATCAAAATTCCCTATTCTCCCTGGAATTTAGACCTTATGCTGTTTCAAATTATTATTCCTCCTTTTGAACCAGCATCTTCTTGTGATCTCAAATTTTTATCCTGGAAGACAATATTTCTTGTGGCCATTACTTCTGCCCACAGGGTGTCAGAACTTCAAGCATTATCTATCAGACCACCCTACATGATTTTCCATGCTGATAGAGTATCTCTCAGAACAAACCCCTCATTTTTACCTAAAGTCTGTTCTGAGTCAGATATCAATCAGGTCATTGAGCTGCCAGTCTTTTTTCCCAACCACTCTAGCAAATTGGAATACATGCTGCACAAACATGATGTTCACAGAGCGCTCAGATTTTATCTTGACAGAACTAAGGATATTAGAAAATCAGACCACCTTTTTGTATCCTTCTCAGAAGCAAGAAAAGGCAATCCAGTGGCTAAAACAACCTTATCTAAATGGTTATCCAATTGTATATCCTTTGTTTATGAAAATGCGAGCATGCCATTAACACACAAACCTAAGGCTCATTCTACCAGAGCCGTCTCTACGTCTTCTGCTTTTCAAGCTAAATTGCCCCTTGACAATATTTGTGCTGCAGCAACTTGGTCTAAGCCTCATACCTTTATCATACATTACAAAATAGATAAGGCTTCAAGGGACATGTCTTCCTTTGGTTCTATGGTACTGAAGAACATACTCCCATGAGCCACCCAGGGTTGAGGGTGCTAGGGACACTACCCATCAGTGAGAATAAACGGCGAGATTTAACAACTTCACATAAAGAAGTTATGTACTTACCATAACGTTCCATGTTAGTTGTTTATCTCGACTTTATTCTCACGTCCCTCCCTCCTTCCCCCTCCTGGCTGACTGTTAACTTAGAGGCTAGTACCATCCTGGTTATTCAGTATTTCTTCTTCCCCTTTAGGAAGTGTTCTTGGTAGAAATACATAAAAGGGTATGTATATGTTTATGTATGTATATATATATATATATATATATATATATATATATATATATGTGTGTGTGTGTGTGTATGTGTGTATACTGTTACTCGCAGCAAACAAGATCTGAGGTAATTCCAGCAGCTCATTGTGGGATAAGGGGCTTGGTATCGAGCTACTGGCAAACCTTGAGTTTTGCTATTGGCCGTGTCGGAGCCGAGGATCGGCTCCGAACCCATCAGTGAGAATAAAGGCAAGATAAACAACTCACATGGAACGTTATGGTAAGTACATAACTTCTTTTTATTACCTCTTCTCACAAGCCTTCGACCAGAAAATTGTATCATAGTAAATGGAAGAGATTTTCCATATGGGCACACAATAGAGAAGTTGATCCATTTACAGCTCCCATTACTGTTGTTCTAGAGTTTCTTTCTGAACTCTTTCACCAAGGTTCAGCGGCTGCTACACTCTGGGTTCAACTAGCAGCAATGTCTAATTTTCATGTGAGTATTAATGATTCCAGTCTTATGTCTCACAAACTGTGCAAATCCTTTCTTAAGGGTTACACGATATTAAGACCTCCTGTACAAGAACCCATTACACCTTGGGACCTGAATTTAGTTCTGTCTAGACTTACTCTGCCACCCTTTGAGCCAGCCCATAGTTGTCAGTTGAAGTTTCTGTCTTGGAAGACTCTTTTTTCTGGTAGCAATAACCTCAGCCAGGCGAGTTTCTGAATTACAAGCTCTGTCTGTTAAACCTCCATACTTAATTTTTCACAAAGATAGGGTCTCTCTCCGGACCAACCCTGCCTTTATTCCTAAAGTCTGTTCTCAATTTCACTTAAACCAAACAATTGAATTGCCAGTGTTCTTCCCTAATCACTCCAACAAAGCAGAGTATACATTCCACCAATTGGATGTACACAAGCAACTACGTTTCTATATCCACCGGACCAAGGAATTTAGAAAATCAGAACAGCTGTTTATTTCCTTTGCTGAGGTGAGAATGGGCTTGCCAGTTTCCAAGGTTACACTTTCGAACTGGGTCTCTAGTTGTATTTCCTTTATTTACAGTTCTCAAGGAAAGGAGTTACCCTTTAAAGTTAAAGCGCATTCCACCAGGTCCTTCTCTACTTCTGCTGCTTTCCAGCTTTCCAAGCCAGGACACCTATTTGATAGTATTTGTGCAGCAGCAACATGGGCTACCTCTCATACCTTCATTTCCCATTATAAATTGGATTTAACTTCCAGGGGTTCCACGGTACTCAGGAGTATCTTCCAGTGAGCCACCCATTCAAGATGCTAGGGCCGCTGTCCCACATGTAATAATGGAGGCGAGATAGGACTACATAACATAAAGAAGTTATGTACTCACCATAACGTTCCATGTATGTAGTCCATCTCGCCGAACATTATTATGAACCCACCCACCACCCCCCTTCCTGGAGGATCTGGATACAGTTTTTTCCCTTTCTATAGTGTTTTTTTGCCACAAGGGCTCCTTTTATTACAGTTTATTCTTCCGGACCTTTGTTCCTTTTTCATGTCTGATTCTGGTGGACTAGTAGCAAACAAGATCTGGAGAATGTGCGCATGCATCATGGGATACCTATTAGCCACGAGCCAATCAGAAGTTTTCAGGCTTTTTAAGCAGCCGAGTCGGAGCCGAGGATCGGCTCCGAACCCACATGTAATAATGTTCGGTGAGATGGACTACATACATGGAACGTTATGGTGAGTACATAACTTCTTTTTTAGAAGCAAAATAGATGTATATGAAGCTAGAACTGATGGGTCTTTACTATCTTTAGGTATTGTAGTTACCACAACTTTCTTTAAAGATGTTGGCGCTTCTCTTTCTTTTAAAATAGTATTAAACAAAACTTTCCAGATCTTTGTCACTTTTCTTCCCTGCTAGCTTTCAAACTTACACAGGAATACCATCTTTTCCTCAAACTTTCCTGTAGATTGGTTATGCATCACCATTTTTATCTCATCTCCTCCTATCCTGTTAATAATTGAGCCTTGTCTACCTCTAACCTTGGTATATTTAATTCTTCCTTAAACATTTCCATTTGTACTTTTTCATGAATTCCACATTTTTACTTTCCTGAGACATTGTCCTAAAAAGCTTTTGTGCTCTGGAGTTATCAAAAAACAGCTGCTTAACAGCAAGCTTTGTAAACTCATGAGTATTATCCATGTAGTCCCTTATTTTCTTTTTAGCATTCTGCAGTTGCGTCTTTTCTTGTACTGTGAGATTCCCCCTATTCTGCAATACTTTAACCTTTGTCAGTCCATCTAAATAATTTTTGTTACTTCTTATCCATATCTCTTTTTCTTTTATTTCTACACTGTTTATAAACTCCATGTCCATTTTATCCCACTCCCTAATTATATTTTCTAACTCGATTCCTGAAATCAGATCCAACTTCATATAGGGCCATTTCAACTCTAAATCCTGACTAGAAAGTGTTTGTCTATAATGGCTAAAGGAATGGCAAAGGTGATGCCAAAATCGATAGATATAAATCAGTGCGGTTTTGTGGAGGGGAGGCAAATATTTGACATTAACAGAACAATGACTATTCAGAGGGAAGCAGAAAGTTAGAAAACACTGAAAAATAAAGTATCAAGGTGGTAATCACGGTGCTGTTACTGTGATTGATCCGAAGTCTTCTTAAGACACTAAGGTCTTACTGGCTGAATTCTGCTGAAATCAAAGTCTAGTTATCACACAGTCTGTTACCCACAGAAACTTGCAGAATATACACTGATGCAGCACCATACTCGGTCACTTTTAAAAGCAGTAATTAATAACTTTTTATAACAAACCACACATACTACTGTTGCAGCTTTAGTTCCACTGTATCACTTTTTACTTCTCGTTAAGCATAAATGATACCTTTCCTGTACACAATACTTTTCCCAACAATTTAATTTGCTATAGTCTCTTTGTAGTGGTTGTACATCCTGTTTTTCTCCTTGGTATTCTATTTTGGTCATTGTATGAAAACATCTGTTTGCTGGTGTTTGCAGAAAAAATATGTTTTCATCCTGTAGAGAAATAATGCTGGTATTGTCTTTATTCATTCAAACTTTCTTGGTTAACAGTGTTATATGATAGAAACACGTACAGATTGTTTTCCTGTTGTCCATTCTTTACATCCTGTTTTTTTTAATTTTTGCTAAGTCAGTAAGAGGTCAGCTTTCTTGGTGACAGTGTGAAATGCATACTGATTCTATAGGAAAACTTGTCCATTAAGCAAATTCCTTATTTTTCAAGCCATAGTCATTTAGTATGGATGCTAATCACATATTGCTAAACTCTATTTCTACATTTAAGCAAGGTTTATTTTATACCTTATTTATTTTGCATATTTGTAACAGAATTACTTTCAATCTTTTATTCAATGTTAAATACACTCTAACAAACACCATGGTTGTCAGTGGGTTTTGATGCAAAGAAAGCATGTGACAGAGTAAGCTGAGATTTTATGAGTAAGGCAATGGAAGCATTTGCATTCCCTGACAAAATAATAAAGCTAATTATGAGGATATATGTGGGATCGGAGATGAAAATTAAAGTGTGGGAGGGGGATTCCCCTCTGACAAGTTGTGTGTCTTTCTCCTTCATTTGGGTTATATTTAAAACAAAACCACTGGCAAAGAAAATAAGGGACTCAGAAATTCAAGGATATAATTGGTATGGTAATCGGGAAAAGTTAGTTTTATTTGCAGATGGTATTATTTTGTACCTGATAAAACCAGAAAAGGACATTTCAGTATTGTGGAACATTCAGAGTCAGTTTCAAGTCTTTTCGGGATGCAAAATTAATGAAGATAAAGGCAATAACTGTAAACTGTGTACTACACAAGAATTCGTTCAGCGATATCCAGATGTATGGGGGCATGATAAAATGAAGTACTTAGGAGTATAGGTTAAAACAGATTCTGTTATGGCACCTAAGGATATGTGAGAAGAGACTAAAAAGGTAATACAAAAACTGAAAAACTGGAAGCTCTGTTTTATAGATATATATATAGCAAAATACAAGGAGTGAAAATGTTTTTCATCCCTTTAGTTTTATCCACAGGTCAGGGATACCTTTATCAACAAGTGGAAAAGTTGTAGACAGTAATTAAAAAAAGAGTTTGAAGGATTGTATCTGGGAGGGGAAGAGGGCAAGAGTCAAGTGGAATAAGTAATCCTTCCAATAAAACATGGTGGTCTGGGATTACCTGATTTGAATGGGGTATTTCAGAGCTATAAGGCAGAAAGCTAAAATTCAAAATAGAAAGGGAGGATGATGAAACATGGGGGAAGCTCAAGAAACAAGGGTAGACTGGGATTTCAGATGCAGATCCCTAAGGAGAGTAACAGTAGCCATATACAATATTATATTCATAAAGTACCAGAAAGTAGTCTAAGAACTAAGCTAGCACCGGAATGGTGAAACAAGATTCTGCTAATAGGGATGACTGTAATTAGTGTTGCAGAGAATAGGCAAGAGGGGGCTGGAATTTACTCGTGAAAACTGGCAAAGGAATCACGGTATTGGGAGTAAGCAATTAGAGAGGGGAAGGTAGTATAATGGGAAGAGGCCAAGAATGCATATGGACTGCAGGCTACAAATTGCTTTCTCTATCAAGGATTGATATCAGAGTATAGGCAAATACAAAGGAATAGAGGGATCCTAAATGAAAAGCCAGCACTGATAAGTTTTAGTAAAATCTAGAATTGAAGATGCAGTTAAAAAAAGGGATCTGATGATGTTCATTCCATTCATTCTTCAATGATTGGGTATCAGATTTGACTTGGCCACATACACTAGACTTTTGGATCCAACTCACGACCTCCTTCCTCTGCCCGTAATGCCCCAGTCATCTAGCAGTACCTCAGATCTTGTTTGCCACCATCTTTCACAGATGCAATTCCCTCTCTGAGAGCTATTTTGTCTAGATTTTCCAGTTTTTGTGAGTAATTACTTCATGTGTTGTTGTCAGTCTCACCTTTATTCTCACTTATGGGTCGGATTCGATCTATCAAATCCATCTCAGCCATTTCAAAAGCTCAAGGTCTTCAGCAAAGCGCCTGGGCATCCTTCCTTACCACCACAGTGCAACTTCCTAATTTCCCCAGATCTCATTTGCCGCTCTGTGAAGGAAGTTCACTAGCAAGCTCTGGGCTGTTTCTTTTATTTTTTATAGTATTGTTACTGTTAATAACTCTCTTTTAGGTTAGAATTTCTATTTAACTGTTTCTATCCTTACCCTGTCTTTTAGAAGTGTTAGTTCCCTTTAGTTTCCCTTGTTAGCATCCATTTAAGTTAAAGGACGTCTAACTAACACCCGTTTTAGAGGATGTTTTTTCTTCCCCCTCTTTCTCTATCCTCTTTTCTTATCACATGTTTTACTTATAGGATGATTATTTAAACAAAAATCTTCCTATTTCTATGTCTAAGTTGGAGGACTGCTGCTGGTATTTCTGTGAGTCTGTCTCTTCTTTCCTCTTTGTTGTTAAATCTCAAAAGGAAGGGAAGCGTCTTGGCTTCAAAAAGTGTGAGGAATGTGGAAAAAAGATGCACCTTAGTGATTCACAAACTGTATGTGTATTACTTGGAGCCTTTTCATCTAGAAGAATCCTGTTCAGTTTGCCATTGGTTTAATCAGAGGGCGCTCATGGAGCACAAGAACAAGCTCATTCTGAAGATGTTGTTAAAAACCCCCTTTTCTGAGGCTATATTTCATGAGACTTCTTCATCAAAATCAGAGAAATCCGAGAAGTCTCAAAAACTTGCTTCTTCAGCTCTGAAATCTTCTTTGGAGCTGAAGCAGAAAGCACCTAGACTGTCTGCTCCAACAGAACCTTTTTAGCAGACAGCTCAAATTGCATCCAAGACTTCCTCAGAGCAGTCAGAACCCTAAGCTCCGAAGTCAACCTTGACTGAACCCTCAGCTCTGAAGACTACTTGCCCACTGAATTTAAGCATCGGAGCCAATCTTCTTCTTTGGAGCCGATCCCTTCTTGGCTTCCATCACCTTTCCTTACAAGGACAAGATCTCCAACCCTTTCTACCTGGTCCACCAAGAATCTGTCTGATGAAGATGTGGGTAGGGTGGTGCAGAGACTGCTTAAGACACCGGCCTTGGCCAAATTATTATTGGATCCGAACCCGAAGGCATTGGATCAGCCACAGTCTTCCCCCTCGGCACGTGCTCCATCTCCGATCCGTCCCTCGGTCTCAGAGCCGGAAGATTCTGACATCCAGCTTGTGTCTGTATCAGATTCGGGACCCATAGGTTCCTCTGATCCAGTATTTGCTACAAATGTTTCCATCTAGTCGGAGCAGGAAACCTCTGGGAGCTGACACTCTCTGGTCGGGTATGCAGAGCCAGTTCAGATCTCTCCGGATCTGACACTGCCTCTGGGGGCCTCAGTACAAGTGAGTTCGTCTCCTACCTCTGCCTTGGAACTTCTGTCTTCTTTGCTGGAGATACCTTCCACTGCAACAACCCTTTTGTCGTATCCAGGGTGTTCTTCGGAGCAGGGGCAGACTACCTTTGAAGTCATGAGGAGGGTTCTGATTACTTCCCAGTTTAAGACCCATTCCTCCTCGGATCTTCCTCCAGTTCTGTGCAGGAGTCTTTGCTTCTCACATACCCTCTCCACAGGACTGCAGAGACCCCAGGCCTCAGGACATCCAACAGAGGCCCTCCCCCTTTCTGAAACCTCTCCAGAATATCCCACTGAGGAGGTCCCTCGGAAGGGGGACCTGCAAGAGGAATCATCTTGACAGCCCAGAAAAGTCTATCACTTCTGATGTCAACCTCGATGAAGCAGAAGGGCCCCCATGGTCACCTCCTGAAGATGCGTCTTTTGGAGACATCCTGGAAATTTTAAAACAGAGAGGTGACTGGCAGTGCACATCCCCTTCGGCCTTTGGGCCTCGCTCTCCAACCTCTTGTGTGACCCTTCCTTCCGATGAGCTTATTGAGTTAATCTCTGCGAAGGCTTGGGAAACCTAGACTCCATAGAACCTACTCCTACGAAGCCAAACAAATACATTACAGCCCCTAAAGACAATACTTTTTTGACAAAAGGTGTAGCAGTTGATGCAATGGTTGTGGTGGTGGCCACCAAAAAGGAGCTTTCCAAGACCAGTTCCTCTGTCTTTCCTCCAAATAAGGATTCCAGGACCGTGGATAGATATGGGAAGCATGTGTTTTCATCAGCAACCTTTGCCTTACGGTCACTGAACTGCCTTACCCACTTCACAAGGTTACAGAGGGTCCTGCTAAAAGAACTGCAAGACTCCCTGCAAGGAGCTATAGCTGATGCGGGGGTAGATAAAGTCAATTCTCAGCTCGCCACCCTCAGTTCAGTCATCAGCTCATTCTTGAGGCTTATATTATATGCAGCAGATGAAATGAGGAGGGTGGCAGGTTCAGGCACCTCTCTCAGGAGGCAGGCCTGGATCCCCCTTTGCGATTTTGTGGAGTCTTTCAAGTCTTCCTTCGTTAGCACCCCTTTTGATGGCTTTTCTCTTTTTAGGCCTAAGGTTAAAGAGGTGTGAACAGGAAGTCAAGACCTTATCTGCCATTGGAGTGCGTTTTTTCCACACATACTAAACCCTTCCCCAAAGGTCAGAGAGAGAGTTGGAAAATGTGGTCCAGAAAGTCACAGAGGTCTTTTCCAGTCCACACAAGGTGAAAGTTCCCCTAGAGGCAGAGGGGGGAGCAATAATGGAAGATGCCATCCATATGGCAGGGGAGGCCTGCAAAATCAGGGCTCCAGAGCATCTTTCTTTGGTAGACTCTTCCTGCACTCCTGAAGGAGTCACCTCTGGAGGCAGTTCGGGGTCGATTGTCCCTGCACTGTGAAACCTGGCAAATGTGAACAAATGACAAATGGGTGCAGGGCATAATATCCAGAGGATACAGCATCCCCTTCGCCTTTCCCATTCCCATAAACAAGTTAGTTTCAGACATTCCACCCAGTCAAAAGGAACAAGCAACATTAGAAATCCAAAAGTTGCTAAGAAAAAGAGTCATCTAAGAAGTCCCCACAGACCAGAGAGGATCTGGAATTTATTCAAGATTCATTTTAATTCCAAAGAAAATGAAACTGGAGATGCATTATGGGCCTCGGCAGTCTGAACAAATCTGTGAAAAAGACCAAGTTCCGGATGGTGACACTGCAGTCGATACTTCCATTCCTGGAAAAAGACAATTGGATGTGCTCTGTAGACCTTTAGGATGCGTACTACTACATTCGAATTGAAAGGCAATCCAGAAGGCACTTGAGCTTCTGGCTAGGAACTAGTCACTTGCAGTTTCAAGCTCTGCCCTTTGGTCTCACTACAGCCCCCAGAGTGTTCGCCAAATGCATGGCAGTAGTAGTGGCTCACCTGAGACGCTGAGGATTCCAAGTGTTTCTATATCTGGATGACTGGCTCATAAGCACCCTGACCAGGCAACATCTGTTACAGGCCAGGGACTATACGCTTCATCTCTGTTCCTCCCTAGGTATTACCATAAACTTTGAAAAGTCTGCTCTAGAGTCATGTCAAAACTTAGTCTTCATTGGAGCAGAGATAAATACAACTACATTGATAGCAAGACTCCCTCAAGACAGAGTAGGCTACAGGAAGACTTGAGCCTCTGCAAAACTGTTTATTCAGGTACTGGGGAAAATGGCTGCATCAATAGTACTTGTACCTCTAGTTCGTCTTCATATGAGGATACTTCAGTGGTTACTTTCTACACAATGGTCTATCCAGGAACTGACAGTGTCACACAAAATCATGATAGCGAATTCCTGAAAAAAGGATCTCCAATGGTGGATTCACTCTCCCTTAGTATCTCAAGACCGTCACTCCCCCCCCCCCCAGCCCCAGGCCACGGTGACCACCGATGCTTCCCAGATAGGGTGGGGGAGGCATTATCTAGGGAGGACCATTCGAGGCATGTGGCAGGAGCACAAGGCTCATTTGCACATAAACATCCTGGCGATGAGGGTGGTACGTTTAATATTGCAAGCATTTCAAGACTCTCTCCCTCTAGGAATGATAGCAGTCCAGTTGGACAGTATGTCTGTAGTCTGGTACATAAACGGGGGGGGGACCAGATCTTACCCCCTTTGTCAAGAAGCTCTGAAGGTCAGGCAATGGCCTCCAACCGCTCTATGATAGTAACGCACATCCCGGGGAAATCCAATGTGATTGCGGACAAATTGAGCAGAGCCATTTTATGGCCACATGAGTAGTCCCTCAATCAGAAAGTTATGGAAGAGATCTTCTGGAAATGGGGCCAACCTTGCCATGATCTCTTTGCATCATCCATCTGTGCCCATACATTCTGCTCTAGAATTTTTGCAAAACTTTTCAGAGTAGGAGCTGCTGCAGCCACTATTAGGATTCACCTGGCAGCAATCTCAAATTTCCATGTAGGAGAAAATGGTTTTGGAATTATGTCTCACAGGCTTTGTAAGGCCTTCTTAAAAAGAACTACAGTGATAAGGCCCCCATACAAAAATCCAACACAGCCCTGGGATTTGAATTTCGTCTTGTCAAACATTATCTGTCCTCCCTTTGAACCATCGGCTACATGTGATTTGAAATATCTATCTTGGAAAATACTCCTTTTATTGGCTACTACTTCAGCCAGAACAGTTTTGGAATTGCAAGCTTTGTCTGTCAAGCCCCCCCATACCTAGTTTTTCATAAGGATAGAGTTTCTTTATGCACTAATCCTTTCTTTCTACCAAAGGTTATATTAGAAGATAATCTCAGTTTATTGAACTGACAGTTTTCTTCCGAAAATTTCAAAATAAAGGAGAATATTCACTGCATCTTTTAGATGTTCATAGACAGTTACGTTTCTTCTTACATAGAACTTCAGAAATTAGGAAATCAGATCAGCTCTTTATTTCTTATAGAAAAGGTCAACCAGTCACAAAAGTTACCTTATCCAAATGGCTTATACTGTGTATATCCTCATTTACAGTTCAAAGAATAGAGCTCTTCCTAAACCTGTTAAAGCTCTTTGTGCTAGATCAGTAGCCACTTCTGCAGCTTTCCAAGCTAGATTACCTGTGGATAATATCTGTGCTAAAACAATGTGGGCGAAACCTCATGCATTTATTACTCATTACAAAGTGGATTTGGCCTCTAGGAGTAGAGTCTGTGTTGGTTCTATGGTTCTTAGGAATATAATCTCAAGAGTCAGGTTGCTTGGGACGTGGCCCCATCAGTGAGAATAAAGGCGCGATTGACAACAACACATAAAGAAGTTATGTATAGGGTTACCACCTGTCCCACTTTGCAAGGGACAGTCCCTCTTTGGGCAGTTGTGTCCTGACAGAAAATATTAAAAATGGCAAATGTCCTGAGATTGCAGGACATAATTATGTCCCATATTTTATGTAATAGTTGCATAAAATAGTTATTTCTGTATCTAAAATACCTAAATGTCACAAGAAACAAAATAAGCAACTAAACTGCTACAAGAATAAGCTTTTATTTAGGCAAAAGAGTAAAGTTCTATCCTTTGACTGACCATGGGTATGTGGCGGCCTGTAAAATCTGATGTGTGTCCCGAAAATGTCCCACTTTGGCCAGTTGAAAAGGTGGCAACCCTAGTTATGTACTTTCCATATCGTTCCATGTGTGTTGCCCATCTTGACCTTTATTCTCACAACTCACCCTCCATACCCCCTGCTTATTCTCCTGGGAGACCGGGTAGTAATAGTTGGGTTTGACAGGTCTCTATAGCCTCAGCCATAATGCTTTGATTCATATACACACACACATATATGTATATGTTCACACGTGTGTGTGTGTGTGTGTGTGTGTGTGTGTGTTTATATATATATATATATATATGTATATATATATATATGTGTGTGTGTATGTGTATATATATATATATATATGTGTGTGTGTGTGTGTGTATGTATATATATATATATATATATATATATATATATATATATATAGTCTCAGAAATAATGTTTTGGTATATGTGTGTGTGTGTGTGTGTGTGTATGTATGTGTATATATATATATATATATATATATATAAACACACACACACAAAAGCAGGTGTATTTTTATGAGTTGTCAGGGGCAAACAAGATCTGAGGAAATTAGGTAGTTGCATTATGGGTAAGGAAGGATGTCCAGGAGTTTTGCTGAAGACCTTGAGCTTTTAAAATGGCCGAGACGGATCCGATAGATTGGATCCCACCCATCAGTGAGAATAAAAGTTGAGATGGACAACACACATGGAAAGCTATAGTAAGTACATAACTTCTTTTTTTTTTTTTTTTTTTTTTTTTTTTTAAGCCTTTCATCTTTTATCCTCTATTTATCAACTACCTCTCCTAATTCTTATACACTCAAGTTTTCTTCCAATTATTCTTTTTATAACCTTTATTCTACCTATTGGTAGTTTCTTCTGTACCATAGCTGGTACCTGTCTTTTCTTCCTAACCTTTCTCCCCTTTAGAGGGTATTCTTTCTACCATTGTTGGTAGTCCATGTAACTTAAAAAAAAAAAAAAAAGAAAGAAAAAAGTCTTACTAATTCTTCTGTTTTCTTTTCCCCTTTTCAAAGCCTGTTCTCAAAATGGACAAAAAAAAAAACATGCTTTAAAAAGTGCACTTCTATGGGCATAGATTCCGAATTTTGATGCCCACAGGGAGTGAATCTACTGCCTTGGAGCGTCACACCTCAACACTGACTGCTCCATTTGTGCTGCCTTTAATTCTGGGGCACTTAGAGACAGATGTAATAAGTTGGTGCTTAAGGATATGCTGCCTCCTTCTTCAGTGGCCCATACCCCGGTAAACCTATAAAATCCTCTTCAGGGTCAAAGGAATCGTGCAAAAGATCCCCCACCCATTCTCCGAACTCTATTGTATCAGCTTCATCTGAGTCTCCTCAAAAAATTAAAAAAACTTTGAATCCGACTTCTTTGGATCCTAAGAAAAAAACATTCTGATCCCACACCCATGGATCTGACAATTATTCTAAGTCTCCTTGAACCTGCTCACCTGGGTTCAACATTGAATTATTTTCTCCTGAGCTGCAGTCTCCTTTTCTCCAAGGGTCGCCGAGGTTAGAGTCCAGGCTCCATTCAACCACCAGACCAGAAGTCTCTCAGAAGCTGAGGTGGATAACATGATGAGGAAGTTCCTCAGAGCTCATCTTCAGATGGAGGCTATTTTGTCTCCCATCAGATCCACAAGCCTCCTGTGCACTTCTCAAATAGTGATCTCTCCTTTTTCTATCCTTCACATGGTCTCAGAGCCCTTGTATCCTAGAGCCCCAAGAGTCTACCTATTGGATCCAAAAGCAGCTAGATCTTTGATTCTTAATCCCCCCCTCGACTAGTTACTCTCTGGTTCCTTTTGGTGTCGGCACTGAATGTGGGGATGTTGGCCGCCACTCTGTTATTGGAGCAGTCCTTGCCCCTTTGATGTTCAGCTTGGATACAACTCCTTCCTCAAGGCATGGATCTGGGCAAGGTCAGGGCTTGGTAGCTTCAGAGGTTTGGGCTCCAGTGCAGCCAGCCGCATCTTCTCCCAGTCCATCTGCCTTCAAGGTAGTGGAGAGGGTTTTCTCTCGACTGAGAGATTCAATTACTCTCCCATCCTTGGATTCTACATCTCTTCCTCCTTCATGTCTGAGTTCTAATACTATCAGGCCAACTCCACAGGGCCAGCTAATACCATCCATCATAGACTCCCTTATAGAATCTTTCACTGAAGATATTAACTTCGATGAAGGGACAGTGTTCCTCAGATCTCCACCGGATGACATCTCCTTTGGAGGCATCTTAGAAATCCTTAAACAAAAAGGTGGATGGTCTTCAGATTCTCCCTCCTCAGAGGAGTCAGTTTTTCCTGGAAGCTTTTGGGTCCAGCCCATCTGCATCTTGGGTGACTCCCCCAGTGGATGAGTGTATCAGTTTAATGTCTCACCAGGCATGGAAGGAACTGGATTCTGTTGAACCCATTCCACGACACCCAGATAAAATGTTGGCACTGCCGATGGACAGATTTAATTGGAAAAAGACTCCTTGTTGATGCTGTGGTTGTGGCAGCAGCCACTTAAAAGGAGCTAACAGAGTAGAGCTCCTCAGTCTGTCTCCCTATTTGAGACTTGAGTATATTGGACAGGTTGGAAAGTGCATGTTTGCTTCAGCGACTTTTGCCTTAAGGTCCTTGAAATCTGAGCAGCTGTTTGTTTCTTTCTCACCGAACAGATTGGGTTCACTACTTTCTAAAGTTACCCTGCCCAAATGGATTACTGATTGCATTTTTTTTGTTTATACTCTGCAAGGCCTCTACCTATCAAAGCCTCCCAAACCACATTCTACTAGATCCATGGCAACCTCTTCTGCTTTTTGGTCTAGAGCTTCCATTGATGACATTTGTGCAGCAGCTACTTGGTCTAATGCTCATATATTTATTGCTCATTATAAACTAGATTTGACCTCCAGAAACAGTACTGCTTTTGGTTCTGCAGTTCTCCAGAATATACTTCCATGAGGGCCATCCAAGATTCACGAAGATGGGACTCAGTCCCAGTAATTGAGGAAAGAATGAAAAGGACATCAGTTATTAAAAGTTATGTACTCACCATAAGTATGTATCTGTATTGTCCATTTTCATTCTTTCTTAACTCTTCACTCTCCTTCCCCATTTTTTTCATCTTCTGGAGTGACCTTGTGTTATTGTGGAAACTTTTGCTCCTAGTTTGAGCCCCTGGTCTGCTGTTCTTTCCTTCTTTTTGCACTATCTTAGGATCTAAAAGGCAGCAAACTTGATCTGAGGTATTGCCAGCTGACTGGGGAATTTTGGGTAGGGAGTCTTGTGAGTTGGATCCAAATGTCTAGTATATGCCACTGAGTCGGATCCGATACCCAGTCATTAAGGATGAATGAAAACGGACAACACAGATGAATAGTTATTGTGAGTACATAACTTTAATTAGTAGAGCATATAAAATATTGCATAATAATTATAGGAATCCATCAGAGGAGGTTAGAAAGGATTGGGAAGAGAGGTGGGAGAGGTTGGATTAGCAATTCACAAGAAACAGTTGGAGGAATGGCTCCCAAATATGAAACCAAGTCCATAAGGTCTAGAAGGTTTAGGATGTTTGCTTGGAAGTGTTTGCATAGGTATTTTTGTACACCCCAAGCAGACTCCAAAGAATTTTTCCTCAGGTAGATTGCAAATGTTGGAGTTGTGATGCGGAAGAAAGAAGTAATTGGGACCCTTCATAGGAAGATAAGGAAAAAGGAGACCTGGTAACTGTTATTCTAGAGACAGAGAACTATGATGACTCTTTCTTCCTGTCTTGCCTCCATTTTGAATGTCCCCTTCTTTAAAGAAGGCATGACATGCAGTCCATTGTAGCATTCCCTCTTATTTCCTTCCCCATCAGAACTCCTTACTAACTGTCTGACTTAGGAGTAGTATTCATCTTAGGTCATTCCTTCATAAGGACAGTATCGAGGAAGCTATTTTTGCAGCCTGGAAGCAGCTTGAATCTGCTGCTACGGCACCCAGGGAAATGGATGATCTGATGATCTTAATCTTCATTCATTCCTTACTGATGGGCTCAGAACCAATTTTCGGTTCCAACTCGGCCGCTGTGCCAAGCTTACGTTATCCAAAAACTCTCTTTTTAAGATTACCCTTAGTGCCTTTCTCCCCATTACCCCAGATCTCGTTTGCTGCGTACTGGTCAGGACGTGTCCAGCCTTTTACTCACACCTAAGTGATTTTCTTTGTTGATAAAACTTATTTTCTTGTTGTTGAACTTTTATCATTTGTTGATAAATAACTTCTCACTATCCTTTATCTAGTAAAGTGCCTCGTTCTACCTCCCCTTTACCTTTTTCTGGTATTCTTCCCTTCCACCATTGGTAGCTCCCGCTCTACCCTCTGTGGTATCGTCGGGATACCATTGTCGGTACCCTTTTCTTTCTTCTTTTTCCTTTATATATATATATATATATATATATATATATATATATACAAAAAGAAAGTGTGGTTTGATTGTTATATTGCTATAGTGTAGTAGTAGTTTTCTTGTTGATATTGTGGTATTTGCAGGTGTAATGGCCTTAACAGTTTGTGGTTATGCTGGACAAAAAATGTGCCACTGGTTTTAAAGCTTGCAACCAGTGTGCCCACAAAATGCCGAACTCGGACACACATACATCTTGTGTGTACTGCTTAAATGTGTCTCATTTAACTGTTCAACCGCCATGTAATATTTGTGCGGGCTTTAGTACCCATACACTGAATGAGAGACGCAATAAACTTATTCTAAAAGGACTACTCAAATCTCCTTTTTCGGTAGCTCTTTCTGCATCAGAGGGTTCTCCCCCCCCCCCCTCCTAGAAAAGAACACAAGAAGAGGAGCCATTCGGTTCCCACTTCTCCTGAAGATCTGGAATCAGTCTTTAGAGCCTAGACCTAAATTGTCTTCAGTTCCCTCTGCACCAGGGCTCAAAACCTCTTCTTCAGTGCCGACTGCGGAACCGACTCTGATTATGACTACTAAATTGCCTTCAGCTCCATCGGCACCTGGACTTTGAGTCCTCTACTTCGATGCCGATTACTGAACTGAAGTCTGATAAGACTATATCAGTACCGTTGACCTCGGCTTCAATTACCATGGTACCGACCATGGGCTACACCTGTTCAGATTCATCCTTTGGCCCAAACAATAGAGTTTCCAATTCAGGTCACTTCCCCCCTCCCTACTGCATTTTCTACAGGTCCATCGACCACTGTGTCGAAGGGAGAAGCCCATACCTCGGACCAGATACTCCCTGTTGACGGATCTAATTTTCTTCGTGATTCACTGTTGCAATCATTACATTTGGGTAATCTGCTGGCAGGTTGCCCTCAGTCAGCCTGATTAACAAAGTCTTGGGTCCTGAGTCGGTTGCTGTCCCTTCTGACGTCAGGTCGTCAGGGGTATAAAACATGCAGCCATCGCCATTACATCAGTCTTTCTTGCCGCGCGGTGCCCGAAGCAGAAGCAGTTCGCAAGTGCTGGTCGGCTGACTCCTGAAATTTTCATTTTCAAGTTTCAGATCCGAAGTCTTCAACTAAAAAGCTAAGTACCCCGTTGGGGAAACTTTTTCTTGCTCCTTACCGATGTCAGTAAAAGTTAATAATTGCATTACTTGTGGGAAGCAAAGGTCGGCCGACTCCTGAAATTTTCGTTTTCGAGTTTCAGATCCGAAGTCTAAAACTAAAAAGCTAAGTACCCCGTTGGGGAAACTTTTTCTTGCTCCTTACCGATGTCAGTAAAAGTTAATAATTGCATTACTTGTGGGAAGCAAATACCTCATAAGGATTTTCATTTGTACTGTATTCCTTGCCTAGGCCCTGACCACAACGTACCTTGCAGTCAGTTTTGTGCTTTATTTAATCAGATGTCGGTACATTTTTGCTTCTAAATATTTTATCTCACACTTTAATTATCCGGAAATGTCGTCGGTTAGCAATCCGACTACCGGAATACTTAAAAAAAAAAAAAAAAAACGCAAAGAAAAAGACAGCGACAGGCCGTTGAGATCCAAAACTGCCGATGACGCTTCTCCTAATCCAGTCGCCAGTTCGCCGGTACTCAGTGAGGCGCTTTCGCAGCCCCTGATACCCACTACTTCTGATTCGCAAACCTCTACTGAGACCCATTCAGAGTCCGGTATGCTGCGAGATGCTTCAATTATGGAACCCATGGATGCCTCTACCTTGGATGCGTCCAGAGCCACTGTGCAGGCACCAGCTTCTGAGGGTGTTTTCAGGCCTACAGATTTGTATATTAGACCGACGCCATCTTCAAAACTAAGGCCAAAATCTCAACCTATGCCTAAAAAATGATGCCTGGGCCACATGTGCAGGCCCCTATGCCTAAAAAACAAATTATCAAAATGGCTGAAGATTTAATTACTCTGATCAGGGGTAGCCAACCCCCCCCCCCTTCTAAGAGGCCTAGGCAGGACATTGATTATGAATCTTCTGAACAGGATTCTATTTCTTCTGACTCTTCTAATGAACAGGAATTGTCTATACCTACTTATGAGGACTCTGATGCAGAAGATTCCATTCCTTCTGCTTCTCCCCCTGAGGATTTTTCTTTTGGGGAAACTTTGCATACCTTAAGGAATCATTTCCACTGGGAAAGTCAGGATTTCTCTGAATCTAAAAAGAGACTTACGGATTTTCTTCTTCTTCCTTAGCATAGGCCTTTGGCTATACCTCCTGTTCTAGACATTGTTGATGATGAGTTTTCAGAATCTAGTATGGCTCCTGATTCTCTGCCTCCGGCTCCTTGTAAGCCAGACAGATACTACAGGGTTCCTGACTCCCACAAATTCCTTTTCAAAAATCTTGTTGCAGATCCTGAAACCATTTCTAAGGGTCCCAAGGGCATTAAGGCTTCTACTACTAAAAATCCTACCCCTTCTGAGATTCCAGGGCACTGGATAGATTGGGTAAAAAGGTTTACACTTCTGCAACCTTGGCAATCAGGGCTTTAAACTGTCAATTTCATATGCTAAAATATCAACAGCATATCATGGGACTGCTTAAACAGAAAATGATGGTAATTTCTGACTGTGTGGAAAACAAAGATTTACAGGATTTATTGCATTCATCTGAACAAGTTGAAAAACATACTTTGCAATGTGGTTTTGATTCTTTGGAGGCCTCTTGCAGGGCTGCTGTAACTAGGTCTGTGCTAAGACGACATGCTTGGCTCAAAGAGCAAAATCTGCCTGACCATGTTAAAGTAAAATTGTTGGATGCTCCTTTACAACAGGACCATCTCTTTGGTAATAAGGCTGAAGAAGTTTTAAAAAAGATGGAAGATAAAGCAAAATCTATGCAAACTGAAAAAGATTTCTTACAAGTGCAACCTCCAAGATTTAGTAGGCACTGGCCTACTAAGAACTTTTCCTTTCCAGTTCCTTTGAGAGCCACTCAAGTCAAACCCAGACATTCCAAAAGCTCCAGGTTTCAGTCATAAGGGACTTTCAAAACAAAACAATGGGGTGCCTCCTCTTCCAAATCTGGAAGCAACAAGATACCACCCTATGGTAAGCAGTCTCAATGACTTCCCTTTACACTTACCAAGCACTTACCTTTTAGCTGCCCCCTTTGGGGGGGGGGGAACTGGCTCTTCATGCAAGAAACTGGCAACTTATAACCCAGAACAAATGGGTCTTAAATATAGTATCCCAGGGATACAGATTTCATTTCCACACTTTGCTAATTCCAAACAGATGGCCAGACCTGCCCCCAAATCAGTGGGCAGAGGCCCAGAAACAAGTACTTTCCCTCGTGAGCATGGGGCTATTCAACCAGTACCAGAAGAGGAAAAGGGACAAGGTTTCTATTCAAGACTTTTCCTGGTACCCAGAAAAGACAAATCATGGTGTCCAATTCTGGACTTAGCTATTCTAAACACCTTTCTGGACATTCCAGAATTCAAGATGCTAACTCTTCACCAGTTACTTCCTATGCTAGGCAAAGATGCCTGGTTGGCAACTCTAGATTTAAAAGAGGCTTACTTGCATATCCCAATCAGGGAATCTTGCAGAAGATACCTCCACTTCAAAGCAGGCTACTTGCATTACCAGTTCTCTGCACTGCCCTTTGGCTTATCTACTGTGCCCAGGGTCTTTACAAAGTGCCTGGCTCCAGTAATTGCATTTTGCAGGCAAAGAAATATTCAAATATATCCATACCTGGACGATTGTCTAATTCAGGCAGAAAACAAGGACAGTCTTCTAACCATCTGGCGTTTGTAAAAAGGGTTCTAACTTGTCTTGGGTACACTATAAACGAAAAGAAATCACAACTGGTACCCTCTCAAAAAATTACATTCCTGGGTGCAAGCTTGAATACAGCTGCCCAGATAGCTTTCCTTACACCAGAGAAGCAAATTCATTTGGTGACTTACTTCAAACAGGTGGCCTCAAAAACCCTGCTTTCTGCAAGGCAAATACTGCAAGCCTTGGGGTTCATGGCCTCCTGCATTCTTCTAATTCCATATGCAAGAATGCATATGAGGAAACTTCAGTGGTATTTAAAAAGTTTATGGAGTCAACATTGTCACTGCCTGTAAACATTGATTCCTGTCATACCTTGTCTGCAACTAAAGTTCCTATGGTGGGCAGAGGCCTTCCACCAAAACAAGGGACTGCCATTCACACCACCCCCTGTCGCCCAAACCCTAACTACAGACGCATCAGACTATGCTTGGGGGGCACATCTGGCAGGGAAGTGCATTCAGGGCAAATGGAGCCCAAATCAAATGCACATTCATATCAATCAAAAAGAAATGCTAGCTGTACAGAGTGCTCTGACAGCCTTCAAGGACTACCTTCATCCAGGACAATTAATGATAAAGACCGACAACACCACGGTTATAGGTTTATAGGTTTATAGGTTCATACTAGGCTATCTGCCCAAGGGCATTTATAAGCCTAGCCCATAGTTATGTGGCTTTCGCCACCCCTTTAGTTTGAATAAAAACTATGCCTATCATTTTGCTGTGCCTCTGTCAAGCAGTGACGCTGAAGTAATCCCTGGGGTATATCTGCAATCTCCCATCCATTGGTCAAGATTCCTCTTGAACAAGACCAGAGAGGTGCTCTGCCTCACATGTACCGGGATTTTGTTCCACAGCATAGGGAGTCTCTGGGTGATGAATCTGTCCCTCCAGCACGTTCTATTTATAACCGTGTCAAGGTTTAAGTCTCCGCCCTTGTGGTTCTGAGGGATCTAGATTTTTGAGGTGAAGCATATTCATCAAATCTGGGTTTGACATGGCCTTATATGTCAGGCACAGGTCACCTCTGAGCAAGCGGTATGAGACTGAATAGAGCTGGAGTTCTTTCAGTCGGGCAGCATAAGACATATTTTGAGACCCTTTATCCTTTTGGTGAGGAACTTTTGGGGCCTTTCAAGCTGCAGCAGGTGTCTGGTCAGATACATTCCGAGCGGGCATTGTACTCAATCATAGGTCTAATAAGTGATGAGTACAGGGGCGATGACCTCCCTTGATCTAGATGTGAATCCCTTCATGATCAGGTGGGTGATATAGAAGGTTTTCCTAACTACTTTAGCAACATGAGTGTCAAGCGAAGGCTACTGTCAACCTGGGTCCCCAGATCTCTGATGACTTTTCTGTGCTCAGTGGATTGCCACCTATATGGTAGCTAGGGTAGCCTTGTTTTTCCCAAAGGGTATGACTATGCATTTTTGGCGTTTAACTTCAGGCCATGGCTCTGGCACCAGTTATCCATTTCTGTGAGGCCCTTCTGGAGGATATCTGTGTCAGATGTGTTTTCGACTATGGCGCCAGTTTGCAGTCATCTGCAAACTTTGTCAGCCATAACCCTCCTGTGTTTGCTTGTACTTCAGAAAAGTAGATGCCGAACAAGAGTGGACCCAGGACTGAGCCCTGTGGGACACCACTTGTGACAGGCTTTGAGTCTGACATGGCTCCAGCAACTCTGACCCTGTGGGTTCTGTCACTTAGCCAGTTTGCAACCCATCTTGTGATGTATGGGTTTACATTCAAGCTGATGAGTTTTTCGATGATACCTGAGTGGGGTATTGTGTGAAGGCCTTTGCCAGGTCGAGGTAGGCTGTATGGACTGCCTTTCCTCATCAATGGCCTTGGTGACTGTCTCAAAAGTCAACCAAGTTTAAGAGGCAGGATCTGCCTTTGACAAAGCCAAACTGAGTTGGATCCAAAGTCTGCAAGTTCCCTATGTCTTTATTTATGAGTTCCATTATGATCCTCTCCATGGCTTTGCAGATAAGGCTTGTCAAGCTAATGGGGGTAATTTCCAGGGTCTGTGGAGGCACGCCCTTATGAAGTGGGACCACAGTCGCCGCGCCACTCCTTGGGTACGTATCCTGAGGTGAGGCTAAGATTAAACAGCTGTCCTAACTGTGGGTTTAATTCCTCATTGAGTTCATGAAGCACACAGCCGGGGACACCATCCGGTCCCATGGATGCTGTGTTTTTTGCCTTAGTGAGGGCAGTTCTCACCTGGGCGTTGGAGATGTTTGGGGGGCTACAATCCTCTGGAATAGATATCTCTCCTTTTGGGGGGGAGGGGGGGGAGAAGTTTGCACTGAACCTGTCAGCCAGTATGTTGGCAATGTGTGTAGGTTCAGTAATTTTCACATCATTTTGAACTAATTCTGAGCACAGAATCTTTTCCATTTGTCAGCATAAGATTTTCTTGTACTAGGCCTTCTCGCCTCCAAAATGACATCCATACACACCCTTACCCCCTTTGCAGACTAGCCATGGCATTGTGGAACACGGCCTTGACCTATCAAGTACAACTACAAGCTCAATTCCTGCCAGGAAAGCTGAATACTCTGGCAGATGAACTAAGCAGAAATCTCATGGACCCACACAAATGGAAACTGGAACCACAGATTTTCAACATGTTGACACGCAAATGGGGGAGCCCAGACATAGATTTTTTTGCCTCACCCCAGAACTATCAGTTGGACAAATTTTGCACAAGAACTCATCACAAAAAGCCTGGAAAGTGGATGCTCTGTCCTTCAGCTGGAAAAACCTATCAGTCTATGCCTTTCCCTCTCTGCCTCTGCTCTCCAAAGTTCTACTAAAAGTCAAACAGAACAAACCAAAAATGATTTTGATTGCTCCAGACTGGCCTCGCCAACACTGGTACCCACTCCTGCGCAATGTGTCGCACCTTCCACCGTGGCACCTACCTCAGACACCTTACTTACTGTCTCAGCAGAACAACCAAATTCTGCACACTCTGCTTCAAACTTTGAATCTTGCAGCATGGCTAATCACCTAAATTCACCCTTAACATCCCTCAGCAAACCTGTGATGGATGTCATTTTGGAGGCGAGAAGGCCTAGTACTAGAAAATCTTATGCTGACAAATGGAAAAGATTCTGTGCCTGGAATCAGTCTCAAGGGATAAGCACAGCAGTGCCTAACATTTCTCAGATTTTACAATACTTAACTGAGATGCTTCACAATGGCCTGTCCTTTTCTTCCATAAAAATCCATGCATCAGCCATTTCAGCTCATTACAACACAGAACCTCCCCTCTTCTCTCATCCTCTCATCCTCTGCTAAAGCAGTATCTCAGAGGGGCCAAAAACTTAAGACCGCTCAGGAGAGCTCCAACCCCTGCCTGGGACCTCAATTTTGTATTGGAAAAGCTCACTCTCCCTCCTTTCGAGCCAGCTGCTACTGCAGACTTAAAATTTCTCTCCTGGAAAACAGCTTTCCTTTTAGCAGTCACTTGGATTTCCGAATTACAGGCTGTTATGGTAGTGGAGCCTTTTATCATTTTTCATGCGGACAGGGTATCTCTCAGGACCAGTCCATCTTTCATGCCTAAGGTGGTATCCAGTGTGGCTATTAATCAGACCATTCATTTGCCAAATTTCTTTCCCATTCCACAGAGCAAGGGGGAGTGGATTCTGCATTCATTGGATGTACACAGACAACTTAGATTTTACTTAAACAGGACAAAATCTCAAAGAAAATCTGAACAACTGCTGGTGGCATTTGCTGCAGGGCAGAGGGAAAGGCTATTTCAAAGCAGACCATTTCCAGATGGATAAGCCATTGTATTCGTTTCTGCTATATGCACCATGGAAAAACTATTCCCCAAGGGATCAGATCCCCATTCCACCAGGGCTGCATCTACCTCTACAGCCTTTCTCAGAGGTGTTCCTACCAGGGACATTCTAGAAGCTGCTACCTGGAGCTCAGTTCATACGTTCACCAAACATTACCATTTACCACTTTTCTCTAAATCCAGAGCTGGCTTTGCCACTGCTGTCCTGCAGGGCCTTATAGCTGGTCCTAATGCTGTGTAATTCCCTCCACCCAACCATAGCTTTGGGAATCTACCCAAATGTAATGACTGCAACAGTGAAACACGAAGAACATAGTACAGTTGTGTACACTTGCCATAAATGTAGATGTTTGAGTGTATTCACTGTTGCAGTCCTGGTTACCCTCCCTCCAGCCCCCTATTTTTTCTGGCTATACCTCTTCCTTCTTTCACTATGCTTAAAAGCCCTTTTGGTGTATTTGCTTTTTGGATTGGAGGTATACATTTTGTGTTTTTAATTTTATTTGCTCCCCATTTGGGGGGGCACCTGACATCTGGGGCAAGAAAAACTGATGTAATGGCGTCGGCTGCATGTTTTATACCCCTGACGACCTGACGTCATGGAGGAAGGGACAGCAACCGATGCAGGACCCAAGACTTTGTTAATCAGGCCGACTGAGGGCAACCTGACAACAGATTACCCAAGTGTAATGACTGCAACAGTGAATACACTCGAACATCTACATTTATGGTAAGTGTACACAACTGTACTTTCTGAGGATAACCGTATAGAACTTTCTTGGAATGTCCATACTCCCCGTCGAGGATATCCACCAGATCCTCCAGGAGCGTATCAGAACTAGACGTGGTCAGACTTGTGGATCAACTCTTGACGGCTAGGGGGTTGTCTTTACTAAGTATACTCTCTGTCCCATTTGGAACAGAGGAGTTCTCTCCACAGACTCCTCCTTATACTCTTCCTTCGACCTCTCTGGGTCTGAAGCCTCGGCTCCGATGCCTTTCCCAGTTCCAGCTGTCATGGTTCCAATGACATCCTCGTCTGTGGCATCGATGATCACCCTATGGATGTCGACTCCCTCTGATCTGAGACATCTTCGGGATCGTGATTGGCCTGTCGGCACCGAGGGTCCTAGCCCGGCGCCAATTTTTTCTACTGCACTGTGTGACTATGGCCCCAATGTCTGTGGCAGCTCCAAGTCCCCTCGAGGTTCCTCTCCTGGCGGTGGGTCTGTCGGAGCAAGATGTGACCCCGGTTCTGAGGTTGTCCCCCTCGGTTCCGAGCTCCCATCCCTCTTCAGGCGGGCCCGCTTTCCAGACGATAGAAAGGGCACTGGCCTCTTCAGGCACTCAGCTGGCTCCACAGGCATTGGAACACCATATGTACATGCCTCCTAGACTTCAGTTGACACAGTCTGCCAGTCCAGGACACCGAGTACGGGAGCCGCAAGATGCCCTTGAACAGGGCATCCCCTCTCCCAAGTCTTCTTCAGAAGCCCCCACCGAGGAGGTTTTGAGGAAGAGAGCGTGCTAGAGGAAGCATGTAGACTTCCCTGAAGAATGTCTCACAAAGACATGGACTATGATGAAGGAGAAAGATCCACAAAATCTCCTCCTGAAGATGTCTCCTTTGGAGACATCCTTGAAATTTTGAAACAGCAAGGGAATTGGAAGTCCACAAACCCATCCTCCGAGGAGTCCGTGTACTTGCAGGCCATCCGTGCCCAGCCCTCTACCGCCTGGGTGACCCCGCCTGTCGATGAGCTCATTCAGCTCTTTGTGCAGCACGCCTGGAAAAAGACCAAATCCATTGAGCCTATCCCCCAGAGACTGGATATATTCTTATGCCCCCCCCCCCCAAAAAAATTGTTATCATTGGTCTAAAGGATCACCTGTAGACGCTATGGTGGTGACAGTGGCAGCAAAGAATTATTTCCTTCTCCATTAGAACTCCTATTAACTGTCTGACTAAGGAGGAGTATTCATCTTAGGTCAGCCCTCCATAGAGGACAGTATCGAGGAAGCTATTTTTGCAGCCTGGAAGCAGCTTGATTCTGCTGCAACAGCACCCAGGGAAATGGATGTTTTCTCCAGCTATCCTTCTGAATGGCATGAGATAATCCTGTCCAGGCATCACTGTGCTGCTGATTTCCCTGTCCAGCACAGGAACCAGGGACCAGAGTGATGTTCTTCGTGTTTCACTGTTGCATTCATTACATTTGGGTAATCTGCTGGCAGGTTGCCCTCAGTCAGCCTGAATTCCAACATCTTAGGTCCTGCGTCAGTTGCTGTCTTCTCTTCCATGACGTCAGGTCGTCAGGGGTATAAAACATGCAGCCGACGCCATTTTCTTCAGTCTTTCTTGCTGTGCGATGCCCAAAGCAAAAGCATTTCGCAAGTGCCGATTGGCCGACTACTGAAATATTCGAGTTTGAGTTTCAGAACCAAAGTCTTCACTAAAGCTAAGTACCCCATTGGGGAAACTTTTTTCTTGCTTTTTACCGATGTCAGAAAAAGTTAATAATTGTATTACTTGTGGGAAGCAAATACCTCATAAGGATTTCCATTTGTACTGTATTCCTTGCTTAGGCCCTGATCACAACGTGCTTGGGTGTTGGTTTTGTGCTAGATTTAACCAACACACTATTAAGCGTCAGTATATTTTTGCATCAAAGTATTTTGGAAACCGATTTAACTACCCAGAAATGTCGTCGGATAGCAATCAGACTACCGGAGTACATAAAAAACGCAAAGAAAAGGACAGAAAGGAAGTCGAGATCCAAAACCGATGACGAAGCTTCTCCTAAGCTAGTCGCCGGTTCGCCGGTACTCAGTGAGACGCTTTCGCAGCCCCTGATACCTGCTACCTTCGAGTCGCAAGCCTCTACCGACACCCATGTGGAGTCCGGCATGCCGCAAAATACTCAAGGTATTGGACCGACGAATGTATCTCCCTCAGATGGGTCCGGAGCCGCTGAGCAGGCACCGGCTTCTGAGGGTGTATTCAGACCTCAACATTTGTATATCAAACCGACGACAGCTGCAAAACCAAAGACAAAAGCAACTTCTAAAACTAAAAAACTGATGCATGAGCCACGTGCACAGGCCTCTATGCCTAAAAAACAGATGATCAAAATGGCTGAAGACCTTATTACCTTGATCAGGGGTACCCATCTCCCTCCATATAAGAGGCCTAGGCAAGACACTGATTATGAATCTTCAGATCAGGTTTCTATTTCTTCTGATCAGGAATTGTCTATACCTCCCTGTAAGGATTCTGATGCTGAGGAGTCTCTTCCATCTGCATCTCCTCCTGAGGATTATTCATTTGGAGAAACCTTGCATACTTTGAGGGAGCATTTTCACTGGGAGAGAGTCAAGACTTCTCAAAATCAAAAAAGAGGCTCAGGGATTTCCTTCTTCTCCCTCAGCACAAGCCTTTAGCCATTCCCCCTGTTTTAGACATTGTGGATGATGTGTTTTCGGAGTCAAGCTTGACCCCTGACTCCTTACCTCCGGCTCCCAGTAAGCCTGACAGATATTACAGGGTCCCTGACTCACATAAATTTTTATTTAGAAACCCTGATGCTGATCCTGAAACTATTTCACAGGGTCCAAAGGGAGTTAAGGCCTCAACAGCAAAAAATCCTACCCCCTCTGACAGAGATTCAAGGGCACTAGACAGATAGGGAAAAAAGGTTTATACATGTGCAACCTTGGCAATCAGGGCCGTAAACTGTCAATTTCATATGCTTAAGTACCAACAACATGTTATGGGATTGCTGAAACAGAAAATGATGTTGATTTCAGAATGTGCAGAAAATAACGAATTGCAGGAATTATTGCATGCAGCTGAACAAGTTGGAAAGCATACTTTGCAATGTGGTTTTGATTCCTTAGAGGCCTCCTACATGGCCGCAGTTACTGGATCTGTGATTAGGAGGCATGCCTGGTTAAAGGAACAAAATTTGCTTGATCATGTTAAAGCTAAATTGCTAGATGCACCTTTACAGCATGATTCTCTGTTTGGTATTAAGGCAGAAGAGGTTTTAAAGAAAATGGAAGACAAAGCTAAGTCTATGCAAACTGTTGAAGACTTCTTACAAGTGCAGCCACCAAGATTCAGTAGACACTGGCCTACAAAAAATTGGACCTTTCCTGTGTCAGACAGAGCTCAAAGGGGCAAATCCAGACGCCCTAAGGGTTCCAGATACTAGGCGCAAGATTCATACATGTCAAAGCAATGGGGCGCTTCCACCTCCAAATCTGGAGGAGATAAAGCGCAAACCTACAGAAAGCAATCCCAGTGACTTCCCTCTGCCTACACCAAGCACTTATCTTTTGGCAGCACCCATAGGGGGAAAATTAGCACTTTGCTCAAAATTGGCAGTTAATAACCCAGGACAAGTGGGTACTAAACATCGTATCACAGGGATACAGATTCCACTTCCATACTCTGCCAATGACAAATGGTTGGCCAGATCTGCCAAAAAATCAAGGGGCAGAGGCACAGAAACAGGTTATGTCCCTCATGGATATGGGGGCCATTCAGACAGTACCAGAACAGGAAAAAGGACAAGGGTTTTACTCAAGACTGTTCTTGGTACCCAGAAAGGACAGGGCCTGGCGGCTAATACTGGATTTATCGATTTTGAACACATACCTGGACATTCCAAAATTCAAAATGCTGACTTTGCAGCAGCTTCTGCCCATGCTGGGCAAGAATGCTTGTCTGGTGACTTTAGACCTAAAATAGGCATACCTGCATGTCCCAATAAGACAATCGTGCATAAGATACCTCAGATTCAAGGCTGGCTTAATGCATTACCAATTCTCTGCACTGCCCTTTGGCTTATCTACTGCGCCCAGGGTCTTTACAAAGTGCCTGGCACCAGTAATTGCATTTTGCAGACAAAGAAGTATACAAATATATCCTTACTTGGACAACTGTCTCATTCAAGCAGAGAACAAGGACACTGTTCTTCAACACCTGGTGTTTGTAAAAAGGCTTCTAACATGCCTAGGTACACAATAAATGTAAAGAAATCACAACTGGTACCCTCTCAAAAAATAACATTCCTGGGTGCAAGCTTGGAAACAACTGCCCAGATGGCTTACCTCAAGCCAGACAAGCAAAGGCAACTGACTGCTTACTTCAAACTGGTGGCAACAAAAACCCACTCTTCTGCAAGGCAAATTCTGCAGGCTCTGGGCTTCATGGCATCCTGCATTCTACTAATTCCATATGCAAGACTGCATATGAGGAAACTTCAGTGGTACCTAAAAAGTTTATGGAGTCAACATTCACACAGTTTGGAAACAATGATTCCTCTCATTCCCTGCCTGCAACAGTAGTTTCTGTGGTGGGCAAAGGCATGTCACCAAAACATGGGACTGCCCTTCACTCAACCCCCTGCCAGCCAAACCTTAACAACAGATGCATCAGATTATGCCTGGGGGGCCACATGGCAGGAAGATGCATTCAGGGCTTATGGACACCAAAACAAATGCATCTTCATATCAACCAGAAAGAGATGCTAGCTGTTCAAAATGCCCTAACAGCCTTCAAGGGCTTACTTCATCCAGGACAACTACTGATAAAGACAGACAACACCACAGTCATGTGGTGTATAAACAAGCAAGGGGGCACACACTCATACCCCCTTTGCAGATTAGCCATGGCACTGTGGTACACAGCTTTGACCTACCAAATACATCTTCAAGCTCGATTCCTGCCAGGAAAACAAAACACTCTGGCAGACGATTTAAGCAGAAACCTTGTGGATCCTCACGAGTGGAAACTAAATCCACAAGTCTTCAACATGATAACAGAGAAATGGGGGAGCCCAGACATAGATCTTTTTGCCTCAGCTCAAAATTATCAATTGAAAAGATGCTGCACAAGGACTTATCACAGACAAGCATGGAAAGTGGATGCCCTATCCTTCAGTTGTAAAAACCTATCGGTTTACGCCTTTCCTCCTCTGCCTCTTCTACCCAAGGTCCTCCTAAAAGTCAGACAAGAGAAGCCAAAGATGATATTAATTGCCCCAGACTGGCCCCGCCAATACTGGTACCCAGTCCTAAGGAACTTGGCTCAATACCCAGCTTGGACCTTGCCTCAAAGAACACAACTACTGCCCCAGCAAAACAGTCAGATCCTACACAGTCAACTACAGACTCTGAACCTGGCAGCATGGCTAATCATGTAGTCATACAAACAACACCTCTTAGTAAAGCTGTGATGGATGTAATTTTGGAAGCCAGGAGGCCTAGTACTAGAAAATCGTATGCCGACAAATGGAAGTGATTCTGTGCTTGGAATCGAGCACAAGGAACTGATACAGTAGAAGCAAATATGCCTCCGATATTACAATACTTAACTGAGATGCTTGACAAAGGCCTGTCTTTCTCATCAATCAAAATCCATGCCTCTGCCATTTCGGCTTATTACAATACAGAGCCACCAATCTTTTCTCATCCTTTGCTAAAGCAGTATCTTAGAGGAACCAAAAATATAAGGCCTCCTAGTAGATCACCATTACCTGCATGGGACCTCAATTATGTGTTGGAAAAGCTCACCCTGCCTCCATTTGAACCAGCTGCTACCGCTGATCTAAAGTTCTTATCATGGAAAACAGCTCTGCTACTAGCAATTACTTCAGCAAAAAGAGTTTCAGAGCTACAGGCCCTCATGGCTGTAAAGCCTTTTATCATATTTTACCCAGACAGGGTGTCTCTGAGGACAAATCCTACTTTTATACCTAAGGTGGTTTCCAATGTGGCTCTTAACCAAACAATTCATCTGCCAACTTTTTATCCAAATCCGCAGAACAAGGGGGAGAGAATTCTGCATTCCTTGGACGTACACAGACAGCTAAGATTCTACTTGAGCAGGACAAAAGCTCTAAGAAAAACTGAGAAATTACTAGTGTCATATGCTGCAGGATCAGAAGGAAAGGCTATTTCAAAGCAGACAATTTCAAAGTGGATAAGCCACTGCATCTGTTTCTGCTACTTACATCATGGTAAACCTGTGCCCAAGGGCATTAGGTCTCATTCCACCAGAGCTGCAGCTACTTCAGCAGCCTTTCTCAGAGTACCACCAACCAAAGACATTTTAGAGGCTGCTACTTGGAGTTCTGTTCACACCTTTACAAAGCATTAGCATTTGCCTCTCTATTCTAAGTCCAGGGCAGACTGTGCCACTGCAGTGCTGCAGGGCCTTATAGCCACACCTAATGGCTGTTTAGCTCCAGCCACCCAACCACAGCTTTGGGATTCTATCCAAATGTAATGACTGCAACAGTGAAACACGAAGAACATAGTACAGTTGTGTACACTTACCATAAATGTAGATGTTCGACTGTATTCACTGTTGCAGTCCAGGTTACCCTCCCGCCATCCCCCTGTCATTCTGAAGTTTATCTTTCCTTCTCTATCTTCTACAACCTATGTAGTGTATTTGCTTGTAGGTGAAGGTAAAGTTTATATTGATGCATGTGTGTGTGTGTGTGTATATATATATATATATATATATATATATATATATATATATATATATATATATAATTTTCTACCTTTTTGGGGGCACCTGACATCGGGGACAAGAAAAACGAAAGAAAATGGCATTGGCTGCATGTTTTATACCCCTGACGACCTGACGTCATGGAAGAGAAGACAGCAACTGACGCAGGACCCAAGACTTTGGAATTCAGGCCGACTGAGGGCAACCTGCCAGCAGATTACCCAAATGTAATGACTGCAACAGTGAATACACTCGAACATCTACATTTATGGTAAGTGTACACGACTGTACTTTTTGCCATTTTGCTGGAAGACGAACAGTCTGGGCTTCAGACAGGTGGACAGGAGAGTTTTCTTTATAGTGTGCTTACACAGGAGAGTTATTTTCTGGACAAAGCATATGAAACCCCTCCTCCCAAGGAAAAGAGGCTGAATAAAACCTGTTTGAGCTGACAGCAAGAGCAGTTGTTCTTGCCCACCAGGCTCCGGTAGGGAATCGGAAGCACAAGCCCTTCCTGTTACAGTTAGCCAGGTTGTGGTGCAGTATGTGAATAGACAGGGTAACATGCAGTCATACTCCATGCGCAGAGATGTTATGTCGACCTTGTTGTGAGCATCAGCTGTGACATCAGAGTCACAGCTATTCACATCCCAAGCTAGTTAAATGGACTGTCAGACTCGTCTTTTTGATCTGCAGCTCCATTCCTCTCCTGGAGCTGAAGTTAAAGGAGAGCTTTGTGGTGAAGATTATCTTGAGGGGTGCGCCATAGTGATCAATGCAGTCACCATAATGGAACCTGCAGTTCTTCCCTACTACTACTTGGAGAAGTAGTGTAAGTGAGCATTGGCAGTGAATTGTTTTTCACTTTCTTGTTCTTTGCACCTCTGTACCTGATTTCCTTGTTTGATTGAGGATTCAAAGAAGAAAAATCAAATGTCATAATTTTTTCCCCTTCATAATTTAGAAGGTTCTGATTTCTGGTTCACAGGTCCTTGGCAGTGCACAAATGCATTTCAGTATAAATTTGAGGAGTCCCACTTGCTTGTGGTCATAGACAGTTATGTCTTCGGGCCTGGCTTCTCCTTTAAGTCCCCTTGATTCTGCCAGAGGTCTCCGAGTTCATATTGTTGCCTGATAGCTTTTCATTCCTTAACCATTTTCTGCTAAGTGGTCGAAGTTCTCCAACTGGGTGAGAGAGAGAGCTTTTTGCATCTGTAAACAGTGGTTACTGAGGTTTTGAACCATGTATGAAATATTAATGTTTTGGAGAAAGACTCTGCTTTACATGTTATTCACTGTTTCTTTTTGTTCAGAAAAAGATTTTGATGAAATCTAATGGTTTTGTTGTGACTTGGATTGCCAGAGTTTTCTCGTCAAATGAAATAACTCGTTTCCTTCATCTTCTTCCATGAAATCAAGGCAAAATTCTGCAGGTGTCAATACATAGTCTGTTCATCTCACTTCTTTGAAAGGATGTTGCGAGTATTAAGTTTTGATAAAATACTGTATTCTCAAAAGTTATTGGTCTTTCAAGAAGTGTAGTTACTAAAATGGAATGATAGAACCTTAACTGTACACAATTACATGTTTAGCTTTTGCAGATCCTGTTTACCTCTACATACCCATCTTCTGCAGATCTTAAGTCATGTTTGTGTGCTTTATGTCTTTTAAGGTTTTAATGTATTCTTCTTTTAAGACAAATTTTCTCGTCTGCTTGTCTTTGTCATAATTGTCAACTAGTAAGCCTGTGGTCATGTTTCTCAACAAATATCAAATTTTATCTCTCCTAAAAAAGTTGTCTGCTTGGGCCTCAAATCTCGTCAGTCTCCCAGATCTTCTGTTTAGCAGCTTTAAAGTTTCTTCAATAATTTATAGCAGCAAAAAGCATCTGAGCTTCAAGTTCTTAAGAGTTTTGAACCTTCTGCCATATTACATAAAGGCAAGGTTGTTTTGTCTACTTGTCCATCGTATTGCTATGAATCAAAAGATATAGCTCTGCTTCTTTTACCCTCGCCCCAATAATTCATGAGAATGAATCCTATCTACGACAGATTTTAGAAGGCAGATTTTTTTTCTTTATATTTCCAGAACTAAAAACTTCCATAAGTCCAGTCATATTTTGTTTTGCACTTAACAGTTTAGGTGTACCTGTGAGAAAACAGAACACCTCTAACTTGATAGCTGTTTGCACTGAGTTTTGTTATGACTACAGAGGTAAGTCTCTTAATGGAGTCATTAAGGCACTTTCCACTAGGGCATCAGCAGTACAGTACAGTATGTGCCTCATTTTTCAGAAGTCAGGTCTGTTGGAATTTGCAAGGATTGTAGGTTGGTTCTTTGTTCATATTTTTGCCAAGTACGACATGTGTGATGTAGTTTCCGGAGCCAGAGGTGGTTTCCTTATGGCAGTTGTCCAAATGGACTGACTTTAACCACCATCCACTTTGAGAAGATGTAACTTGATACCTGTTACTATCCATCACTTTGAAGAGGGACAGTGGTAGTACATTTTTGTGAAGTACTCACCTTAACAATAAGTGAATGAAATGTTCCTGTCAATAAAATGTCAATCTTATCCTTCCTTTCCCTTTAAACATTCTTTTCTTCCAGGACTATGTTCTTTATTCTGTACCCTAGTGCAGTGTTGGTGTAAGAAATTTCCAAACAGTTATACTTAACCTTATCTCATCCTCCAGGGTAATGTAGTGTGTTAGACTTTTGCTGCTGATAGGTTTAATTACAGGAGGTGAGGGTATGTTGGCTGAATTGTGTGATTGGTAACTGCATTCATACAGTTGTTTTAACTGTGATCTGCATCTTGGCGGTGTGCTTGATTGACCTTTTGCATAGGTAAGGTCCTAATGACAGAACTGTAAAGTGCAGTGGAATACCTAGACTATTAGTAACATGTCCTGTTGTAGTTGTATGGTTAAGCATCTGTGTTTAGCACTGTAACAGAATTGTGAAAACTGAGAGAAGCAGCTTCCTTCTATACTATTTCTTTCATTTTTTTGTACCCAATCCTGCTTCCCCTCAATCAGACATACACTGTGTGCATGTGGGGGGTGGGAGTATATAATTTATGCAGCCAAAACAGTGTATAGTGCTGTTGCCAGCAGGCTGTCAACACCCCCCCCCCCCATTTTTATGACCTAACCCTACTTTTGGTGGTAAAGAGTATTTGCATTACAACAAGGGTCTCTTATGCCCCTTAGTATATGCATGCATGTTCCCCTCATGCCAGTAAAATATACTGTCATCAGCTTGTGTGGCCACATGCAGTTCTTCTTTGAACCATTTTCCTATATTTTGGTGGGCTTGTGCTCTTCAGACAGCACTGTGGTACAAATCTTTCCTGTCTGCACTGTCAAAAGCACATGAGTTACTAGTTGAACCTTGGTCACCTGGGCTGTCACTAGGACATTATCCCTGTACACCAATGGCACTAGGAACTGGTAGGAACTGACCTTTTTTAAACCTGTGTTATATAGTAGTACTTTATGGATTTTAATGTTAATTCTGTCTTCTTTGTTTGTGGCTATATATTTTGGTTAGAGCAGACACACTATGGCTCTGATATAGTCTTAGATATATTGTGGGCAACTATTCACAGCTTAAAGGCTACATACCATTATCACTGATTATGGAAAAATTAGCCAGACCTTAATGCCTCTGTGGAGCTGTACACCCATGTAGCATTGTAAAGATAAGGGCAGTTCAGTCATGATTTGTCACAGTGACAGCTTCTTCCAAGTGTGCTGTCTTCATGGCTTATCAGCCAGAAAGTCTGCATGTACATAACCCCCCAGCCCCCAGAGGTCGTTTAGCACCGTAGTGCTTCTGCGTGCTGTAATTATGTTTTAGACTGTACTTTGGTCTGCAGGAAAGAGTTGAACAAAGGTGGGCTGGGACTGTAGTGTACCATACAACAGCAATTGGAAGACAAAGAAAAAAAGTTTCATCCTGCAATATAGCTGAAGACTCATGCTGTTACTGTCTCTCAGTCATGTTCTGTGAGTAATAATGTTAGTTGAGATGACAGAGATCAAAAGTTAAGGTAGGGTCATGCTGAACAGCCTTTATAGTAGAATTCCACATACCACCCTCCTGATGTTTTTGTCCACCATTTTATAAGCTAATTTCCTTATTAAACACACTGACCTTCCCTTTGCTTCTCTTCTCAGACTGCTATATTTCATATGTTGTTGGATGTTTGTTCTATAAGTCCTCTTTATCAGTTCTTTTTTCTGTTTGATAGTAAGTGATTGATGACAAGGAATGGTGCTCCATACTTTCTTTACATGACCAGTTCTTATCTAGTATAACTGTTAAGAGAAGTATTCAAGAAATACTGCTTTGAATTCCAGAGTAGGAGCATCATCATCTGCGTCAAGTTTCAGGTCTTAACTGTTGGCTGAGATGCTCCACAGTCTGTGCCGTTTCTTTGTAATCTGTGTGGGGGTGTCTATTTTTATGCAAACAAATATGCGCTTACTATACCTTTCAACCTCTTAGTGCAAGAAACCTGGACAAAGCCTGACAGAATGGGGGGGGGGGGGGGGCAAGGCAAAGGCCCCAAGATAGGGGCAGAGTTTAAATATTGCTCTTATAAATTTGGACAGTTGCTAGAGTAACAGTGTTTGTGTTATACATTTTCTGAAGGATTTGAAGTCTGAGACTCAAATGTATGTCATTATTTGGTGAATTCAATCCTCATACCATCTGAGTGATTTGCCAGAAAAACACAAATTGTATGAAGAACAGACCAAAAATATGAGGCAAACATTTGGACAGTTGAGAGGTATGGTGCCACTTACAGGTACATGTGTTCACTATTAAAAAGCTTGGAATCTGACTTGCCAGATCACAGGAGCTTGTAAATTGCAACAAGAGTGGGCACATTTCCAAAGGGCATGTGTTTGAACTGCTCAACAGTTACAACAAAAAAAAAATTTTGAAAAAAATGACAAATTTCACTATTCTCACTCTGAGACTGCTGCACTTCAAAAATAAGACAGTCACTGGCAGACATAAAGCACCTGTCTCACTGTTTATTCAAGGTGCACTAAACTTGGAATACCCAGAAATGTCTTAAGTTATTAACTGCTCTCCACAAAGAAGTGAACAGCAGAATTCTAAGCATATGCCAACCGAAATGAAGATGAACAGTATGTGTGTGTGTGTCTGTGTGTCTGCATATGTGGGCTTCCTAACTATGTTAAAATCAGGGTTGTCAAACTTCATTTACCCCAGGGGACCTCATTTCATCAGAGTATACAGTAAGCAGGCCAGGTGATTATCAGATCGAGACCACTTATTAAGGGAGTAATGTAATAATAATGATATTATTGATGATAATAATAATGATGATAATAAAGAAATAATAATAATAAAGAAAGGTCAGTTTAGCTAAGAAACTATGCTGCAGAATATTGGAGCCAGAAAAAATGCACTGCACATTATTGGTATATAGGTACTGTACTTCTGATACTAAAACAAGACAAATGATACTATTCATTTACTTTTATGAATGCAGCAGCAGGGGAGTGAAAGTATAGTATTATTTAAATCTGGACTTTCTTCGAAATTCCAGACAGGTGAGAGGTATGTTTGAGATAGGGACAGCAGCGAAGAGACTGTGTGGGTGTGCGAGTGGAGCGAGAGAGTGTATGAATGCTGAAGAGATTATGTAGTTGTGCGATCGAAGTGAGTGAGTGAATGGATGTATGAAAGCTGAAGACACACTATGGGTGGAGCGATCAGAGTGAATGAATGCATGTATTCAGACTGATGGCTTGAAATGTTGACAGGATGAGTGCGATGAATTGTGGATGTTCTTCGTCTCACATTGCTGCAGTCATAACCTGTGGGTAGTCCGCTGTCCTCGGTCGGCCCGAATACCAAAGTGTTAGGCTGGCGTCGGTCATGGTCGCTCAGAGCTGACGTCAGTACGCAGTAGTACTTAAGCGCATGACCGACGCCATATCCTCAGTCTTTCTTGCCGCGTGGTCCGAAGCAGAAGCAGCGTTTGCAAGTGCCGTTCGGTGTTCTGAAATTTTCAATTTTCGAGTTTCAGACCGAAGACCAAGTTGGGCTAAGTACCCCGTTGGGGAATATTTTTGTCTTTTCTTGCCTTCGTTAATCCGGATGTCAGAAAAAGTTAATAATTGTATTTCTTGTGGGAAACAGATACCTCATAGGGACTATCACTCTCTCTGTATTCCTTGCTTGGGGCCTGAGCACGACGTAGTCGGGTGTCGCTTTTGTGCTAGATTTAATAAGCGCACCATAAAACGCAGATTAGACTGTGCTGGGCTTGTTTTCGGTAAGCGGTGTAACTACAACATGCCGTCGGATCCTTCGACGCCCGCTACCGCAAAAAAGCGAAAAGATAAATCTTTAAAGTCTAAACCGGATGAGTCGTCCGTTGCGGACGCTGGTTCTATGGAATCTATGGTTGAATCTGTGGATCCAGCCGAGGTCTCGGCTGAATCCCAAGGGGAACCTTTACTATTACAGGAGTTGGCCTCTCAGGAGTTAGGTCAGGCCGAGGGGGCTTCTCAGGTTTCTGTGGTTCCATCCTTACAAAAGGTTGTTAGGCCTTCTACTTCTGTCACTAAAGGCCCTGCTAAGGCTAGACCTGGTCTTTCTGGTACAGGCCACAGCCCTAGTTCTTCGGGCTCTGTTCCTAAAAAACATATGTTGAAAATGGCAGAGGATTTGATTACTTTGATCAGGGGTTCTATGCCCCCTCCAGAGAAGATGCCTAGGGTGGAGATAGATTTAGAGGGACTGGAGCATTCCTCAGATTACTCTGAGTCCTCAGCTGAGGATATCCAGGATTTTCCTCCCTATTCTGATTCGGATGCAGAGGATTCCTGTCCTTCTGCTTCTCCTCCAGAGGATTTTTCCTTTTCTGAAACCTTGCACTCCATGAGGGAGCATTTCAAGTGGGAAGGTCAGGATTTTTCAGATTCTCGTAAGAGGCTTAGGGAATTTTTGTTTTTGCCACAACATAGACCTTTGGCTATTCCCCCTGTTTTAGATGTTGTTCAGGATGTTTTTTCTGAAGCTTCCCTTAATCCTGATTCTTTACCCCTGCCCCTGTCAAGCCAGACAGGTATTACAGAGTTCCAGAGGCACATAAATATTTGTATAGGAGTCCTACACCTGACCCGAACACTATTATTCAAGGGCCTAAGGGTGTCAGGGCTTCTGTAGTTAAGAATCCAGTTCCTCTGGATAAAGATTCTAGAGCTTTGGATAGGTGGGGTAAAAAAGTGTATACCTCCTCCACGCTGGCTATGAGGGCTTTAAATTGCCAGTTTCATATGCTGAAATATCAGAACTTTCTGTTAGGTCAGTTGAAATCTAAGGTAGATGCTTTATCTGAGGGTATAGAGTGTAAGGAATTGCAGGACTTAGTTCATGCTTCAGATCAAGTTGGTAAGCATTCCTTGCAGTGTGGCTTCGATGCTCTTCAGGCATCTTCCAGGGTGGCTGCTACTGGTTCAGTTATTCGTAGACATGCCTGGCTTAAGGATCAAAATTTGTCAGAGCATGTTAAAGCTCAAATTTTGGATGCTCCTCTTCAATCTGAAGTTCTTTTTGGTTCTCCTGTGGAGTCAGTTTTGAAAAAGATGGAAGACAAAGCTAAGTCTATGCAGACGGTTAAGGAATTTTTGCAAGTGCAGCCCCCTAAGTTTAGCAGGAATTGGCCTGCAAGAGGATGGTCTTACCCTTCTTCGGATTTTCAGTCTAAGGGCAGGTCTAGACGTGGTAGGGGCAGGGCTCATGCTCAGGGTTCTTTCAGACCTAGGACTTGGAGTTCTCCTGCACAATCTTCTGGTGAGGGCAGGGGTCAGCCTTTTCGTAAACAGACCCAATGACCTGTATCTCCAGCTGCCAGATTCTTCCTGTCTGGCAGCTCCTCTAGGAGGAAAGTTGGCACTTTTCAAACAAAATTGGCATTTGGTCACCCAGGACAAATGGGTGTTGGACATAATAAATCAAGGCTACAAGTTTTATTTTCACACTTTTCCTCCTTTCAAAGGCATGCCAGATGTACCTCCTCAGCAAAGGCTGGAGGCTCACGAACAAATTTCTTTGCTTTTGCAGATGGGGGCAATCCAGGTGGTACCTCCGTCAGAAGAAGGCCTAGGGTTTTATTCTCACCTATTCCTTGTGCCAAAGAAAGGAAACACTTGGAGGCCAATTCTGGATTTGTCCATTCTCAATACATACCTAGACATTCCAAAGTTCAAGATGTTAACATTACAGCAACTTCTGCCTCTGCTAGGCAAAGATCACTGGATGGTAACTCTGGATCTCAAAGAGGCTTATCTTCACATTCCTATCAGGCCCAGCTGCAGGAGATTCCTGCGTTTTGGCTGGTACTTCTCATTATCAGTTCTCTGCATTGCCCTTTGGCTTATCTACTGCCCAGGGTGTTCACAAAGGTTCTGGCTCCTGTAATAGCTTTCTTAAGACTGAGGGGAATACAAATTTATCCTTATCTGGACAATTGCCTGATTCTTGCTCAAGACAAAGACAAGTTACTTCAACATCTACAGTATGTAATGGCAGTTTTAAGGTGCCTAGGGTATTCTGTGAACGAAACAAAGTCCAGTCTAGTACCCTCTCAGGACATGTGCTTTCTGGGTGTGAGACTGAATACAGCCTCTCAGATGGCCTTTTTGACCCCGGACAAACAAAGAAATCTTCACCTATACTTCCAGCAATTATCAGTACTGTCCAGGCTGACTGCAAGGACAGTCCTTCAAGCCTTGGGGTTCATGGCATCTTGCATTTTGGTACTTCCCAATGCCAAACTGCATATGAGGAAGCTACAATGGTATCTCAAAAGTGTATGGACTCAACACTGCCACGATTTGGACACTGTCATTCAGATAATACCTTGCATCCAGAAGGAATTCTTGTGGTGGGCTCAGGAATGTCACCTAAACAAGGGACTCTCTGTGACCCGACCAGAGGCGAGTCAGATCTTAACGACGGATGCCTCAGACCTGGCTTGGGGAGCACACTTCAATGGGAAATGGATTCAAGACACGTGGCCTCCCAGACTACAGCATTTGCATATCAACATGAAGGAGATGTTAGCAGTCCAATTTGCCCTGATGGCCTTCAAGGATCTACTTCAACCAGGACAGGTGTTGATTCAAACAGACAACACAACAGTCATGTGGTACATCAACAAGCAGGGGGGTACCCATTCTTACCCTCTTTGCAGACAAGCTATGATATTGTGGGAGACTGCTCTGAGTTTGCACATCACTCTTCAAGCACGGTTTCTGCCAGGAGCACAGAACTCCTTAGCAGACGTGTTGAGCAGACAAATTGTGGATCCCCACGAGTGGAAATTGGATCCTCATGTATTCCAACAGTTGACAGTGGCTTGGGGAACTCCAGACATAGATCTGTTCGCTTCTCCACTAAATTTCCAACTGCCAAAATTTTGCACAAAGATGTTTCACCCAAAAGCTTGGAAAGTGGATGCTCTATCTTTCAGTTGGAACAACCTTCATGTCTATGCTTTCCCTCCTCTGCCTCTCCTTCCCAAGGTACTCTTGAAAGTCAGGCGGGACAAGCCTTGCATGATTCTAATAGCACCAGATTGGCCACGCCAGCACTGGTATCCTCTGCTGAGGAGTTTAGTTCAGGAGCCTCCTTGGCCTTTGCCACCGATTCCTCACTTGTTGTCCCAGTCAAGCAATCATTTTCTCAATGTCAGGGTACAGTCCCTGCATCTAACAGCCTGGCGTATTCTGTTTTAGACCCTGGGGGGTCTCAGCTTCCTCAACAGGTTTTGAATGTCATTTTGGAGGCCAGACGGCCCAGTACTAGGAAAGTTTATGCTGATAAATGGAGGAGATTTTTCTTTGGAGCACAGCAAAGAGCTTTGATGTCTCAGTGCCTAATTTGAGTTTTACACTACAGTACCTTACTGAATTACTAGACAAGGGTTTGTCTTTTTCCTCCGTGAAAGTTCATGCTGCAGCCATTTCTGCTCACTATGATTGTGACCCTCCTTTATTTTCTCACCCTTTGTTTAAACAATTTCTTAGAGGGGCAAAAAACATAAGACCTCCACGTAGAGCTCCTACTCCTTCCTGGGATCTCAATTTTGTGTTGGAAAAGCTTACTTTACCTCCTTTTGAACCTGCAGCTACGTCTGAGTTGAAAATTTTGTCTTGGAAGACTGCTTTTTGTTGGCCATTACGTCTGCTAGGAGGGTATCTGAATTACAGGCTCTCATGGCAGTTGAACCCTTCCTGATATTCCATAAGGATAGGGTGTCCTTGCATACTAACCCTACTTTTATGCCTAAAGTTATTTCTAATGTGGCCTTAAACCAGTCTATTCATTTACCTACTTTTTATGCTGATCCCCAAAATAAAGGGGAAAAAGTCTTGCATTCTTTGGATATTCACAGGCAGTTACGCTTATTATTTGAGCAGAACTAAAGAGTTCAGGCAGACTCAACAGTTATTTATTTCTTTTGCTTTGGGTTCACAAGGGAAAGCTGTTTCAAAGCAAACTATTTCTAAGTGGATTGGCCATTGTATTGCCTTTTGTTATTCTCATCATGGAAAGGATGTTCCTGCTGGGATCAGACCTCATTCCACTAGGGCTACTGCCACATCTACTGCCTTTTTAAGGGAGGTAGCTACTAAGGATATTTTGGAGGCAGCTACTTGGAGTTCAGTGCACACTTTTACTAAACATTACCATCTCCCTCTTTATTCCAAGTCTAGGGCTGGGTTTGCCACTGCAGTTTTACAGGGCATGTTAGCAGCTCCTAATGCTTTTAGTTTGCCAGCCTCCCTTTACCTTTGCTTTGGGATTCTACCCACAGGTTATGACTGCAGCAATGTGAGACGAAGAACATAGTACAGTTTTGTACCTACCATAAATGTAGATGTTCGAGGATCCACATTGCTGCAGTCCAATTTTCCCTCCCTCCTTCCCCTCTATAGTTTGGGGTTGCTGTGTTTCTTTTGGGATAATTATTATTTTCTCTATGTTGGTTGTTGGGTATTTTCTATTTTGGCTATGGCCTTTCCTTTTTAGGCCTTCTGACATCTGGGGCAAGAAAGACTGAGGATATGGCGTCGGTCATGCTCTTAAGTACTACTGTGTACTGACGTCAGCTCTGAGCGACCATGACCGACGCCAGCCTAACACTTTGGTATTCGGGCCGACCGAGGACAGCGGACTACCCACAGGTTATGACTGCAGCAATGTGGATCCTCGAACATCTACATTTATGGTAGGTACAAAACTGTACTTTTTGTGTATTGTTGCTCTGCTGTGAACAGGAGGGCAGGCCGACTGTGGGTTTGGAGCTGTGAGTGTGTCGCAGGCTGCATGTGGGAGTGTGGCAGCCACGTGTTTGACTCTGGTTAAAATGTTCACACCCTGTTTTCATTTGTTGTTGGTATAATGCGCTTTCTCACTTTGAGCAGGGAGGAAGTGAATTGCTGAGTGAGGACCAATGAAAAATGCTAAAGAATTGTGCTGTAACATTTTTACATGTTGGTTGGATATGTTACTTATGATTTGTTGATTCTTATTCTTTCAAACATGCAGTGTTGTGATAAATTCTTAGTCATATCCACTCAGAAAAAAAACTTGGTTAACGTGTTTGCAGTCTTTTTTTTTTTTCTCCTCTTGCCATGCCATTTAGATTTAGGGGTGTGAACATCTGTTAGCAGATACAAGTTTGTACTCCTATTATCAAAAGCAGCAAGCTTATTTAATAATAATAATTTGTCTAAATATATGAATATTGTTTTGCAATATTTTTCTTTCATTTTTTTTTTTTAGATGATCCCTCTCGATTCATTTGTTGGTCAAAGTGCTGATGGAAAAATGGTTCCCATAATTCCAGGAGGAAGTAGCATTCCACTGACTTTCTCAAATCGGAAAGAGTATGTGGAGAGAGCAGTAGACTACCGGCTTCATGAAATGGATAGACAGGTGTGTGCTTTTTAGTACTGTGCTTATTTTTTGCAGAATCTTATCAGAATGATATTCCAGACAGATATCAACAAAACCTGCACCGCAAACAGCATTATTTTTTCTAGAGTAACCCCTTTCAGGTCATTCATAGTGCCTGTATTTTCTTAAAGTAGATGTAAGGGAGTTTAGCACAAAGGAATAAGGATATGAACTTCTAGTCTGCTTCATCTTTTAGTTGTTGGTTTGATTTCCTCAGTTGCCATTTGACTTCTGCATGGCAGGGCAAATCATTTAACCAGGTACTACTCATAAATTGCCCTGAAAAGAAGGTACTTGTACCTAATGGGGTTTATCCATCTAACAAGTAAAAAGGCTTTTGCCTGCAAAGTTTTCTTCAGCGATCAGTGGTTTTGCTTTTTTATTCCTATGTTGTATCCAGCTGAGGAGAAACTTTCCGGTCCTCTGTTTCTCCAAAAATTGAGATTTGGTGATTGCAGTCGCATCTTATGGTAGCTGCGAATTGGAAAGTAATATGTCTGGGCTTCATTATGCTCTACTGAAAGACTTCAGAAGTTTTCTAGGAATTTGTTGAATCCTAGCTAGAAACATTTTGATTAGCAGGAGGCAATGCTTTTTATGAGTTCTAACAGTGAAGTAAATTGCATGCTTTCACAGCCCCCAACATTTGATCTCACATGGTTCTTGTTTATATCATTAAACTTGAATCTTATTAGTCATTTTACTTATTTTTTGCCATTAGATGTTCAATTATAATTGATGGTCTTAATCTTGCAGGTAAGTAATATAGAAAAGTGGCATAAACTGGCAACTAGAAACTTTTGTTGTTTAAGAAAATAAAAGTTTGGTGTGTCTAAACTCTTGCCCCCACTTCCTACTTTATTGCTTGCTGCTGCAAATGGAGGTGATCTGTATATGACAGTAATAGCCATGGAACATCTGCTGTTCCAAGAAGATTCCAAGGTCTTTGATTTTGCTCCCTGAATTAATGGGGTGAACTCCTCAGTTCCTCCAAAGTTGTTCAGACTGAATATTGGTTGCCCCTACCTGGGGCACACTTGCTAGTAACCTTCCCACCAGAAAAGTACTGAACATAGTGCAAGCTGTTCCCCTTGTAACCCCTTCTCCAGGGGATGTTCTGGGCAGGGAATGAAGTCCTAGTCTGCTCTGGGGATGCCCATAAGCTCTAGAAGTAAGGACAGAAGACTGGATGTCTTCCTGCAGTTATTTGCCATGGATAAAAAAATGATACTTCAGCAGTGATTTTTCTACTTGAACATCATCTGTTATGGAGAGTGTACTCACACAACTGTATTTTCTCCACACTGGCCTCGCTATACCTCTGGAAGGCTGCTTTGTTTTCTGGTGGTGACTAGGTTTCACAAATTAAGAGAATCTTAGCGGCTCCCTTTTGAAATGTTAGGACTTGCATTGCCATGTTCCGTGACACTTAATAAAAATCAAGAGAGGAAAGAATATCAAACATTGGTTCCTCTTTAAAATTGTCCCAAGTCCCTCATACACCCAAGACTTGTATATACCAACTTGATCGCCATACCTTAAAGAAAAGTGAATGTTCCACAAAATGTCAACCTTGGACTTGTGTATGTAAGTCTGGAGTTTGTCATTCAGTCTCCACATTCTCAGGCCTGACTTTTCCTGTGGTTACTTAACTTTGGCTCTTTAGTCGTTTTCCTCCCTCAGGGCTGTCTTGGTTTCCTGAGTTCCATTTGGAAATGAGTGGCCTGTTCTCCCCATGTTGAGATCCCATCTTATTGGAAATGGAGTTTGAGATAATATTCTTCAAGTTTCTGCTGACTCTGGGGCAAGTCTTCCTCTATGACCATTCTACCATTGTATAGGGACACATCTAGTGCAGGGGAGTGGCTCACCTGTACCTTTTTTCTTTTGGAGGTGGTCTTCTTTGGGCTGTCATATTTATTTATTTGTCCTTTTTTAACTGGGTTAGTCCACTGGGCTGGGGGGGGGGGGGCATTTTCAGTGAAGACCTTAGAAAAGCTCCACAAACACATGATAAAAATTATCCCAAAAAATAAAATACATATATCCTAACAAAACCAAGTTACATCACAAGTTTAAAAACATACAAAAAGGGCAAGATAAAAAGACATCTGAATAACTATTAATGCCTTGTAAATAATCATTAAAACTATCGACAAAGCTCACAAGCGCATGATTAAAAAAAATGATAAAAAATAATACACATATATCATAACCATGCCAAGTTACATTGCAAGTTTAGGAACATTAAAAAGGGCAAGATAGAGACGTGAGTAACAATGCCTTATAAAAATCATTAAAAATAAGCATTTTGTACATGTACAGCAACAAAATGATAGCGGTAGAGCTGGTGGAACAAAATAGAAGAATAGTAAGTGGAGTGCAGAGAAGAGTGAAGAATAATTGAAGAGAGAGAGAATAGCAAAGAGTGGCAATTGTGTCATGTTATTGTGGGTGGAGTGGAAGGGAGAGGTAGTAAAGATAGAGTGGGGAGAAGGAAGTGAGGAGGAAAGAGTTGAGGTGACCAGGGAAATAAATTAAATAGGAGGGCAAAGTTGGGAGGAAGGTTCACTTTTTAAGAGTGCTCAGTGGTGTAGCTATGGATTCACAGGATTGTAAGTATAATGTATGAAGGGAATAGTTCTGTAGTAGTAGTGGCAGATTAGGTGGGGTGGTGGCAGTTGCAGGAGGGAGAGTTGGCTAGGTATTTTTCAGTCCTTTTTGAACAGGAGTGAAGACTGGATATGTCATATATTAGATGTGAGTTTGTTCCAGGTTTGAGATATGGAACATTTATAAAGTAACCTGCCAATAGTTTTGTTGGACTTGTGGGTGTTCAGTAGTACTTGGTTAGTGCTACGTAGAGATTGTGCAGGTTTTAGAGGGATAAGAGGGTGGACAAAAGCACTCATGTTGATTTTCTTTTATTAAAGTTTTTAAATTTTAATTTCAAGACTTTGTTGCGTTTCGTGTTTGGTTTGGGAGGCACCTATCTCTACCTACCCACCTTTTAGAATTTGGACTTATTTGTTTGTGGTTTGCTATGGCTATAAGTTTGATGTCCTTTGTGTTTCACTGTTGCAGTCATAACTGTAGGGTGATCCTGCTGGCAGGCAGCCCGAGGTCGGCCAGAATCCCAAAGTCTGGGTCCGGCGTCGGCTGTATCAGCAAGTACCCTGACGTCAGAACGCAGAGGTATAAAGCTGACAGCCGACACCATCTTCCCCAGTCTTTCTTGCCGTGCGGTGGAAAGCAGTTCGCAAATCGTTGGTTGGCGCATTCAAGACAACGTGCTTTGATTGTCGTCGGTCCAAAGTTTTCTACTTCTCTTCTCAAGCTAAGTACCCCGTTGGGGAAACTTTTTTCTTGCTCCTCTGATGTCAGAAAAAGTTAATAATTGTATATCGTGTGGAAAACAAATACCTCATAAAGATTTCCACTCTTACTGTCTACCTTGCTTAGGCCCTGACCACGACGTTTCTTGCTGTCGGTTCTGTGCCAGGTTTAATTCTTGCACTATCAAGCGTAGGTACGATTGGGCCTTGAATTATTTTGGTAGACGATTCAATTATAGGATGTCGTCGGATACTTTACCGACAACCGGAATTCAAAAGAAACGCAAGGACAAGGATAGGCCTCCGAGGTCCAAACAAGATACTTTGCAGCCGGAGCCAGCTTCAGGTTCGGCAGTCGTCAGTGAGGCGCTTTTGCAGCCCCTGTCGTCCGCCACTTCGGAACCGATGGCCGACACGGACTCCCATGGGGAGCCTTCTAGGCCTAGTACTTTATCTGCTGCAGGACCTTCGGACGTCGCTCCTTCAGATGGGTCCGGAACCGCTGTGCAGGTACCGGCTTCTGAGGGGGTTTTCAGGCCTTCCCATATCACTATTTCTACAAAGACAAAGGCAAAGTAGAAGACTCCTGTTAAACCAAGGGTTTCTTCTCAAGCTTCCTCGGATACAGCTCCCAAGTCCCAGAAGCAATTACTACGGATGGCTGAAGATTTTCTTACAATGATTAGGGGTTCTCACCCTCCTCCAGAAAAAAGGCCTAGACAGGATATTCCTTACAATTCATCTGATCAGGCTTCTGTGTCTTCTGTCTCTTCCTCTGACCAGGATTATTCTTTTCCTCCTTATGAGGATTCTGATGCAGAGGACTCTATTCCCTCTGCTTCTCCCCCTGAAGATTTCTCTTTTGGGGAAACCTTCCACGAGATGAGGGAGCATTTTCATTGGGAACGTCAGGATTATTCTGCTTCCAAGAAGAGACTTAGGGAATTTCTCCTTCTCCCTCAACACAGACCTTTGGCTATTCCTCCTGTACTTGATATTGTGGATGATGCTTTTTCTGAAGCTAACTTGAATCCTGATTCCTTGCCGCCTGCTCCTTCTAAGCCTGACAGATTTTACAGAGTCCCTGACTCCCATCAATTCTTATTCAAGAACCCTTCTGCTGATCCTGAAACCATTTCTCAGGGTTCTAGGGCTGCTAAGGCCGCTTCATCTAAAAATCCTATTCCTTCTGAAAAGGATTCTCGTGCCTTGGACAGGTGGGGCAAAAAGGTTTACACTTCTGCTACTCTTTCTATTAGAGCTTTAAATTGCCAGTTTCACATGTTTAAGTATCAGCAATTTCTTTTGTCTGTTTTAAAGCAAAGGCTGTCTACCTTTCCTGCATGTGCAGAGGACAAGGAATTACAGGATGTATTGCATGCAACTGAACAAGTTAGCAAACATAGTTTACATTGTGGTTTTGATGCCTTGGAAGCTTCTTGCAGGGCCGCAGCCTCTGGTACTGTTATCAGGAGACATGCTTGGCTTCGTGAGCAGAATTTACCTGAGCAGGTTAAGGCTAAACTGTTAGATGCCCCTGTTCAGCATGATGTTTTATTTGGATCCAAGGCTGAGGAGGTTATTAAAAAGATGGAAGAAAAAGCAAAATCTATGCAGACTGTTAAAGATTTTTTACAAGTTCAGCCTCCTAGATTTTCTAGAAATTGGCCCTCCAAAAATTGGTCCTTTCCCACGTCTGACAGGCCTCAAAGGGGAAGATATAGACGCTCCAGAGGTCGGGCGCAGCCTCAGGCCTCTTACAGGTCCAGACAATGGACTGCTTCTTCACCTAGAAGGGGAGAAGACAGACCTCAATCACAAAAGAAGCAGACCCAATGACTCTCTCCGTTGGGCTACAGGTCCTCCTTGCCTGGAAGCCCCTCTCGGAGGAAAACTTTCTTTTCTACCAAAATTGGTCTCATATTACCCAGGACAAATGGGTTTTAGACGTGATTTTAAGGGGCTACAAATTCCACTTTCATACTCTGCCAAGGTCTTCGGGTTGGCCGGATCTGCCAAAACATCAATGGTCAGAGGCCTTAAATCAAGTGGACGCTTTATTGGCCATGAGAGCCATAGAACCTGTTCCACTTCCAGAGATGGGAAAAGGTTTTTACTCAAGACTATTTCTGGTCCCAAGGAAACAAAACTCATGGAGACCTATTCTGGACCTCTCAGTATTAAATACCTTTCTGGAGATTCCAAAATTCAAGATGCTAACTCTGCAACAACTTCTTCCCATGCTCTCCCAGGATGCTTGGATGGTGACATTGGACTTGAAGGAAGCCTATTTACACATTCCCATCAGACAAGAACGCAGAAAATACCTCAGATTCAAGGCAGGTTCGAGACACTTTCAATTCTCTGTACTGCCCTTTGGCTTATCTACTGCGCCCAGAGTCTTTACCAAGTGTCTGGCTCCAGTATTAGCTTATTGCAGACTACAAGGGATTCAAATTTACCCCTATCTGGACGACTGCCTTATTCAGGCGGACAGCAAGGATCTTTTACTTCAACATCTGCAGTTTGTTCAGCGTCTTCTCCTACTACTGGGATTTTCAGTGAACACAAAAAAGTCACATTTGATCCCCTCTCAACAAATGATCTTTTTGGGAGCTCTTCTAAACACAAGCTTACAAAGGGCCTTCCTTACTCCAGAAAAGCAAGTACAGCTGGCATCAATTTTCATGACCTTGGCTACTTTAACTCAGCTCACTGCAAGGAAATTCCTGCAGGCATTGGTCTACATGGCTTCTTGCATCCTGTTGATCCCAAATGCAAGGCTTCATATGAGAAAACTTCAGTGGTACCTAAAGAGTGTATGGTCTCAGCATTACCACAGCCTGGAAACAATGATACCTCTGATTCCCTGCCTCCAAAAGGAGTTCCTTTGGTGGTTCAGGGCTTGTGCTTTGAACGAAGGGAATCCCTTTCGTCTTCCTCTTCCTGCTCAGATCATAACCACAGACGCCTCTGATTATGCTTGGGGAGCTCATTACCTAAACAATTGCCAGCAGGGCTATTGGACAAACAAGCATCTTCCCTGGCACATCAACTTGAAGGAAATGTTGGCAGTCCAAAATGCTCTTCTGGCCTTCCAGAATCTTTTGCAGCCAGGACATCTTCTGATTCGCACAGACAATACCACAGTCATGTGGTATATAAACAAGCAGGGAGGCTCTCACTCTTACCCTCTTTGCAGACTACCCATGAGTTTATGGGACACAGCTCTAAATCTGAATCTGCATCTTCAATCTCAATTCATTCCAGGAAAACAGAATCTCTTAGCAGACAGCCTAAGCAGAAATCTTTTGGATCCTCACGAATGGATGCTGGACCCCAACTTATTCAGCAGGATTACGACAGTTTGGGGTTGCCCTCGGATAGATCTGTTTGCATCCTATCTCAATCATCAGCTACCTCTCTTTTGCACCAGGTCCTTCCACAAAACAGCTTGGAAAGTAGATGCCCTGTCTTTCAGCTGGAGGAATCTTTCGGGATATGCCTTCCCTCCTCTTCCTCTTCTGCCTCGGGTGTTACTGAAAATAAAACAGGACAAACCCAAGATTATCATTTTGATAGCTCCAAATTGGCCTCGGCAGTTTTGGTATCCAACTTTAAGACACCTGTTCTTGGAACCTCCATGGATTCTGCCTCTGTTTCCTTCTCTTCTGTCCCAGCATCAGGGTCAGATGCTACACTCTCAAATCAAGACTCTTTGCCTGGCAGCTTGGCTCTACAAGGGCCTTTGATTCCTTCTGCTTTACCCAAACAAGTTTTGGATGTTCTCTTAGAAGCTAGGCGCCCTAGCACTAGAAAATCTTATGCTTCTAAATGGAAAAGATTTTGCATTTGGATGCGGGATCGAGGTTCTGATCCTCTTTTGCCTGACATTTCTTCCATTTTACTTTACCTCTCAGACCTTTTGCTTAAAGGCCTCTCTTTTTCTTCCATTAAAATCCATGCTTCTGCTATCTCGGCTCATTACAACACTGATCCCCCCATCTTCTCTCACCAGCTGGTTAGACAATTCTTGAGAGGGGCTAAGAATTTGAGACCTCCTAGAACTCCTCCTGTTCCTGCTTGGTATCTTAATTATGTTTTGGAAAAACTTACTTTACCTCCCTTTGAGCCTGCTGCTTCTTCAGATATCAAGTTCTTATCTTGGAAGACAGCTATTTTATTAGCTTTGACTTCTGCCAGAAGGGTGTCAGATTTGCAAGCTCTCATGGCTGTGGAACCATACCTTATTTTCCACCAAGACAGAGTGGCCTTGAGGACCAATCCTACATTTATGCCTAAGGTGATTTCTAAAGTGGCTTTAAATCAGACTATTCACCTTCCTACTTTCTTTCCAAATCCTCAAAACAAAGGGGAAAGGATTTTGCATTCATTGAACGTACACAGACAACTACGGTTTTACCTGGACAGAACTAAAGATTTCAGAAAATCTGATCAGTTGCTTATCTCTTATGCCTCCAGTTCTCTAGGCAAGGCTATTTCTAAACAAACTATTTCCAAATGGATTGCCCATGGGATAAGGTTTTGTTACTCTCACTTTGGGAAGCAGGTTCCAGGTACTGTTAGAAGTCATTCGACTAGAGCAGCTGCCACTTCAGCAGCTTTTCTCAGAGGAGTTCCTACCAAGGACATTTTGGAAGCTGCCACTTGGAGTTCAGTGCATACTTTTTCTAAGCACTATAATCTCCCTTTGTATTCTAAGTCTAGGGCAGGTTTTGCCTCTGCTGTCTTGCAGGGTCTTCTGGCTGCCCCTTCTTCTGCATAACCTCCTCCCTCATCACAGCTTTGGGATTCCACCCTACAGTTATGACTGCAACAGTGAAACACGAAGAACATAGTACAGTTGTGTACACCTACCATAAAAGTAGATGTTCGAGTGTCTTCACTGTTGCAGTCGGTGTTTCCCTCCCTCCTATCCCCTCTTATTTTTTGCTTCTTCTATCTTCTTTTGTGGTGTATTTGTGTTTCCTTTTTGGACACCTTTTGGTTATTTTGGGGGACTTCTGACATCTGGGGCAAGAAAGGCTGGAGAAGATGGCGTCGGCTGTCAGCTTTATACCTCTGCGTTCTGACGTCAGGGTACTTGCTGATACAGCCGACGCCGGACCCAGAGTTTGGGATTCTGGCCGACCTCGGGCTGCCTGCCGGCAGGATCACCCTACAGTTATGACTGCAACAGTGAAGACACTCGAACATCTACATTTAGGGTAGGTGTACACAACTGTACTTTCTAGTTTGGTTAGGAGATTTGCTTAGATGTGTGTGAATATAGGGTAAGCGTAGAGTAGGCAGGAGAGAAGATAGGCTTGTGCAAGTGAGGTCTTAGCTGTGTTAGGTAAGAATTATTTGTGTCTATGCAGCAAACCTAGTTTTTGATCAGTCTTTGATGGACTGTAGGATGTGATGGTCAAATTTCAGGTGGTCGTCAATAGTGATTCCTAGAAGTTTTGTAGTGGAGTCGGCATAGATATTGGTGTTGTCAAGAGAAGAGGGACTGAAAGACGTTTTAAGATGGGATGAAGATTTTGGGAAGAAAAGGAGGAGTTTGTTTTTCTTTGGTTTAAGGATTAGTTGGTGGTCAGCCAGTGTGCCGTGATATTACATGAAGTCTGTGTGAGAGAGTGTAGATCAGTGGGGTTGTCAGAGAGGGTGATAAGGGTAGAATCATCAGTGTATTAGATCAGTGAAGATGAGGTACAGACAGAGCGAAGATTGTTAGTGAAAATATTAAAGAGAAGGGAGCCAAGAATGGATACTTGGGAGACACCAGTTTGGATAAGTAAGAAGGGTGAGTAAGAAGTCTGCCATTTAACAGAATTATGTCGGTTGTTGAGATAGATGGAGAATCAGAGGATAGTGAAGATGGAGAGGTTAAGTTGGGATAGTTTAGAGAGGAGTTTAGGGTGGGAGACGGTGGTTCTGCCTATTTTGGGTTTCCTGATTCTCTGAGTTCTGGGGAGTAGTCTTCCCAGCACCTTTTAAAGCTAGTCAGTTTTCCAGGACAGGTGGTGGTTCTCCCAGTACCTTGGTGTAGAGACAGGAGCAAAGAAGGCTATGGGAAGGCCCTCACAAATACTCTGTTGGCTTTTAGGAGTGTCACCTAGAAGTGTCTGGTTTTCTGCAGACTGTTAGCTTTCTCTGCACCTAGAGTGAAGGAATCGACAGATGTCCTTCAAGGATGCATCTGCAGTCTTTACAAATGGGTTGTCCTGTCGTCAGGCAGCCCTTCGGTCGGCCGGATTCCAAAGTCTGGGTCTGGCTTCGGCTGGTGTCGCACTTCACCCGACGTCATCGCGGCAGTTATTCGGGTATAAAGGCATCAGCCGACGCCATTTTCCTCCGTCTTTCTTGCTGCGTGGCGCCCGAAGCAGAAGCTGTTTGCAAGTGCCGGTCGGTCAGATCCAGAGATTACTACTACCGAATACTACTTCGAAGACTTCTATAATGCTAAGTACCCCGTTGGGGATTCTTTCTTGCCTCGGCCGATGTCAGAGAAAGTTAATAACTGTTTATCTTGTGGGAAACAAATACCTCATAAAGATTTCCACTCCTATTGCATACATTGTTTAGGCCCAGACCACGACGTAGCAGCTTGTCTAGCCTGTGCTTCTTTTAACCGACGGACGCTTAGACGCTGGTCGGACTTTGCTGAACAGATTTTCGGCTCCGATTTTGCCTACATTATGCCGTCGGATCCTCCGACTACGCAAATAACCAAAAAACGCAAAGAAAAGGACCGACACTCGCGGTCCGCGGTTTCGGCCGAAACCGCAGTTAAGCAAACCACGAGTGTCTCGGTTTCGGCCGAAACCGAGCAAGCGGTTCTTTCTTCAGCCGATAACATGCCTTCTACCGAGGCCTCTTCTAACCTGGTAGAAACGGCTTCTGAAATCCAACCTTCTGTTGCGGTTTCACAGGATTTACAGACACCATTCCCCTGGATGTTTCAACCCCTGCACGTGGAGCTGCTAGGCCTCCTCCAGCTATGTCTATTAAGGCCTTTGCCAGGGCTAAAGCAGCCAAAGCATCAAAACCTGTGCCTGCCAAGCCCCCCTCTCACAGGCCCAGCACCAGCTCCCATATGCTTTCTTTGGCTGAGGATCTCATCTCTTTAATTCGTGGAGCCCAGCCTCATCCAGACAGGGCCTCTCCCTCCTCCAGAAAAGAGGCCTAGAGCAGAGCCCCTGAGCCAGTATCCACAGATGATTCCTCTGATGACTCAGAACATACAGACCCTCCTGAGGCTTCTTATTCTCCTTACGAAGACTCTGATGCTGAGGAGTCCATCCCTTCAGCCTCTCCTCCTGAGGAATTTTCCTTTGGGGAAACCTTGCATGCTATGAGGGAACAATTTCAGTGGCAGGGCCAAGATTTCTCAGACTCTAGAAAAAGGCTTAGGACCTTTCTACATTTGCCACAGCATAGGCCTTTAGCTATACCTCCAGTTCTTTCTGTTGTTGATGATGCATTTAATGATGCTTGCACTGCTCCTGATTCCTTACCTCCGGCTCCTGCTAAGCCCGATAGGTACTACAGGGTCCCGGACACTCATCACCACTTATATAAGGCCCCTTTTGCAGACCCACAGACTATCTCCCAGGGTCCTAAAGCTGTAGCAGCTACTTCTTCTAAAAACCCCCTCCCCTCTGAAAGGGAATCCAGGTCCTTAGAGAGATGGGGTAAAAAAGTTTACACCTCTGCTACTTTGTCAGCTAGAGCTTTGAACTGCCAATTTCATATGATTCAATATCAAGAGTTTATGCTTGACCAGTTGACTAAAAAGCTGTCCTCTGAAGAATCTTTAGATAAAAAGTATGTTCAAGAAATGGTACATAACATACAGCAGGTTAGTAACCATTCTTTAAAATGTGGCTATGATGCACTGGAGGCTTCCTTTAGATCAGCCATGACTGGCACAGTTATCAGAAGGCATGCATGGTTGAAAGAACAGGCATTACCAGACCATGTCAAATCTAAGCTTTTGGATGCACCTATGGACAAGGTCAATTTATTTGATTCCCCTGCACAGCAGGTACTAAAAAAGATGGAAGAGAAAGCAAAATCTGTGCAAACAGTGAAAGATTTCTTACAAGTTCAACCTCCAAGGTTTAGCAGGAACTGGCCCTCCAAGAATTGGTCCTTTCCGGACTCCTCTAAGGCACAAAGAGGCAGGAATAGGCGCTCTAGAGGCAGAAACCAATCCAGGGGTGCCTACAGGGGTCGCCAGTGGCAGGGTAACAACCAACGAGGCACGGATACAGCCACCACCACTACAGCAACTCAATCACAGTGACTTGGTGGCACCGCCTACCAGGGAACAACTAGAAGCACCCTTAGGCGGAAAGCTAACCTTATTTTCAAGAAACTGGCACTGCATTACAAGAGAAAAATGGATTTTGCAAACTATAGACCAAGGTTACAGGTTCCATTTCCATACTCTACCAGGGAAGAGAGGAATGCCAAACCTACCACCTACTCAAAGGACAGAAGCTCTAAAACAAATATCTCAATTATTAAGAATGAGAGCTGTGGAAAAGGTACCATCTATGGAGCAAGGAAAGGGATTTTACTCCAGACTCTTCCTGGTACCAAGAAAAGAAAACAAATGGAGGCCTATTCTAGACCTGTCCGCTTTAAACACATTTCTCATTGTTCCAAAATTCAAAATGCTGACCCTACAGCAGCTTCTTCCCATGCTGGGCAAGGAGTCTTGGCTGGTAACTCTAGATCTCAAGGAGGCATACCTGCATGTCCCCATAAGACCAATTTGCAGAAGATATCTCAGATTTCTTGCAGGATCAGAGCATTATCAATTCTCAGCATTGCCCTTTGGCTTATCTACTGTGCCCAGAGTGTTCACGAAATGCCTGGCATCAGTAATCGCTCATTGCAGACTTCAGGGGATTCAAATCTATCCCTACCTGGACGACTGCCTGATTCAAGCGGACAACAAAAACAAACTAACAGAAGACTTACAAAGAGTCATCTACCTGCTGCAAGCCCTGGGATATACAGTCAATACAAAAAAGTCAAGGCTGATTCCATCCCAAAGAATAACCTTTCTGGGTGCAGAACTGGACACATCAAAACAAATGGCATTTCTAACTGCAGAAAAGAAAGAGCAACTTCCTCTCTACTTCTTGGCATTAACAAAGCAGAACCATCTAACTGCAAGAAAAGTGCTACAAGCTCTAGGCTTCATGGCATCCTGCATAATACTGGTCCCTCATGCCAGGCTGCATATGAGAAAGCTACAGTGGTACCTAAAGAATTTGTGGTCCCAGCACAAGCACAGCCTAGAAACCAAAATTCCAATGATCCCATGCTTGAAGCAAGAGTTCCTATGGTGGGCTCAGGCCTGCCAATCAAACACAGGATTGCCCTTCTGCAAAAGTCAACCAAGACAAACCATCACAACAGATGCCTCAGACCTCGGTTGGGGGGCACACATGCTGGGCAAGTGCATTCAAGGCCTATGGACTCAAGACCAGCTGCATCTGCACATAAATCTAAAAGAAATGATGGCAGTAAAATTGGCAATCCAGGCATTCAGACCTTTTCTCCAAGAAGGCCAGTTGATGATAAGGACAGACAACACCACAGTTATGTGGTACATCAACAAACAGGGAGGCACACACTCATACCCTCTATGCCGGCTGGCACTGGACCTATGGGATGTGGCTCTGAGCTACAACATTCAGTTACAGGCAATTTATGGACCAGGGAAGGAAAACATTCTAGCAGACATATTAAGCAGAACTACAACAGATGCCCACGAATGGATGCTGCATCCGGACATCTTCAAAACCATCACAAGAGAATGGGGATTACCACAAATAGACTTGTTTGCATCCCCATTCAATCACCAGTTGAAGAAATTCTGCACAAGGACTTACCACCCACTTGCTTGGAAGGTGGACTCCCTATCTTTCAGATGGAAAAGCCTGACAGCATACGCATTCCCACCACTTCCTTTGATGCACAAGGTGCTTCTGAAGATCAAAGAGGAACGTCCGAGGATCATTCTGATAGCCCCAGACTGGCCAAGACAACATTGGTATCCACTGCTGAGGAGCATGTCCCGGGAACAAATATGGACACTGCCCCTGATCCCATTACTGCTAACACAGAACAACTACAACATCCTGCATCCAAACCTAAAAACTCTGCAGCTAACTGCCTGGAACATTACATAACAGCAATTAACCCAAATTTATCCCAAAGGGTTAAAGACATAATCCTGGAGGCTCGTAGACCTTCAACAAGAAAGAATTATGCAGCAAAATGGAAAAGATATCTCATCTGGAGTAATGCAAAGGGGCAAGATGTGACACTGGTGAACATTGCCAACATCCTGGAGTACTTGGCGGAGCTCTTCCATACAGGCCTGTCCTATTCTTCCATCAAGATACATGCATCAGCTATTTCAGCAGAATACAGCTTGGATCCTCCTGTCTTCTCGCATCCTCTGCTCAGACAGTTTCTGAGAGGAATTAAAAATGTAAAACCTCCCAGGAAACCTCCATTGCCAGCATGGGACTTGAACTTTGTGCTAGAAAAACTGACTCTTCCTCCTTTCGAACCAGCAGCAACAGCAGAATTACAATACTTATCCTGGAAGACTGCCTTCCTGCTGGCAATAACTTCAGCAAGAAGGGTCTCTGAACTACAGGCATTAATGGCAGTGCAACCCTTCCTGATCTTCCATCAAGATAGAGTGTCCATGAGAACAAATCCTACATTTATGCCTAAGGTGGTATCCAGAGTCTCCTTAAATCAGGCTATCCACCTTCCTACATTCTTCCCCAACCCACAGAACAGGGGAGAAAGGCTCTTACATACCTTGGATGTACACAGACAATTACGCTACTACCTGGACAGGACAAAAAACAATAGAAAAACTGACCAGCTTCTGGTAGCATATGCAACAGGAAAGGAAGGAAAACCAATTTCTAAACAGACAATCTCCAAATGGATAGGAAATTGCATTAGATTTTGTTACTCCTACCATGGAAAGAAAACTCCAGAGAGCATCAGGCCTCACTCCACAAGGGCTACAGCCACTACCACAGCTTTCTTACGAGGAGTGGCTACCAAGGACATTATAGAGGCTGCTACTTGGACCTCCGTGCATACATTTGCCAAGCATTATAACTTACCTCTATACTCTAGATCCCGTGCTGGTTTTGCCACTGCTGTTTTGCAAGGGATCCTGACTACACCATAATCTCTTCTCATTTCCTCCTCCCCTAGTTTAGCTATGGTATTCTACCCATTTGTAAAGACTGCAGATGCATCCTTGAAGGACATAGTACAGTTTTGTACCTACCATAAATGTAGATGTCCGAGAGGAATGCATCTGCAGTCAGGATTACCCACCCTCCTTCCCCTCTGAGGTACTCCTAGGGTATTTGCCAATCTACAGCTAGCTTGGGGGGGATCTATTATGGTATATTTGTTTGTATATATGTACATACATGCTTATTTTGTGTGTTTTGCTCTCTATTATTTGGAAACTTGGCATTTATCCAAATTTAGCCATCCAAGAGGGCACCTGGCATCTGGGGCAAGAAACACTGAGGAAAATGGCGTTGGCTGATGCCTTTATACCCGAATAACTGCCGCAATGACGTCGGGTGAAGTGCGACACCAGCCGAAGCCAGACCCAGACTTTGTAATCCGGCCGACCGAAGGGCTGCCTGACGACAGGACAACCCATTTGTAAAGACTGCAGATGCATTCCTCTCGGACATCTACATTTATGGTAGGTACAAAACTGTACTTTCTCCTCATTTTCTATGTAGCAGGAAGGATTTGGTCTGTCTGCCACTGAACTTTCTACTCACTGCAATGTTGAATGCTTCTCTTAGTAGTAGCTCTGTCCAGTTCTTGGCTGCTTCAGACCTAGTCTCTGTAATACCTTGGACACATGGTATTCCCTTCTGAAATTATCTGTGCTGTCTTTGGCACCAAGAACACCAATACTTCCATCTCAAGATGACTGATTTTCAAGTAAGACCTTGAAGAATCCACGCATGAAAGGCATGCTTATGGTTGCTTCTCACTTCAAAGTAAGTATTTTGTTATACATCTTAGGATGTTGGCACCTACATCTACAGCTAGGAACTTAACAACACAGTGGGGAAGTATGGGTCAGTAAAGTGGAGAGTGCTTCAAACATCTTAAAGTTCAGATGAGAGAATTCATTGCTATGATGAGTTAATTTACATTCTGTAATAAAAGATGCCCTAAGGCAACTTGTCTGTGCCTGAAGATGAAAGGCATTTGTTTTCCTGCCACAGCAGTTGTCTGTGACCATTAATATCTAGAGCAGTCCAGAAATGCCAACACCTTCCTTGGGTGGGGTCAAGGAAGATCAGTTTGTAAAGACAAAATTCATTCTTCTTACACAATAGTTATTCAGATCAGCAGCCAGCTGGGTCATACTGACAAAGAGGGTGTAAGTAAGTCTACCTGCAAAGCCTTTTAGCATCAGCATTATAAAACTGCTGTCATCATCCTTGATTGAGGGTTTATCAGAAGGTTAATGTGTTTTTAGTTGGTCATCATCTGGTTCAGTGATCAAACTTAAAGTGGCAGACTGAAAGATTATGAGTAACAGATTGTCTGTCTGTGATTACTACCAGTCCAGGAAAGCCCCATGTTTCTCAGCCAATAGGTTTCCTAAGAAAAGCAGACTAAAAATCATTCATAGCAAGATCTAATGTAGCCTCTTCTGCAACAGTTTGTGCAGCCCAAGAAGCAGTTTTTAGCCTAAGCAAAGGATAAAGAGATCCCTTCCCCAGGAATCTAGTTGTAAGTTTTGGTACTGAAATATATCATTCTGTTCTATGCTTGGGGGAATGGTTGTAGAGGGGAGTTTTCCTCAAGTTTTTTAAATTGAGGAAACATCATCCAGGGCTATTGAATGCTGTAACTCATAGACCAGAAACAAACAGCAGCCTTTATTCCAGTAACATTCACTGTACATTGTCCTCCTTAATAGTGCACATAACCTGTAGCAGGATAGAGCAGTCCTCTGCAGAGGCCCATATTAGGACTTTTGCTAAAAAACAAAATGGGGAAAGGGGTGTTCTCCCATTCATTCATATTACCAAAAGAAGAGGAGATTGTCATTCAATTATGCATTTGTTACACTAAATTCTGTAGAATCATTTCTCCTGTTAAACCAAGGAGACTGATTTTTCACGGTAGACTTGCAGGAAGTACATTTTTCACAACCTGATTTGTCTGGCTTCTAGTATGATCTTTTAAGTATTCTAAACATAGGGGGAAAAGATTTCAGTTTCAAGATTATTTGCACATTAATTGTATTTTTCATGACAGCACTTAGTGACTTGCTTAAGCCTCATATCAGTGCCTTTTGGAGGGGAATGATGTGGCATTTTTCTTGTTATGCCCCTACTTTGGGGTACATCAGTTTCCAGCCATCTTCTAAAAACACAGTGGTTGTTTGGCTACACTGAATTATCCATATATATGTTGCATTTACTCTTACAGCTAGATGTAGCCTAGGACACAACTGAAAATATTTGAGAAGGAAAAGTTCACTTATTTCATTAACAAGTTAAAAAAAAAAATCATCAACCCCCTGCCTAAGTTATAGGCTGTTGGAGTTCATGGGCTTATGTAAACCCCTTCAAAAGAAGTCCATTACCAAATTCTAGTCAGGACAACACACTTTTTTCCTCAGTAAAAAGTAATGACATTTACCTGGGATAAGTTCTAGTTCACTCTGACGGAGAAGGAACAACTTGTGGGATTGACTGCAAACTCTCTGGACTATTTTTCTTTCTTTCTTTTTTTTTTAATGTCATGGTGGATTCTGTAAGTTTTTGGTAGTCTTTGGTCACCTTGGGCGAATAGAAGCATATTGTATTGGCTGTCAGCAATATAATCAAAGAATTGGGAATCAGAGTGGCAGCCATAGTGGTAATCGCTGATTCTTACACATCTTACCTAGATGCGTACTCAGATGCGGTGACCTTTATGGTCCATGTCTCATCCAGTGTTTGGAAGAAATGGAAGTAATTGTTGACCCTTCTGAATATTAAGTTTGAGTCATTCTTTCATTCATGGAGATCCAGAACCTTTGCAGTGCAGACTGTCTTAGCATATTCTTTAAAATTCTTTTGAATACTACAGTCTGGACTTCATTCCACGTCTGGACTAGGCACAGTACGATTATGCTTAGTTCTTTCTTGTGGTACTATCTTAACTCTAAAATCTTAAATAGCATCTCATCCAACAAGTCTGGCTTCCCATTCACCTCACCCCATGAAGTCATCATCACTTCTGATGTCCTTCTGTTCATGTACTGTAATTTCCATAACATGAGGGAGTGAGGGAGTCCACCTCCAGTTGACTCGTATGTTTGGCCGTTTTACCAAAGTTAAATTGCTACTGTGCAGGTAAGTGCATCAGCTCACATCACTAAGCGTATGTTGGCCATAAATGGACACTGGGTATAAAGCAGACATCAGCATGCTCTTACCTCAGAACTTCTCTGCCGCCTTTTGACTACCAGCTCCGGTCATTAATCGCTTGGAAAAGTTAACTCATGCTTCACCTGTGTTCAGATAAGTACCCCATAGTGGTTGTTTATTACCTTTTGCTACTGTTTTTCTTGTCGTATTCTTATATCAAGACACATTTATGTGCCATTTCAGCTTGTTTACCTTTGACTTCTCCCCTGGCATCCAGGTTGGAAGTCAAGCTTTTCCTGAAAGGGGTCCTGCACATCAGACCCCTAGGAAACCTATCCCTCCCCCTTGGGATCTTAATTTTGTGCTGGAAAAGCTTACCTTAGCCACCTTTGAGCCAGCTAAGGACTCTTCCCTATAACACTGCACATGGAAAACTGTCCTCCTGGTTGCTATTACTTCAGCCAGCAGGGTCTCTGAACTGCAGGCCCTAATGGCATTTCCCCCTTCACAGTTTTCCATCGGGACAGAGTTTGCCTTCGTATCAACCCAACTTTTATGCCCAAGGTAGTGAATGAGCTATCCTTGAATCAATCAGGCCGTCAGTGTCCCTACCTTTTTTCCTTTGCCAAAGTCTCCTAGTGAAAGAATTCCCCATTCTTTGGATGTGCACAGACAGCTCAGATATTATTTGGCTAAGATCAAGCCCATCTGCAAGTTGGACAGGCTGTTCATTTCCTATCACCCAAGAGTCTTGGGCCATCCTGTTTCCAAGCAAACTATTTCCTCCTGGATTTCTAGAGCCATTTCCTTCTGCTACACAGCCAGTGGGAAAAATCTTTCCTTTACGGTTAAGGCACACTCCACAATGGCGGTGTCTTCACCTGGGGCTTTCTTTAAAGGTATGGATACAGCTTCCATTTTGGAGGCAGCTACATGGTCCTCTCTTCACACCTTCACCAAACATTACAAATTGGATACTGTTTCCAGGTCCAGAGCAGGATTTGCCAGGACTGTTCTGCATGGCTTTGTGGAAAATGTCTCTGCTCCTCCTCCTAATCCCTCTGTTGCATGAGCTATGGCATTCTTCCTCTTGTTGTTGATACTGCAGCATATGAAGAGAAGGACATAGAATAGTTGTGTAAAATCTTACCATAACCATAGTTGTCCTTCTCTTCTATATTCTGCAGTATGGTTTCCCATACTGCCTTTCCCCTGATGCTTGCGTGACTTCTGGAGCCTCACTTCCTTCAGGCTTGTGCTTGGCAGTATTCAGTTCTGAGGCAGGTGCATGCTGTCATCTGTTTTATACCCGTCTGTTTATGGCCAATATACACTTAGTGATGCGGGCCAATGCATGTACCTACACAGTAGCAGTTTTTCTTTTTGTAAAATGACCAGACGTACGAGTCAACCAGAGGTGGACTCCCTCACGTTATGGAAACTGCAGCTAATAGAAGAGAAGGGCATTTATGGTTATGTTAAGATTTTACACAAGTATTCTTTCATTATGAAGGGAAACAGTTTCAGAGTACAGGGTCTTGTTCATCATTTGAGGAGCTATTTTGGCAGTACCAGGATCCATCCTACAGAAATAGCTGGATAAATCTTAACTGAAGAGATTATCATGTAAGAGTAGGGACCTGCAGGCTGAGTTTCTTCAGGCTGGAGTTGTTCTAGTTACTCATGCAACAACCTTTTCCAAAGTTGCCTCTTATTCATTTGGATGCACCCTGTTATACAGAGTGGGGGAAGCTATGTGAATATACATATTCATTAGTCTAAGGTGTTGCACTGAAGCTTGCACACATTTGTCCCTTGGTCAGGGAAGAAATAGCTGAGATCAGAATGACCAATGTGATTGCAATGCATTACATCGAGAAATAAGTTAGTACCCTTTTCTTCCCCCTGTACCTGGAATTACAGAATTGTCTTTAGCCTAATAGAACATGGCTGCATATTGATGTTCTTCATCTCACATTGCTGCAGTCCTTACACTCGGGTAGTCCGCTGTCCTCGGTCGGCCCGAATATCAAAGTATAAGGCTGACGTCGGTCAAGGCGCATTTGACTGACATCAGGACGTCAGGGTACAAATGCGCATGACCGACGTCATATCCTCAGTCTTTTTTGCCGCATGGTCCGATGCAGAAGCAGCATTGCAAGTGCCGGTTGGCGTTCTGAGATTTTTCGATTTCGAAGTTTCAGACAGAGTTCAAAGTTGGCTAAGTACCCGTTGGGAATATTTTGTTTTTTCTTGCCTCAGTGATTTACCGGATGTCAGAAAAAGTCAATAATTGCATTTCTTGTGGGAAACAGATACCGCATAGAGATTATCATACTTTGTGTATTCCTTGCTTAGGGCCTGAGCACGACGTTGTTGGCTGTCGCTCTTGTGCTAGATTTAATAAACGCACTATAAAGAGAAGGTTGGATTGTGCAAGGTTAGTCTTTGGGAAGCGGTGCAATTATAAAATGCCGTTGGATGCTCCGACGCCCACTTCTTCGAAGAAGCGCTAGGACAAAGCAGTTAAGCCTAGGCTAGAAGAACCGTCTGTACCGGACGCCGGTTCTTTAGAGGTGTCGGTGGAGCCAGTGGCTCCACCGGAGGTTTCTTTGTGTTCCCAGGGTGAGACTTTATTATTGCAAGATGTGGCCTCTCAGGAGGCAAGTCAGGCTGAGGGGGCTTCTCAGGTTACTATACTCCCCTCCCTTCCTAAGGTGGCTAGGCCCTCTCCTTCTGTTTCAAAGGCTTCTCCCAGGGGCAGGCCAGGTTTAGCTTCAGTTGGTGTTACCCCTAGCTCTTCAGGAACTGTGCCCAAGAAGCATATGCTTAAAATGGCAGAAGATTTGATTACTTTGATTAGGGTTCTATGCCCCCTCCTGATAAGAGACCTAGGAGGGAGCCTGAGCTGGGGGGTTTTGAGCAGGCTTCAGATGTTTCAGAGTCTTCGGCTGAAGACTTGCAGGAGTACTCTCCTTATTCTGATTCTGATGTGGATGATTCTACTCCTTCTGCTTCTCCTCCTGAGGATTTTTCTTTTTCAGAAACTCTTCATTCCATGAGGGAGCATTTTAAGTGGGAAGGTCAGGACTTCTCTGATTCCAGGAAAAGGCTTAGGGAATTTTTGTTTTTACCCCAGCATAGGCCTTTGGCTATACCTCCTGTTTTGGATGTAGTGGAAGATGTTTTTTCGGAGGCTTCTCTTAATCCTGATTCTTTGCCTCCTGCTCCTGTTAAGCCGGATAGGTATTACAGGGTGCCTGAAGCTCATAAGTATCTTTTTAAGAGTCCTAGGGTGGACCCAGAAACTGTTAGCCAGGGGCCTAAAGGTGTTAAGGCTTCTGTTGTAAAGAATCCGGTTCCTGCAGACAAAGAGGCTAGGGCCTTGGATAGATGGGGAAAGAAAGTTTATACTTCTTCCATTCTTGCTATGAGGGCTTTGAATTGCCAGTTTCACATGTTGAAATACCAAAACTATCTCCTTTCACAGTTGAAGTCTAAGGTTGATGCTCTGGCAGTAGGTATTGATTGTAAAGAGTTGCAAGATTTAGTACATGTTTCTGAACAGGTGGATAAGCATTCTTTGCAATGTGGTTTTGATGCTGTACAGGCCTCGTCTAGGGTGGCTGCCACTGGGTCAGTTCTTCGCAGGCACGCCTGGCTAAGGGATCAAAATTTGTCTGAACATGTTAAAACAAGGATTTTAGATGCTCCTTTACAATCTGACGTGTTGTTTGGTCCTCCTGTTGAGGCAGTTTTAAAGAAAATGGAAGACAAGGCTAAGTCTATGCAGACTGTTAAAGATTTTTGCAGGTCCAGCCTCCAAAGTTTAGTAGAAATTGGCCTACTAAGGGGTGGACGTATCCTTCTTATGATTCCCAGTCTAGGGGTAGATCTAGACGTGGTAGGGGCAGAGCTCAGGGCTCTTTCAGGCCTAGAACAGGGAGTTCTCCTGCACAGTCTTGAGGTGAGGGCAGGGGTCAGTCCTTTCGTAAACAGACCCAATGACCTACCTTTTCAGCTGCGAGGGCCTTCCCGCCTGGCAGCAACTTTGGGAGGAAGGTTGGCACTTTTCAAAGAAAATTGGAGTTTAATTACCCAAGACAGATGGGTATTGGATATCATACACCACGGTTACAGGTTTTATTTCCATACCTTGCCTCCTTTCAAAGGCATGCCAGACGTTCCTCCTCAACAAAGAATAGAGGCTCACAAGCAAGTTTCTCTGTTACTCCAAATAGGGGCCATACAGCCGGTCCCTATGCCAGAAGTGGGCCTAGGATTTTATTCTCGCCTGTTCCTAGTACCAAAGAAGGGGAACACGTGGAGACCAATTTTGGATTTATCTACCCTCAACACTTATCTGGACATTCCCAAGTTCAAAATGTTGACGTTACAGCAGCTTTTACCTCTGCTGGGCAAAGATCATTGGATGGTAACTTTGGATCTCAAGGAGGCTTACCTTCATGTTCCTATCAGACTAAGTTGCAGGAAGTATCAACGTTTTCGTGCTGGGCCTTCTCCCAATCAGTTCTCTGCATTGCCCTTTGGCTTATCTACTGCCCAGAGTGTTCACGAAAGTTCTGGCTCCAGTGATAGCTTTCTTCAGGCTAAAAGGAATACAGATCTATCCTTATTTGGACGACTGCCTGATTCTGGCTCAAGGAAGGGAAGAGCTTCTTCAGCATTTGGAATATGTGATAGCAGTGCTAAGATGCCTGGGGTATTCTGTGAACGAAATAAAGTCCAGTCTAGTACCCTCTCAGGACATGTGCTTTCTGGGTGTGAGACTGAATACAGCATCCCAGATGGCCTTTTTAACCCCGGACAAACAGAAGAGTCTATCCCTTTACTTCCATCAGCTATCTCATCAGTCCGGGCTGACTGCAAGGACAGTCCTTCAAGCCTTAGGGTTCATGGCATCTTGTATTCTGGTGCTTCCCAATGCCAAACTGCATATGAGGAAGCTGCAATTGTATCTCAAAAATGTATGGACACAGCACTGCCAGGATCTAGACACTGTCATTCAAATAATACCTTGCATTCAAAAGGAATTTTTGTGGTGGGCTCAGGAATGTCACCTAAACAAGGGACTCTCTGTGACCCGGCCAGAGGCGAGTCAGATTTTAACGACAGATGCCTCAGACAAAGCTTGGGGAGCTCATCTAAATGGAAAGTGGATACAAGACAAGTGGCCTGCCAGACTACAGCATCTACATATCAACCTGAAGGAGATGTTAGCAGTCCAGTTTGCATTAATAGCTTTCAAGGATTTACTTCTTCCAGGGCAGGTGTTGATTCTAACAGACAACACAACTGTCATGTGGTACATCAACAAGCAAGGGGAACGATTCTTATCCTCTATGCAGGCAAGCAATGATTTTGTGGGAGACTGCTCTCAGTTTACAGCTCAATCTTCAGGCAAGGTTTCTGCCAGGAGCACAGAACTCCTTAGCAGATGTGTTGAGCAGACAATTATGGATCCCCACGAGTGGAAATTGGATCCTCATGTATTTCAGAAATTGACAGTGTCATGGGGAACTCCAGACATAGATCTGTTCGCTTCTCCACTAAACCATCAGCTGCCAAAGTTTTGCACAAAAGGTGTCATCCCACAGCTTGGAAAGTGGATGCTCTTTCTTTCAATTGGAGCAATCTTCATGTGTATGCCTTTCCTCCTCTGCCTCTCCTCCCAAAGGTACTTCTAAAGGTCAGACAGGACAAGCCAAGGATGATTTTAATAGCTCCAGATTGGCCTCGACAGCACTGGTACCCATTACTGAGAAGTCTGGTACGGAAGCCTCCATGGCCTTTGCCTTGATTCCACACCTGTTGTCACAGGAGGACAGCCATTTGCTGAATGTCAAACTTCACTCTCTTCACCTAACAGCCTGGCATATTCTGTTTTGAACCATAGAGGGTCTCAACTTCCACAACAAGTTTTGAATGTGATTTTGGAAGCTAGAAGGCCTAGTACAAGGAAAGTGTACGCAGATAAATGGAAGAGATTTTTATTTTGGAGTGCAGCAAAAGATTTTGATGTTTCTGAGCCTAATTTGAGTGTGGCTCTTCAATATCTTACTGAGTTACTGGACAAAGGTTTGTCTTTCTCTTCTATTAAGGTTCATGCTGCAGCAATTTCGCTCACTATGATTGTGACCCACCATTGTTTTCTCATCCTTTGTTCAAGCAATTTCTTAGAGGGGCAAAGAATATAAGACCCCCACGAAGAGCTCCTACTCCTGCTTGGTATCTCAATTTTGTGTTGGAGAAACTCACTCTACAACCTTTTGAGCCTGCAGCTACTTCTGAGTTGAAATATTTATCATGGAAGACTGCTTTTTTGTTGGCAATTACCTCTGCAAGAAGGGTTTCTGAATTGCAGGCCCTTATGGCGGTTGAGCCTTTCTTGATTTTCCATAAGGATAGGGTATCATTACGTACTAATCCTTCCTTTATGCCTAAGGTGGTTTCTAGTGTGGCTTTAAACCAAACTATTCATTTGCCTACTTTTTATGCAAATCCCCAAAATAAAGGGGAAAAGATTTTGCACACTTTAGATGTACACAGGCAGTTGCGTTATTATTTGGACAGAACTAAAGGGTTCAGGCAGTCTCAGCAGTTGTTTGTTTCTTTTGCTTTGAGTTCTCAGGGCAAGCCTGTGTCAAAACAAACTATTTCTAAGTGGATTGGGTTTTGCATTGCTTTCTGTTACTCCCATCATGGCAAGGAAGTTCCAGCTGGGATTAGGCCTCATTCCACTAGGGCTACTGCCACTTCAACAGCTTTTTTGAGGGGTGTGGCAACCAAGGATATTTTGGAGGCAGCTACTTGGAGTTCAGTGCATACTTTCCTTCCCCTCTACAGTTAGAGGTGGTTGTGTGGGTTGGGTTGTACATAATGTGTATATTGTATATATTGTACATATAGTTAGTGCAAGGGTGGTTGGTTGGTTGTTTGCTGTCTTTTGGTTTTGACCTTTATTTTTAGGGTCTTCTGACATCTGGGGCAAGAAAAGACTGAGGATATGACGTCGGTCATGCGCATTTGTACCCCGACGTCCTGATGTCAGTCAAATGCGCCTTGACCGACGTCAGCCTTATACTTTGATATTCGGGCCGACCGAGGACAGCGGACTACCCGAGTGTAAGGACTGCAGCAATGTGGATCTTCGAACATCTACATTTATGGTAGGTACAAAACTGTACTTTTCATTGCATCTTTTTTTATTACAGTGAAATAGATAAACCTGGTAAAGGAGCTGGAGGAGTGTCCCCCTAAGTCCATGTTGCAGGAGGACAGGCTCTTGTTCTCCGTGAGGATGGCCACTTTGAAAGCAGTCTCCAATACGTCCATGTGACTCCTTATACATGCTACTCCAGGAGCGACTAGGGCAGCTGGGTCCGGCGTGTCCATGAGGCACAATGCCTGGCTCAGATTATGTCAATTTTCAGAACCTTTCACGCCGTCCTTTGCCAATGTTTCTTATGATGGCTCTATTCTCTTTGGTAAGACCGACAAAGAGACATTAGTCCAGAGTGAGAAGGACGGGAAGACACTGTCTGCCATCACGATCCGCTTCTCGAACCCCCAAACGTCCTTTTCCTGGAACCAGAGAGGGGAAAAGATGGTGTGGTTCCAGAAGTCACAGTATTCCTCGGGACACTCAGGGCTCTTCCCCTAGAGGCAGAGGGGGACAGAATGGATGCCGGCCCAGAGGCAGACGGCGTCCGAGGAATTTTGGGTCTCGAGAACCTTTCTCGGATAGACCCAGGCAGCAACCTTGAGGGGTGGCCCGACTGCTCTACTCTGGAGGCAGTCGGGGGACGATTGTCCTTGCACCTAACGGTATGGGAGTCCATAACATCAGACCACTGAGTGCTTCATATATCCAGAGGATATTCTAGCCCTTTTGCGGATCTGCCCAAGTCTTCCAAACACCTCCTAGATGTACCACCCATGCAAAGGGAGGCAGCAGCACAAGAAATTTCCAAGCTGTTAGAAAAACAAGCCATCAAAACCATCTCCCCAGATTGGTCTGGATCAGACTTCTACTCCAGATTCTTTTTGGTGCCAAAGAAAACGGGGCCTTAAGGCCCATTCTGGACCTTCCTACACTGAACCTGTCAGTTGCCAAAGAGAAGTTCCGGATGGTCACACTACAGTCCATCATGCCGTACCTGCAAGAGAGCGACTGGATGTACTCGTTAGACCTCCAGGATGCTTACTATCACATAAAGATGCACAGAAGCTCCAGGAGGTTCTTCTGCTTCCGGCTTGGAGTCGATCATTACCAGTTTCGAGCCCTACCCTTTGGTCTCACCACCACCCCCAGGGTGTTCACCAAAGTGATAGCGGTGGTAGCAGCTCACCTGAGGCTTCAGGGGATTCAGGTCTATCCGTACCTGGACGATTGGCTCCTCACTGCTCCCACCAGGCATCTACTCTCCCAAACCAGGGATTACTTCCTGATTCTTGCCCTGCGTTTGGGGATCACAATCAGTGCATCCAAATCACTCCTAGAACCTGTACAGGTGATAGACTACATTGGCGCCAGGATAGATACTCTACAGTGCAAAATCTTCCTGACCTCAGAGAGAGTACAAAATCTGAGGATGCATGTCTCCCTGTTCTACCACTCTCATCCCCCAACGGCGGAATTGGTGTTGAGGGTCTTAGGCTCGATGGCGGCAACCATAACTCTTCTCCCGTGTGCCTGGTTACATATTAGAATTCTACAGTGGACTCGAGCTGTACAGTGGTCCCTGTTGGGACTGCCGCTGGCATATCCAGGTCAACTCAGTCGAGTCTGTAGATCATCCCTCATATGGTGGATGTGTTCTCCAGACATTTTGGAGGGACGACCCTTTGTTCCAGCTCCGGCAGCAAGTGGAAACAATTTTCCTTTTAGGCCTCTCAAAGGAGTTTAGACCCCTTAACAGCTCCTATTTCCGCCATTCTTTATTTTCTAGCTGATATATTTCAACACAGAGCTGGTTCTTCTATGGCCACGGTTCAGTTGGCTGCCATTTCTCATTTTCATGTGGGCAAGAATTCTTCCTCTTTAGCCTCCTCCAGACTGTGTAAAGCCTTTATGAAAGGCACCTTTTTGTTACCCCCCCCCCCTCCGGTCAAGGATCCTGTTCCCCTTTGGGACCTTACTATGGTTGTACAAGCTCTGGTCGCTCCGCCTTTTGAGCAACAGTAGATCTGAAATATTTATCTTGGAAAACAGCTTTTCTGGTGGCTATTACCTCTGCCAGAAGGGTCTCAGAACTTCAGGCCTTGTCCATCAAAGTTCCTTATATGATTTTTCATAAAGATAGGGTTTCGCTTCAGACCAATCCATCCTTTCTTCCTAAGGTGGCATCACCAGTCAATATTAATCAGACCATCAATTTGCCTGTGTTCTTTCCTAATTTTACTAACAAGATTGAGTACATACTCCACTTGCTGGATGTTCATAGACAGTTACAATTTTATTTACACAGGACAAAACATTTCCGTAAATCTGACCAATTGTTTGTATCCTCCTATAAACCCTTTTTGGGGAAACCTATCTCCAAGGTCACTATTGCTAGATGGATTTCTTCATGTATCCTTTAGGTCTATAAGGACAGAGGCATGTCTCCTCAGGTCAGGTGAGAGCTCATCCCACTAGATCAATGGCTATGTCTGCAGCTTTTTGGTCTAGAGTGTCTTTAGATGATATTAGTTCTGCGGCTACTTGGTCCTCATCTCGTACATTTATTTCTCACTACAGATTGGATTTGACTTCCAGAAGGAGAGCATCCTTTGGGTTCTGTGGTGTTCTGGAGTATCCTTCCATGAGGGGCTCCCAGGAGTTGAGTAGCTGGGGACTCTGTCCCGCAGGTTGATGACCAAATGAAGTAAACTACTTCAGATAAAGAAGTTATGTATTCACCATAAAGTTCCATCTGAGTAGTTCTACTTAATTTGTCTTCAACCATCCCTCCTGCCTTCCCCCAGACCTTGGCATATGAACAGCCTATGGGCTGCAGTTGTAGGTCACAAGTATTTTTCAGGTCGGGTTGTCAGTACAAGGTTCAACAAACTCGATCTGGGGGATGGAAGGTAGTGAGGTGTATTATGGGTAAGGGGAGGAGCTTGAAGCTCTGAGCAGATGCTAGTAAAGTTGCTGGCTCAGATCCGGTATCCCACAGCTTGAAGACAAATGAAGTAGAACTACTCAGATGGAACGTTATGGTGAGTACATAACTTCTTTTTTTTCTACTTGTGCTATTTATAGGAGCCTTAACTGTGTAGCTCTGAAATACCCTCTCGGATTGAGTAATCCCAATCCGCCCTGTTCTACTGGAAGAATCACTTTAGCCCACCTGACTCTTGCTGTCTTCCTTTCCCAGACAAAGTCCTAAAGCTCTTGATTAATTGCTATCCAGAACTTCTCCTCTGGTTGATAATATATGCCGGACCTGTGTAAAAGACTAAAGGGACTAAAACATTTTAACTGCTTGTATCTTATTATCCATATCCATATAACATAGCTTCCATTTTGTCAGTTTTTGTATTATCTTTTGGTTAGTCTCTTCCCACATATCCTTAGCTGCCACATCAGAATAATTTTATTTCATACTCCTACATACTTCGTTTTATCATGTCCTCATGAATATGGATATTGCTGAATCAGTTAATTTGTGGGTACATAATTTACCACTATTGACTTTGTTTTAGCTTCATTAATTTTGCATCCTGAAAATGTCTGAAACTGTCTCAGTATGTTCCACAACACTGTAATTTTCTCTGGTTTTGTCAGGTATAAAGTAATATCTGCAAATAGAGCCAACTTTTCTTGAATACCATGCCCAATTATTTCCTTGAATTTGAGTCCCTTATTTTCATTGCCAGTGGTTCTGTGTAATGCAAACAACAAAGGGGAAAGACACCCCTGCCTGGTTCCTCTGCTCAAGCAGAAATTATCAGAGAGGACCCCACCCACTTTAATTTTCACCTCTGATACCTCATATATCCCCCTAGTCAACCTTATCATTTTTTTCAGGAAATGCAAATTATTCCGTTGCCCTGCTCATAAAGTCCCAGATTACTCTGTCAAATGCCTTCTCAGCATCAAGACCCGTCAACAACAGTGGTATTTTCTTACATTCTGGTTCCCTCTGGATCATCAGTGTTCTGTTATAGTTGTCAAATGTTTGCCTCCCCTCCACTCAAAGTAAGACCTGTTAATCGAGGTACTTTCAGCACCTGGAGTTAAGCTATGTATGTAAAAACTTGTATGAAATGTACCTCAGTCATTCTTGACATATTCTCAGTAGTTCTTCATATTCTTATGCAGTGTTTAATATGCATGGTCGTACCTTTTCACATTTGTTTAAGTTCTGCTGTTGATCTTCCACATAACCTTTGATGTATGTGATTATTTTTGCTTACTCCCAACCAGTAAGTGTCTTCTGTTTTATTTCTTTGCGATAGTTCATTGCTTAAAAAATTGTAATTCTTTATTAAAGGAGGACACCACAAACAGACAGCATTATCTTGTGGCACTATGTATATGAATATTTACCTGAGCAGTAGCCTTCCGAACTGCAGGTATTAGCAATTGTTAATGAAGCTTAGCCAAGTTTTCCTAAAAGAATAATGATGCCCTTTTTTCTCAATGTCTTATTTTGAAATAGGACCTCATTATTATTTCAGGAAAACTTGGCTATGTTTAGAAAGGCCCCCACGATCATTAGCCTAGTAGCAGTCTATGAATCTATAACCCAAAATTATTGCAAATTGGAGTCAATACATGTTTTGGTTGCAATCTATTCTGACAGAAATCTTGGAGATGTTATGTTATGCATAAGGAATGGTTCTGCATGATCTTTCATGAATGTACTAGCAATCATTGTAACAAATGAATTTCTTCCTCATGTTTTGAAGTATCTACAAGTCAGTCAGTTACACTGTTTTTCACAAACCATTCTAGCTGTTGGGGGAGAGGTATCACAGCTTGCAGCAGTGTGTATTTTTAAGTTGTATTGTTGCCAAGGATAGTTTAAGCTTCCATCTACATTCCTAAGCTCTAGACATATGCATCTGTATATTGTTGTTGTATTTTTATATTTTTGGATGCATGGGATTCTGATTTTTTCTTTATTCATTTTTTTACTGAATGGTGTCGCACATTTATTTATTTGACATTTGTTAACTGGGTTAGTCCAACTGAGCAAGTAACCCATTTTCAGTGGTGACCCGAGGAGAAAAGCTCCAAAGGTAAAATTGCATACATAATCACACAGAAAAATAATAACATGCATATAATTTATGCACACATGTATTTATTTAACATTTGTTTACCAGGAAGGTCCGACTGGACACAGGTACTTTTTCAGCGGAGCCCCGGAGAGAAATGCTCCATGAGTAACAGTAAATTTTAATGCACGAATTACAGTAATCAATAAAATAATCAAAGTATGAAATAAAATATAGTATACATAAGGAAATACAAATTTGCTACATCATGTGAACAAAACCTAGGCTTTGAACATAGCTGGTACTATTTGTAAAGTATGACTTATGCCAAGATACAAGGTTAAGACGGGCCAATAGGAATAAAAGATTAAACACCGGGGAAGACGTTGGATATGGCTGGGGTATACTGTGATGTATCAGAGCATTCACGAGGGGTTAGTACAGGAACATAGCCACTTATTTTTTAGATAAGCTTTAAGTGATAGCTTAAAGTGCTTAGTGGACAAGATTGAGAGAATGGAGTTAGGAAGGGAGTTCCATATCTTTATCTTTATCTGCTGATTGGAATGTTCACTTGCACAGACTTTAGGAGGAAATTAAATAGGACAAGCATGCCATCTGCTAGAAATGTGGTAGTATGTAAAGCTTGTGGTGTAGTTTACTGATCTACTGTTTCCCACTATGCAAAAAAGAAAAAAAAAAAAGATATAGGTCTGTATTTTTAAAGTATATCAGTTAAAGCTTTTGAATTTGAGTGTTCCCACTCATACAGGATTTTTAAGTAGAAACATGCTATTCATAGTTTAACAGAGTGTGTATATGTTTTTGTCAGGTGGCAGCAGTACGAGAGGGCATGTCTTGGATTATCCCTGTGCCTCTTCTGTCTCTCCTTACTGCCAAACATCTAGAACAAATGGTGTGTGGGATGCCAGAAATCTCTGTAGATGTTTTGAAGAAGGTAGTACGCTATCGAGAAGTGGATGAACAGCACCAGTTGGTACAATGGTTTTGGCAAACATTAGAAGAATTTTCCAATGAGGAGAGAGTCTTGTTTATGAGATTTGTTTCTGGACGCTCCCGCCTGCCCGCTAACCCAGCAGACATTTCTCAAAGGTTCCAAATCATGAAAGTTGATCGGGTAAGAAGTTTTCTTATGTCACATTCATTGCTGTACAGAATTTCTATGTAAAGAGTTTGAAGAATCATCAGAAATGTGTTACATAATTTCAAGGTGAAAGAGATTATGTCCCGCTGAGTTCAAGGTGAAAAGAAATTGGGGTAATAATATACATTCCAGTTATGCCACCCACTTGGTACAGATGCACGTGTGTTTGACAGTCAAGTTTGCAACCTACTTTCCTTCAAGAAACTTGAGTGTATTAACACCATGTTTGAATTTTTACTATATATGTATGTATGTATGTGTGTCTGTATATGTATGTGTATATATATATATATATATATATATATATATGTGTGTGTGTGTGTGTGTGTGTGTATATGTATGTGTATATATATATATATATATATATATATATATATATGTGTGTGTGTGTGTATATGTATGTGTGTATATATATATATATATATATATATATATGTCTCTTTATAGTTAGAAATCTGTGTATATATGTAAATACATTTTATATATATGTTTTATATATATATATATATATATATATATATATATATATATATATATATATATATATAATCATCATCTTACGGCTGTTCCCGTTAGGGGTCGTCACAGCGGATCATCTGTTTCCATTTCTTCCTGTCCTCTGCATCTTGCTCTGTCACACCAACCACCTGCATGTCCTCCCTCACCACATCCATAAACCTCATCTTAGGCCTTCCTCTTTTCCTGTTACCTGGTAGCTTCATCCTTAGCATCTTATTTCCAATATACTCAGCATCCCTTCTCAGCACATGCCCAGAGATATATATATATATATATATATATATATATATATATATATATATATATATACACACATACATACACAGAGAGAGAGAGATGATTGTAGCATCAAAGATCGAAACTGAAAATAAAAATATAAAAAATAAAAAAAATCTTTTGCAGGGGCCAAGTCCCTCTGCACTTCCAAATCCCCATGGATTTAAATATGCCAACTCCCCGATTGAATCAGCTTAAAGAAGGGAGTAATCTCCCTAAAAACCTGAGTCATTGCTAGCCCACAAAGAGAACAGTACTGACAATTATTCCCAAAAAGAAACACTCATAAAAAAAAGCTGCACCAAAAACCCACCCAACAAAAACACAAACACGTTTACCCCCAAAAAACAATATACACCTAATAACATAATTTGACTTTTGTTCAATTACACCAACCAGAAAGCTATTTGCTTATCTGTGCATTCTTCTAAGTGTGTGTGTGTCTGTGTGTTATATATGTGTGTGTGTATATATATATATATATATATATCTATATATACATATGTATATATATATATATATATATATATATATATATTTATATATACACACGTTCATTTTTGAAACAGGTTAACAACTGACTTCTTATTGTAAGTGAAAGCTTATTCCATAATGTGGGAGGGTGCTGTGTTTTTTATCTGTCACATTTTTTCATGTTATTAAAAGACAGCTACACCCTAAACTCAGTGTTTCTTTTCCCTCGATTGTATTTCCCAGACGGAATGACCTCCTTACATCTGCCTATTATAAAAGGATAACTAAGCAGTTTCTTGTGGCATTTCTATCCTAGTCAGTTTTCTCAATGCACAGCATGTTAGGGCTGAATGAAGTCTCATGACACTTGAGTCAATTGCTGTTAAGTCATTTTGACTGTCAAATCTGAAAGTTTCTTGTCAAGAAAAAACACACAACGAGGTACATGTAGACCAGTGTGTGCGTATGTACCATTAAGACGCTATCCATGGCATGCACAAGTGTATAAATACTGAGCATGTGCAAGCTAGACTGCCATTTTGTAATAAGATGTTAAGATGCAAGCATGTATATACATACATAAGGTCCATCTGTTAACTAGTTTGTTTGTATTTTATGATGCTGCTGTCTATCCTGATGTGTTTCTATATATTAAAGCATCTGAATGATACCTCACCTGCTTGTCATCTATGTTTGAGTGTCATCTATGCTTGAGACGAACGAGTGACATGGTGTCAGAAGCAGGATGTCTAAAGGGCATGAAGTTAAATGTGGCTTGGCTAAAACAACTTAAGGCACTTGCTTGGAACTGGAACAATATAGAGGAGTGAGTCATCCCTAAAATGTACATACTTTGTAAAATAGGTTAGAAATGGATTTCAGGTATTAAAACTTACTCAGCACTATTTCTTATTTGCATAATATGAAACGAGGCATACAGAATGTTCTAAATGATATTCGCATAAACCAATTTGTATGCTGTTGATAAAAATATTCAAATTACTATGGGAAATGTTTGAAATAAAGTCTGAATTGCATAAAACAAATAAAATAATGGGAAATGACTGCATTTTCGTGAAGTATGTATTTTTTGTATTGAGCAAAGATGTCCGAGTTATCATAAGTGTATAAAGTGTTTGCATGTTTGTGCAGTGTTACAGTAAAGTTATTTCGCAAACGTACAGCCATTACAGGGCATATTTCGCAGAATAAAGCCATTACAAAGCATATTTCACAAAGTACAGCATTTCGAGGAGTTTATTGTGCATTTGAATGTTATTACAAGCTCACAGAACAGTTTGTTCATACATAATTACAAGGGCCATACTCTCTGTGTGTTTTTACATACTGTGTGCGCATGGCAGATAGATTTCGAAAATCCAGTGAACTTGTGTATTGCTGAGAACTGGAGAGTGTTTGAGAAAGAGCACGACATTTTCATACAAACTGCATTTTCTGATAAAGATGACCGTACAAAAGTATTCATTCTACTTAATTTAGCTGGGTGAGAAACCACAGAAAGGGAACTTTCATTTGTGTATACACCTGCTATCTATACAGGAGAGGGGGAAACTGTCATGTTGTTGTACAGGCTGAGTCAAGGGAGGACCCTGAGTTCTTAAAACATAAATTTAGAGAAATGTGTAACCCCCAGGCAAATGTTACAATGGAAAGGTACTTATTTTACACAAGAGATCAAAAGCCTGGTGAAACTTTTGCAACATATATAACTGACCTGAGAAGTAAAGCTAAAACGTGCAAATTTGGTGACTTAAGGGATGAGATGATAAAAGACAGGCTTGTTTGTGGTATTAAAGATAATGCTGTGAGAAGGCTTTTGCTTCATGACAGTGATTTAACTTTGAGTAAAACCATTGAGATTTGTGAGATATACCAGCTCACAGAAAGGCACACAGATATGCTCACAAGTGAGAACAGCTCTAGAAGGCACAGTAATAAAGCTCATGTTGATAGTATGCAGCATGTAGTTAAAAGAAACAGGCCCAACCACATGACAGCAACTGTAGCCCCTGGTAAACCCGAGAACTTTCTAGCAAGTTCCAGAGTTCGCACAGTCTCAGTGAAGCATAAGAGGGAGTCAGCTAGCTCAAAGCATGGTCCCCGACCTAGTTTCCTTGGCAACTGTCATAATTGTGGTGAAAGTCATGAATCCAAAAGGGAAAAATGGTTAGCTTTTGGTCAGCAATTGCACAAATGCAATAAATGGAATAATTTCAGATGTTTTGTAAATCAAAAGGCACACATTCTTTTATAAAGAGGGAACATTTTAAGAATAGAGTTGATCAATTAGAGAGCTGCAAACCCTACTCTTTATGTTGATGGTGTGTCAGTGCTTCATGAAACAGTTAATGCAGTAGATTTAAGGACAAAGAATGAAGTATTTTGTACTTTTCGGATAAATGACAAACCCATAGAGCTCAAAGTTGATATAGGTTCCAAGTGCAATGTTATGTCAGCAGACTCATTTGCTTGATTGTGTCATGGTGAAAGGCTTGATCTGGCAAGGTGCACGAAGCTTGTTGCTTATGGAGGTGAAGAAATTCATAGTTAAGGCTCAGTAGTGCTTTCATGTTACTCTGCTGGGAGAAGCTACGACTTGTTATTCTATCTGGTCAAGTGGCACTTCCAGTCATTATTAGGGCTCAGAGACTGTTTGAAAATGGGACTGCTTTCATTTAGTATGGAAGTCCACCATGTTAGCTTAAAAGACCACTACTCTAATTTCGCCCAGCATATTTTTTCTACCTATGCAGATCTTTTTGAAGACAAACTGGCAAACTTCCAGTCATGTACTCCATGAAATTAGACCCAGAGGTCAGTCCACTTATCAGGCTAGCACATAAAATTCCAGTAGCCATGCAGGACAGAGTCAAAGACAAGTTAGATAAAATGGTGTGACAAATTGTGATTTGCCCAGTTGAAACTCCAACTGAATGTGTATCTTCCATTGTGGTAGCTCATAAAAAAAAGCTCAGATGACATTAGAATATGTATTGATCCACGAGACTTGAACAAAGCACTAAAAAGACCTCATCATCCAATGCACACAGTCAAAGAAGTCATAGCCATGATGCCAAATGCCACTATGTTTTCTGTCTTAGATGCAGAGAGTTCATTTTGGCAAATTCAACTTGATAAGAAATCTTCATTGCTAACTATTTTCAGTGCTCTATTTGGCAGGTACAGATTTTTGAGAATGCCAGATAAATTCTGCAACTGAAGTTTTTAATGTGCAATGGAGCAATTTTTTTGGGTATCCTTCTGCTATCATAGTAGACAACATACTAGTAGGATGTAGGAGGTCATGATGAAGCAGAACATGACAGAAACCTCAGAAAAGTTCTAGAAAGGGCACATCAACTCACAGAAATGCAAATTCAGGCTACAAGAAGTTACCTATGATGGTCATTTATGTACTAGTACATGCTTATGACCAGACCCTTCAAAGCAAACAGCCATTCTCGAGATGCCAGCTCCAGACAATGTTCAAGCCCTGTAAAACTCAGAAACGAAAGACAAACCAAAAATAAAACACTGGCAACTGGTTCAGGCAAGTAAAACAGTAGACTCCAAATGAAATAAGTGTGCTTAATGAATAAAATAAAGTGCTTTTCATCCAGTATATTAACTTGAACTTCTTCATATAAAAAACATTGCCCGTGAATTAGTAGCTTATTCCCTGTTATCTGCAGCTGCTTTCATAACTTGTACTGCTTTTACTCTGTTGGCTCTGTAATCACTTCCTACATGCCCATAGAGTGGTCTGGAAGCGCCGCTGTGTAGGTGGGCTTCAGAGCAATGTTTTTATTATCTACTCTTGGACCTAGTGCCGTGATTTAGCCCCTAATTCCAACTCGCCTATGTAGATTTATGATATAACCTAGTGCGGTTTAATTGTGCCACTGTTGCTGACCGCTTCGCCCCTTATACTGCCTGCAGTCCCTCAAGGGCTCCTCACCTCTCCTCTGGGATACCCAAAAGCCTTTCTGCCATTGGGTATGTTCTAATGCGAAGTATCACTTAACGTGTATAATAAAGCCCCATTTCCTGCATCCAGTATAATGGAACCAAGGGAAACGAAACAGTAATACCATTAGTCTTTATTGCATTTGGACTCCTGAGTTATTACCATTAGTCAACCTTGTTTCAAGATAGGGTTGCAAAACACACTTCTGAGCTCGATACTTCGCTCAAACTTAGCGAAGCATCCTCCGACTGATATGGAGTCATAGCTGCGACTTAAGCATTGACTGCTACCTGGTATCACAAGCTACTTGCCATAAATTAAATGCTATTTCTCTGCATCGTTACAGCTGTCGTTTCATCCCCTGTTTAACTATAATTAGGGCTGAAGTACATTTTTGTAACTAGCTATTCAAACATTGTAGTCCACGAACTATTGTATTTACTGGCATTACCACCTGGAATTGTCCTGACGCATTCTACTGTGTTATTTAAAAATTGTGATAACAGTAAAATAGCTACCTGATTTTTTGCCTTAAGCAACAACTGCTTATATTTAACAAGTGCTACAACTGATGTAAACATTAATACCTACTTGCTTATTTGCCTTAAAGTAGCAACTGCTTTCATTTAACAAGTGCTACAAACGTTTTGGTTTACCCTGATTGCTGTATTATTAGCTCTCTACACTGGTGTTCTGCTATTTTCTCCACTGTCTCTCTCTGCTCTCTCTATACTCCTTCTTCCCTCCTTTAATCTAGTCTCATTCTCTTTCTCCTCTAGCCTACTGTGTTTTCTCTTTCTGTAGCCTTCTATGCCTGTTTGTTTTCCCTCTCCCCTGCTTTACTAATGGTTGTATTATTCTGCTCTTCTCTCTACAGCTGTACATGCTACATTCCACCCCTTCACTACATCCATTGAAACCTTCCCCTATAAGAGATTCTACAGCAAGACTCTGCTAGAACTCCTCGAAGAGCTTCGAACAGATAGCCCCTCTCAAGATATATAAAGTGTATGTACTGTCATCTGTTAACTTAATTACCACCTGTGCTTACTACCATAGTGCCTGAACTTTTCCTGCGCTAGCCAAGCAGCCTACTGAGCTCTTTTTTTGGCTTGCCCCTTTACTCTCTTACCCTCTAAGCTATATGACACATACTTTTTGTACCACTAGGTGGCACTGTTCCTCCATTTTCCTATAAGTCTACCCTCTTTCCTATTCTACTCTCTCTCCTGAACAACCCCTACTCTCTCCACTTACCCCTCTGGCCGGCTCTACCCTGTGCTTTGCTCTACTGCCTTTCTCCCCTCACACTCTCCAGCCCAGACCTACCTTTGCTGGTTCAGTATTTCACATAGAGTCTTTCATTTATCCCATAGCTGGCTGGTTTCTGCCAGTCACCTTCTCTGCAGCTCTTCCCGCTCCGTTCGCCCTGCGGGCTCACTCCGCTCCCCTACCCTACCCCCAATTCCCACCCACCCCCAGAGAAGTTACCTTTATTCTTCTCTTGCCCCTCCCTCTTACCCACACTACCCAGTACCTGTCCACCTCACAACACCTCCCAATTGCCTCCACACCTATACTCTTCCACTTATACTCCACCCATCTCCCATTCCCTCCTCCACTCTCACTTAACTCCTACTGTACCTCCTTCTCCTTGTAAAACCCCCTCTCTTCCACAGCCTTCTCTTCCCTACAAATCCACACGTATCTCTTTGTCTCCTTTTTGACATGGTCTCCATAAATCACCACACCCTCCATGTCCATTGCCTCTTTTCTCTTTTCCTAATTCCCTTATTCTATGCTAGCTCATATTCCTCCTCCACTTGCCCAATATTACCTACAAAAGTAACCACCACACTAATCCCACCTCATCCTCACTATTACCCTCATTTCCTCTCTGTCTCCCCCTTTCTCATTTAGCACAACTCAATGTACCTATTCCACCATAAAATCTTCCTCCTCCCCTGCAAACTAAGATATTGTCACCTAATCTACTCTCAACTCTCCCTAAACACATACCCAGCAAACCGAAATGGCTAAAGGATATTGCCTATAACAACATAATCCTTGCCGGCGATATCCATCCCAACCCTGGTCCTACACACTGTAACAACAACACCAAACCCTCAACTTCTCCCTCCCATATTAATAACCTAACGATCTTCACCATCAGTACACAGAGTCTTAGTAACAAAACCCACCAATTCCACACTTGGCTAAGCCACAACCAACCTCACATCCTAGCTGTATCCGAAACATGGCTTAAACCTTTCATCTCCTATTCAGAGATCCTGCCCCCAGGATTTAATATTCTCAGAAATGACCGACTAGTTAAAAAAGTTTGCGGCACTGCCTTAGTCTACTCTAACCTCCTCAACTTAATTCCCCTCCAAATTCCAATCCCACAATTCCAAAACACTGAACTAACTGCTGGACTACTAAAGCTAAACAAGCACAAAAATATATGCTTCATTGCCCTTTATATCTCACCTGGTAACAATAGTTCAACTCTCAAAGAAATTCTCCTATGGACATCCACCAAAATTAACTATGAAACTTATATCTTAGGAGACATTAATATTGACTGGAATAAAATCATCAGCCCCTCACCATCCCTATCCATCAATCTCTACAACTTTACCCAATTAATCCACACTATCACTCGGCCAAATACAACAAATTCCCCTGGAACCATTTTAGATTGGATTCTAGTCTCAAATCCTAACAAAATAATTAACTCTGGCACAATTCCTGATACCATTAGTGACCACCTCCCAGCCTTCATCCATCGCTCCACTAACTCTTCCCCATACCAGCATCAATACATTCACAGTCGTAACCTCACTAACTTTAACCCTACAACTGTCTCAGACATATTCAAACAAATGAACTGGCAATCTCTAAATACCCTTCCCTTTGACAAAGCCTTAGACTACTTCAACTCTGTCTTCCTCGACACTCTAAACTCCCTAGCCCCTCTAAGATATAAAAGAATAAAAACTAACATAGCTAAATGGCTATCCAAACAAACAAAACAGGTCATGCACCAAAGGGACAAACTTTGGAAGCTCTACCAAAATAATAAACTGCCCAATACCCTGCTTCAATATAAACAGCTCCGTAACCTTGCAAAACAGCTAATAACCAAGGACAAAAAATCCTATTATATCACACTCCAGTCCAATAACAATAAAAACCCAAAGCAATTCTGGAACTCAAAAAAAATCGCTCCTCCATCCAGGCTCAAAGAATAATCCCTGTCCTGACCCAAGTAAATCTAATCTAGAACTAGGCTCTGAATTCAATTCATTTTTCATAGAATCCATCTCTGCCCTTACCAAATCCTTTCCTTAAACCCATCTAACAACCTTCCTCTACTGTTGAGCTCAAACCCGCCTCCACTAACTTCATAATAAAACTCCTATCCAAACTCAAACCATGCACTAACACTCTTGACAATATTCCCCCTTCCTACCTAAATTATGCTGCTGATGGTATTGCTCTCCCAACTGTCATCATTATAAACAGATCCATAAAGGAATCCTACGTCCCCAAACTTTGGCGCACAACTTATATCATCCCTCTACGTAAAGGTGGCAACAATACCAATGTCTCTAATTTCTGCCCTATTGCCCTGCTCTCTCCACTCTCCAAAATCCTTTAAAAGTGCATCCACCACCAACTTATGCCATTCCTGACCCAAAACAGTCTCCTCACACCTACCCAGCATGGCTTCCGCCCAACCCATAGCACCATTACCGCTCTTCTGTCCTTCCTTGAAACTGTCAGTCAAGCCCAAAATTCAGGACACCTAGTTTCTACTGTACTATTAGATGTGTGTAAGGGATTTGACACTATTTCCCACAAGCACTTACTCTGCCATCTCTCAAACCTTCACCTCTCACCAAAAACATTATCCTGGTGTTCCAACTATCTGTCTGACAGATCTCAGGCAGTCAAATGGAAGAACTCCACCTTTTCCTTCTTACCTACTCAAACTTGTGTTCCACAGGGATCCATCCTTGGGCCCATGTTTTTCAACATTTTCATCAATAACTTTCACACTGCTATTCCTGACTCAAAAATTATTCAATATGCAGACGATTCTACCTTAATCTGCTCTGCTACTAACCTCTCCGAACTGCTGACAAAAACCCAAACTGCATTCTCCACAACAGAAAACTGGATGCACCATAACCACCTCTCTCTCAATGCAAATAAATCTAAAATTCTACTATTCCCCCCTCTAAGACCTTTTCATTCAACAAAAATGAATTCAAAGTCCTTAGCCAAACTAACTCACCCATAGAAGTGGTGCCTTCTGCAAAGCTCCTAGACATAACTGTGGACGAACACCTCAAGTTCAACACACATATACAACAAAATATTAAAAAAAAAACACCAAAAGCTAGGTATGTTGTATAGGAACAATCACTTTCTCTCTCACTCCACTAGACATACTCTGGCCACTACATACCTTCTCCCTTCCTTATTATACGGTGCTCCTCTCCTAACCAACATGTCCGCCTCTACAACCTCCAAACTAGAAAACTGCTACAATAAAATCTCTAAATTTTCCACAAATTCTAAAAATTCCACCCATCACTGCCTCACCCTTAAATCATTAAATTGGTTCGAATTTTCAAACTACCTTGACTACCTGCAACTATCCACAGCACTTGTATTTCATCCTACAAAATGCCCTGCTCTAGCTAATATCCTTCCCCTTATATTCCTAATAGAACACTCAAATCAGAGCACCAGAATCTAATTGCTATCCACAAACCTAAGCGTCCTGCTGGCCAGCTTCTCCTCTCATGTGCTCTAGGCAAAAAATGGAATGCCCTCCCCATCTCACTAAGAACCACATCTAACTCTGACAACTTCAAAACCCAGCTTTTCAAACACTTGTCGAGTAAATAGAAATGCACCTGCCTCCACCCTACTTAATTTCCTTTCTAAGTCTATACCCTAGGGGTCCCTTCTTCTCATACTTCAACTCTTTACAATCTCCCATAGTCATATACCTATGACCCTACACAAGCTCCCTATAACTCCATTAACTTTACTCTCTCTAACCTATTACTTCAGCTGTGTTCACATGACTCAACTTTGTAAATAATGTAAATATTGTGAATAGTTTTCTACTTCAGAAATGTGCATGTTAAGCAAGCATATCCAGAATTCCTCTCTTGATATATGTAACAGACTTCCACACTCAACACTTCAGTGCCATTGCTCAAAGGAAACTGTATAACCCTTAACCTCTCTCTCTATGAATTCTGTCAACTATGCTTGTGAATATTATTTTTTTTAACTCTCTTTACAATTTTATCTTGTATACTCCTGTATTTTATTGTAACTGAATTTGTACAATGCTTTCTTGGAGCTTTTCTCCCCGGGCCTCCACTGAAAATGGGTCATGTTGGCCCAGTGGACTTCCCCGGTAACCAAACTGGAAATAAATAAAGAAAGAAAGAAAGAAAGAAAAAAAAACAGGTACAAATTAGAGTTTTAAGTAACCCTCCCATTTCTCCCATGTGATTGTGCAGTTAAGCTCTTAAAGGAACATCACTACAATACCATCCAAAGTCATCCTTCACTGTTATATAGGTATAAAAACATTGTAAAAAGTCCCAATTATTTAACCTATGTAAAATATTATTTAGTAAAGCATTTTATAAAACACATATATTAAAACATATTGTAGAGCATATTTTAGAACGTTTATCTCATCAAGTTTTTCAGTTTTAGCATGCAATGAATTAAGTACATGTCATTCAATCCCAGGGTAATGTATGCATTCAAGCAGATTTGCCACAGTAATTCTGACTGTTCAAGAATCATTGTTAGGGTTCCACCCCTTGGGTCAGTGTAAATTTGTTCCATCACCCGGAATTTGAAAGTGTGGTTAGGGTTTGCGCTGTCATGTCTAGCTAGTGCACACTCTGTTTTATTTTTTGAAATGTTGTATGTGTGTTGGTAAATCCTCTCTTTTAGTTTACGTTCTGTCTTTCCTACATAGAAGGAAGGACATAGTTGGCATATAGCTAGATAAACTACCATTTTAGGTTGGGAATACTATCTATTACTGCTTTTCAAAACGTTGCCATTAATTTCTACACTTGGTTCTTCCTGTATGTACTTGCAGTATGGGCAGCTGAGACATTTAAACATTTTGGGATTTTTAATTATGGTGGGTCTCCTAAACTCCAATAAGTTTTTCAAGTTCTTCCCTTTCCTGAATGTAATTTTGGGGATTGTGCTTAGTTTGCCCATTATTTCCCTGTTGTCCAGTAATAAATTCCAATTTTTATTTAGCATGTTTCTGAAACTATTGGCTTCAGGGCTAAACGTTATGACAAGCCTAATTTTGAAATTAATGCTAGCCAAGTTTTCTGCCTCAAAATTTTGGGCTGCTTCTCTGATTTCTAGATTATCTTGTTTGTTCGCCTCCCAATATAGGTTTATAAAAAATGGTGGATCTTTTGTTTGTTACCTCTTCTGTTAACTCAGTCAATAAAGTTGTAGGGCAGGCTGTTTTTTGAAATGTGCTTTAAATTAATACACTCATGTTCAAATTTTAAATCGGTGGTTACCATTTTCGCTGCTCGTACCAGTTGCATTTTCACCACCGATCTTTTTTGGTGAAAGGGGTGAGCACTTGAATAATGCAAAAAGGTGTTTGAATAAGTGCTTTTTCTGTATATTTTTGCATTATATTTTCTCTTGCTGGCTTTTCTGAGGAGTATATCCAAATAAGGGATTTCTTGGTCTCCTTTGATTATCATGAATATATCATCCAGGTAACGAGTAAAGAAAAAGATATGGTTAGCCATTTCAATGTTACCAAAAATATAATCTTGCTCCCAGTAGGCCATGACTAAATTAGCAAAACGGGCTCCACATGGGGAACCCATGGCCACTCCAGTTTTCTGTAAGTAATACTTATTTTTCAAAAAAATTAAATTGTTGGTCAAGATAATATCTAATAATTCCTCCACTAGATGTATTTCTGTATTGGGGGCCCCTTTCCTTTTCATCATGGTAGATAACCATTCAGTACCCAGTGCGTGGGGGATAGAGGTACAAGGGTTTTTCACATCTGCTGTTAGAAAGTTGTAATTGTTATTGTATTCAATTAAGTTGATTTTCTCTAGGAATGACCATGAGTCCTTGCATATTTGATATTCAGTTGCTACATATTTCTTCAGTATGCTGTCTACAACTTTAGCACTGGCATACGTGATGGAATTTCTTCCATCGATTGATCTTAGTGGAGGATTTTGTAAATCTTTATGGACCTTCGATACTCCGAAGATGACTGGTGTCAAAGGAGCCAGGATGTTCATATAATTGTACATTTCTAGATCTATTTTCCCTTTTATAAACAAGTCATTAATGTAAATTTTAATGTTCAAGCCCTGCAGAGTTTTCTTGGCATGGTCATCTGCTTAGGCAGTGTCATTTCAGACTTGAGCCAACTTTCAGCACCGCTTAGAGAGCTGGCATGTAGAGATGTATCCTGGTCTTGGTTAGAACAACACCAAAGAGCATTCAATGTCCTGAAACAGAGAATTGCTAGTTCACCAACTGTCAAATACTATGACGTTCACAAACCAGTAACACTTTCCTGTGATGCTTCAAAATTTGGTCTTGATGCTATTATTCTACAAGAGGATCAACCTGTTGCCTATGCATCGAGAACTCTTACCCAAACTGAAGTGCAGTATGCTCAGAATGAGAAAGAGCTTTTGGAAACTGTGTTTGCATGTTCGAAGTTCCATGATTATGTTTATGGTAGACCTACCTAGACCAACCTCTAGTCACTATCTTGAGAAAGCCTATGTGTTCAGTTAAAGCCCGACTGCAACGTATGATGCTGCGATTGCAAAAGTATAATTTCAATCTTGTTTACAAGAAAGGCAAACCTCCTTGTCTTGCTGATACATTATCCAGATCTCCCAGAAACACCACAGAACAGCACGACAATGAGAATCTTGATTTTGAAGTCATGGAAGTGAGAAGTTTTCTTCCACATGTCTTGATGCGTTGAGAAATCACACAGTCACAGATCCAGTTTTACAAAGGCTCAACCACTTTATCAATCAAGCAGTCTAGTTTACCTCAAGAAGTGCAACCTTATTTTCCATACAGAGATGAGATTTTGTCTGACAAAAGGTATCAAAATGAATGGTCTGAAAGTAATTATTCCAAAGTCCTTGCAACCAGAGTACGTTACTATTTTGCATGGTGGTCACCCAGGAGTCGATTCTACCAAAGAAGGGTGAAAGGCCTAGTATTTTGGCCTTCTATTTCACAAGACATTGAAAGAGCACTTTCATCTTGTTCCTTGTGTAATAGTACTAAGCCACATACACAGAAGGAACCACTTCATCTAAACCACGTTCAAGAACTACCTTGGTCAACAGTAGCCACTGTCATCTTCGAGTGGAATGGACAAGATTATTTGGTATTAGTAGACTCTTACTCCAATTGGTTCGAGATAGACCTACTTCCTAACCTAGCATCCAGTACAGTCATTACTAAGATGAAGCCTCATTTTGGAGTACATGGTAGCCCTCGCAATGTTATTTCTGACAGTGGCACACAGTTTACAAGCCAACAGTTCAAAAGATTTGCTGAAGAGTGGGACTTTACTCATGTCACAAGTAGCCCAGAGTACCCACACTCAAATGGTTTGGCAGAATGTGCAGTTCAAAGTGCAAGACAGCTATTTCCTGAATCTCTTGAATCTCAGGAATATTCCTCATGATAAACATCTTGGTTCACCTGCTCAGAGACTTCTGAACCACATTACCAATCAGTAGTCGATTGTTGGTTTCCTGTGTTAAAAAAAACAGGTTAGTGAAAAACATTGTGTTGAAGAAGCGTTTAACCCAGACGTCCTACTACAATAAGACCAGCAAACTGCTCAGTCCATTATGAGAAGGAGAAAAGGTAAGGATGCAAATGTCCAAAGGTTATGATCGGATTGGTGTCATAAAGAATATTGGTCCAGAGCTGAGATCGTACATTATGGAATCACAAGGAGCAGTTTTTAGGTGGAATTAGAAGTATTTTAGCCCAGTGTCCAAGCCTATACCACTGCACATAGCCTGTGGGAAAGACTCTTTATCTCAGATTGAGCTGTCCGGTGTTCCAATTCCTGAGGAAGTTTCAGAGGACATTCTGATTCCTGTGATAAATCCAGAAGTTTTTGATATGAGTTGTGCACTGCAGACTGTCCCTGTTGCTAAATTTGGTCCAGATTGTTATGTTACGAGATATGGTCACATTTGTAAACCATGTAAAAGATATGAAGCAAATTGGACGTGAAAATTGTTTTATTTCCAATGTATATAGTAATGCTTGTGTAGCTCTAACATTGTTTTTACAAAGTGCAATCTTTTTAAGAGGGAGGATGTAGATCAGTGTGTGTGTACCTTTAAGAAGCCATCCAAGGGCTTGCACAAGTGTATAAATACTGAGCATGTGCAAGCTAAACTGCCATTTTGTAGTAAGCTGTTGACATGTAAGCATGTGTGTATGTAAGGTCTGTTTGTTAACTATTTTGTTCGTATTTTATGATGCTGCTATCCATCCTGATGTTTCTATGCATTAAAGCATCTAAATGATATACCCTGCTTGCTTGTCAACTATGTTAGAAAGGGACAAGCAGCAGTACATGTAGCTCTTTTTTATTTCACACCCAGTAAGGATCAATAAAGCTACTCAAGTAAAAATGTGTTGTTTTTCATTGTGTACTCTTAAGTCACAGCAAGCTGGGTGTTGGCTTCTTGTAATTAGCTTTTTTGGTCCTCTAGTTGGCTCAGGGAATAAAGATTGTAGGAATGCAGCACCTGAAACCCTCACAGTATTCACAAGTTGTTGTTTTTCTTTCGGCTTTTCCTGGTTAGGGGTCGCCACAGCGGAACTCCGGTCTGCTAATGATTGGCAGTCGATTTTTTTGTTTTTTGGGTTTTTTTTATGGTACCGAGGTGCCAGCCCGACACCCAACCTTCAGCGAAGGCACACCCATTCATGCATGTCTTTCGAACACCACTCAACAGCAGGGAGGACATGCAGACTCCACACAGAAGGCACTCCAGCCGAGAATCGAATGGGAGAACCTCTTGCTGTGAGGTGACAACGCTGTCGCTGCAGAAAACACTGTTGGCCAGCAGATACGTGAAACGGAGCAAAAATAATAAAACACTCAGAAAATTACTGATAATACATAACTTTTTTCCAAAAACGTTGATGAAAAAAGATCAGGGGAAGATTCCCCTTTACAAAAGTACCGAACACGACCCTACAGCATAGCCTGAAGACTGCAACCAAACACTATGCTATGCACGTAGGTACTGCACGGCCAGAATGAACCATAGAAAACTCTGTTGGCCAGCAGATATGTGAAACGGAGCAAAAATAATAAAACACTCAGAAAATTACTGATAATACATAACTTTTTTCCAAAAACGTTGAAAAAAGATCAGGGGAAGATTTCCCTTTACAAAAGTACGGAACACGACCCTACAGCATAGCCTGAAGACTGCAACCAAACACTATGCTATGCACGTAGATACTGCACGGCCAGAATGAACCATAGAAAACACTGTTGGCCAGCAGATACGTGAAACTGAGCAAAAATAATAAAATACTCAGTTATGTATTATCAGTAATTTTGGCCGTGCAGTACCTACGTGCATAGCATAGTGTTTGGTTGCAGTCTTCAGGCTATGCTGTAGGGTCATGTTCAGTACTTTTGTAAAGGGGAATCTTCCCCTGATCTTTTTTCATCAACGTTTTTGGAAAAAAGTTATGTATTATCAGTAATTTTCTGAGTGTTTTATTATTTTTGCTCCGTTTCACGTATCTGCTGGCCAGCAGTGTTTTCTTTGAACGCTGTCGCTGCACCACCATGGCTCCTCATAGTATTCACAAGACACCACCAAATTCCTTTAACAATTAGAGATTGTAGTTAAGGTAATTTTAACTGCTGTCACTCTAAGTATGCATAAATCTTAACCTGGATTGATGTGCTGTTATTTAAGATAAGCAGCTAAACCTCCAGAACAAAAGATATATGATGCTTCTTATACTTTAAGAGTTATGATTATAACAGTACTGTTAAAACAGTTCTCTGCTTCATGTTAGCCAAATCCCATCCTTGCCTTCAGCAAAACCGAGTAACAGGCAAGATGAAGTATTTCATTTCCATTAATTTCACAAAAGATATACTATGCTTCTTAAGCTGTGAGGGATACTGTTTACAGAATACAGTGCAACAATGCATATTAGCCGATACACTTTTTTTAGGCAAGGCTCAAAAGACAAACCCACCCCCATAGACAACACAAAGAAAAGTCTAAACCTCAAGATGCACGCACTCGAGACTCTCCTCGGTATGGAGAATATCGATATCTCTGCAGTAACAGAAACCTGGTTCAAGGCTCCCAAGAGCACCCCAGCACTAACAGGTTATACTTCATACCATGCTTTCCGTCCCCAAAACTCAGACCGAACCACAAAAGGCGGGGGAGTATCCATATTTATCAAAGATACCCACACCTCCAGGTTAGTGGCACTGCTCGAAGCATCGGAGACCATCCAAGTGCAACTAACAGTGGGAAAAACTGCCTTTCATTTTATAGCCTGCTACAGACCACCCTCCCAAACACAGGAACCTCACTCTGCTTTCCTGAGAACACTGGAGTATATGAAGGTCTCTCCAAATACTATTATATTGGGTGACTTCAACTATCCAAATATCGATTGGGAAAACTACTGAAGCCCAAACACCCTCGCCCAAAGGTTCCTAGAATTTATAAACTCTAATGCTATGGAACAACTGGTCACCACTCCCACAAAAGAGGAAAACATATTGGATCTGGTCATCACCAACATGGGGTCTCTATGTTCCACACTAGAGGTGTACCCCTCACTGGTAAGATCAGACCATAAACAAATCTCACTGGACATCCATATTCCATCCCCACCCCTAGCCAGGGAAACCACGGTGAAGAACTTCTCAAAAGCAAACTTCACACTTCTCAAAACTGAGGTGGAATCCTTCAAAGAACCTGGGCCACTGGAAAATACGGCCCAAAATGCAGAATCCTTTACAAAAGCATTCTATGGACACCTAAAGGAATGCATGGAGCATGCTATCCCAAATAAAACCAAGACTCACTCCTCCAAAGGCAGGAGACCTGTCTGGTGGACCCCGGTCATAAATAAGCTATACAACAGAAGGAGAAAGCTACTACATGACAGAGCAAAATCCCAAAAAAGGGAAGGCGTCACTGATCAGTACTAGCAAGAAACTACAATCCCTCATAAAATCATCTAAGGCCAGCTTCGAAAGAAAAATTGCACAAGACATTAAAGATAATCACAAAGCCTTCTTTGGTTATGTCAGAAACCTGGGAGGCAACTCCCAGATATGCTATAAGTTAGTGCAAAATGACAAAAAATACACTGAACCCACAGACATTGCCAACATCCTGACAGAAAGGTTCAGTGCAAACTTCTCTCCCCCTTCCCCCCCAAAAGAGCAAATGTCTATCTCAACAGAGTGTAGCCTTCCTGAGATCACAGATGCACAGGTGAGAGCTGCCCTCTCCAAAGCAAAAAACACAGCATCAATGGGACCAGACGGTGTCCCGGGCTGCGTCTTACTTGAGCTCCAAGAAGAACTAAGCCCTCATATAAAGTCACTGTTCAATCTCAGCCTTACTACAGGATAAGTACCCAAGGAATGGCGTACAGCAACAGTGGTTCCACTCCACAAAGGTGGTGCCACAACAGACCCCGGAAACTATCGCCCTATAAGCCTGCCTGACTAGCCTGGTCTGCAAAGCTATGTAGCGTATCATCATGGAAATCATAAACAAAGACATTGGGAACCTCCAGACACTGGATCCTACCCAATTCGGCTTCGTTAAGGGCAGATCTTGCCTCTTGAACCTGGTCGACTTCTTTGAAACAGTTACCAAAGCCATAGATGAAGGGAAGGTAGTCCACACAACCTACCTGGACCTCGCAAAAGCCTTTGACACAATACCCCACTCGGACATCATAAATAAGCTCACCAGCTTAAATATCAACCCCTGTGTCACAAGATGGGTTGCAAACTGGCTCAGGGATAGAACCCACATGGTCAGAATAGCAGGTGCCATGTCAGACTCTAAACCAGTTACAAGTGGTGTCCCACAAGGCTCAGTCCTGGGACCTCTCTTGTTTGGTATATATTTCTCCGAGGTACAGGCTAACACGGGTGGACTATGGCTGACCAAGTTCGCAGATGACTGCAAACTGGGTGCTGTAATCGACTGTCCGGCTGACACAAGCATCCTCCAAAAGGGTCTCACAGAGATGGATAACTGGTGCCAGAGCCATGGCCTAAAGCTAAATGCCAAAAAGTGCATAGTCATCCCCTTTGGGAAAAACAAAGTGCCCACAAATTACCACATAGGTGATAATCCATTAAGTACTGAAGAAGTAATTAGGGACTCTGGGACCCAAGTAGATAGCAGTCTCTCCTTTGACAATCACGTTGCCAAAGTGGTTAGAAAGACCTTCTATATAGCCCACCTTATCATGAAAGGGTTCACATCTAGATCAAGAGAGGTCATTGTGCCCCTCTACTCATCACTTATCAGGCCCATAATTGAGTACAGTGCCCCATTTGGGATGTACCTTACTCGACACCTTCAGCAACTGGAAAGACCCCAAAAGTATCTCACCAAGAGGATCAAGAGGCTCAAACAGATGCCCTATGCAGTTCGGCTAAAGAAACTCCAGCTCTACTCAGTTGCGTACCGACTACTCAGAGGTGATCTGTGTTTGACGTATAAAGCCATGTCCAACCCAGAATTAATGGACATGCTTCACCTCAGGAAATCCAAATCCCTTAGAGCTACACGCTCCAGGGACTTGAACCTCAGCAAAGAAATAAATAGGACATGCCGGAGGGACAGATTCATATCCCAGAGGCTCCCCTCACTCTGGAACAAAATCCCAATCCATGTTAGGCAGAGCCCTTCACTGACCCTCTTCAAGAGAAATCTTGACGAGTGGATGGGAGATCGTAAGTTTACCGCTGGGATCTGTTCTGTGTCCCTGCTTGACAAAGGTACAGTAAACTAACCTTAAAAGGGCTACCTTCTGTGACCTACTATACAGAGGCACAGTCAACTAATCTAAAAGGGTGGCGAAAGCCAAACACACTCTGGCTAGGCTTATAAATGCCCTAGAGCAGATAGCCTAGTATCAACCTATGAATTGAATGACAGGTAAGAATTATTCATCTTTCCAACAGCACCCAGACTTTCAAAAGAGATTTTTTGGGAAGAGAGGGGTGTTAAAAGGCCTAATTGTATAAAGGACTCATACAGATGCAGACTAGCTCTAGGTCAGCTCTCCCAGTACCCCAGCAATGACTTGGAACAGTATGGAGTAAGGCTTACTGTATTCCATCTTTTAAACTGACTGTTTGGAAGCTCTGGTTTGGCCCATTCGAGATCAAGAACAACTGTATTATGGAAAGAAAAGCAAGATGTAAAGATTATAAGAGTTTGTAAACCAGCACTACTTTAGTTAACAGCATAGATTATTCAGTATGCTAATTAAATTTATGTAAATTTATTTCAGTTGTCTAGAAAAATGTATTTTAGCATTAGGACATGTATAAAGTACAAAGGCCAATATGTATTTATGCAGATTAGTTTAGAGTTAAAGCCAAACCTCTCAACCATACTGACTTCCTCAGAATTTACCGGTTTTGAGGGCAAAATAATGAGGTGCCACAAATCCCTGAGTGGCCCCTCTAATTCCCAAATTTTTGTGATTTATTTATTTTTTTTTGTATTATATCTTTAAATTTATGACTGATGTCACCACGCATCACCAGCCTACAGGGACGTGCTTGCGTGCATCAAGCTTCGTGAGGCAGACTGCCTTTTGGAGATATTTGAACTGTATTGGAGGGCACATATAGTAGTAGTGGCATCAGTGGAACTAAGTTCTACAGAGTCTGCCCACCCACGGCACTCACTCATGTCCACAGGTCCCTCCAGGTAAGAAATAAGAAAACAGAATAAAAAACAGATAATTGGGTTGCATCAAGGAGCGAGTGTTTTAATTCCTGACGGATATGACGTGTTTCAGTTCAACAGGTTGGTTCGCTGTGTGCATTCAAAGTATTTCATTATTTCTTGTGTGCATTCAAAGTATTTAAGTATTTCCTGTGTGCAAACGGGCTGCATTCACCTCTTTGGGTCACTGTGTATGTGAGGGAATTTATTTCTGCAGTCCGTTCCATTTCAAAGTTTTTAAGCAGCTGTTCAATTCAAAGTGGCTGTGTATATGTGATGGAATTTATTGCTTGTGTGTGTGTGTGTGTGTGTGTGTGTGTGTGTGTGTGTGTGTGTGTGTGTGTGTGTGTGTGAATTTATTGCTGGTGTGTGTGTGAGGGAATTTATTGCTGGGGGTGGGAATATGTGTGAGGGAATTTATTGCTGGTGTGTGATTGTGAGGGAATTTATTGCTGTGTGTGTGTGTGAATTTATTGCTGGGGGTGTGTATGAGGGAATTTATTGCTGGAGGGGTGGGTGTGTGTGAGGGAATTTATTGCTGGGGGGTGGGAGTGTGAGCATGTGAGTGTGAAAATGCCTCAGTGAAGTATGCCTGGTGGTTAGTGTTGCTCAGGCTTGAACACTGTATCTTGGGTACAAGGAGCAAGAGCCTTAATTCCTTACCCATACCACAACTTGTGGTTCAAGGAATAGAGCCCATAGCTCTCAACTGTCCACATTTTCACAGAATGTCTGGGTTCATACATTTGGTCTGTTCCTCTGAAAATATATGGTTTTCTGGCAAATCAGTGAGAACTGAATTCACTAAATAATGATAGCCATTTAAGTTTGTCTTCCTATCTTTCAGAAAACGCATGGTAACACAAAACATTTTATTTTATCAACTTTTCTAAGATTATACAAGCAGTGTTTAAAATGTGCCCTTGGTTTTGGGCCTTTGTCCACCACCACCCCAATAAATTTTGGCTTTTTCCAGATTTCTTGTGCTGCATAGTTCTTTAAGGGGAGAGAAGTTTAGTGCTGCTTATGCCAAATCTGTGTTGTTAGTAGCACAACAGGTAGAATACTTGCTTTTGATGCAGAAGGGTGTGGTTTCTACTCCCTCAGTATGTAGATGGATTGCTGATACTGTACCGTGTTGTACTTTTAAAGGGGGTGGATGCTGCATTCCTAAGAATGTTCTCTTTGGCGGAGATAACTCATAACTATGAACCTGTCATCAGTTTGTCATCCATTCCCTATTGCAATATTACTAGCTTATCATTTTTTTTAATGTAACATAGGCAATTTACTCCTCAAGGGCAAAAGGCACTTTATTTGTAGATGAAATAATGAAATATAAAGTTGTTTGCTAGCAGCAACCTCTTCATTAGTAAAAGATCTCTTTAATCTGGAATTATTTGGATGGTTTTTACCTCTGCAGAGATTGTGCATATTTACTGATACTGGTGGACAAGTTTGAGTAGACTTTCATGATAGAAGTGTTCTGAACTGGGCAGTTATGTCATTATTGGTTCATGCATTTTGTTTCATTGCTTACTGGAAAAATGTTCAAAACAATACATTTAAAATGCGCTCTAACAAGTGTGCCGTATTATTCCAGGAATATAATTTAATACATTCAGGAAGGTGCATCAAATAACACATGTATGTTTGTGTACAAGGAGCCTGTGATTTGAGAACAGCCCAAAGGTAATCTTTATCTGCCACTGGCCAGATGCATTTTCTTTGAATGTGGGTTTCAGTGCTATTTCAATAAATGTGAGTTTCAAACGCAGAGAAGTTTTAATGCTAAGTCTGTTTTCATTGTGAGACTGTATTGCTTTGTTTAGTTGATGTCTATTAGTGTTTGTGCTATAAAATGTAAAATAAAAGTTTTAAATGAAATCCAAATAATCATTGTAGAAGTAAAGTAGTGTGCACATTACATTGTTTATGGTAAATGGTGTGAAATAGCCAAGTAATGGGACATTGGAATGGCTGCAGGGGGGAGGGCTGTGTTTGGGGGCCCCCATTCAACACTAATTTTGTGAGGGAGAAGGGCGGCAAACTCAAAGACAGCCCCTGGTTACACAAACTCTAGCTACACCACTGATCAGTAGGCCATAGAGAATGACTTTTGGAGGTCCTAGCAAACTATTATATTCTTTTGCTAAGATTAGAATATTGCCTACCATTAAATGCCCTACTTTTACCACAAAGCCCACATACTGCAAGTCACCAAAAACAAAATCCTAAGGTTCATCATCTTCTCCCTTCCCAGTAAACATCATTGCTACACATTTCAAAAAAAGAAAAAAAATGGTTACCATTTACTACAGGGTCTGGGACTATGTTTTGGTTGTCTTGTTCTTAAGTTTGCATTTGAAAGTTGGTATCCCACAATTCCATTCAAGTGGGCGGGGTTACATAATTATGTATGCACATTTTATGTTAATCAGTGTACAGATTTGTACCTATTGTTCATGGGCCTTTGTCCAGATTTTTGATGTTTCCAGGTTGAGAGGTATGGTTAAAGCAGGTATAGTACAGATACAGGATGTGTATTCATGCAAATTAGTGATGTCACAGCATTAAGTATTGCAAGCTGAATTTCAATTTCTAATTGTGTTTTCAGACCATTGCATAATAGTACTAGAGTTCAGTTTGTTTTCAATTGTGTTAATAAGCTAGTAGCAAAAAAAGGTATGCCTTTAGTGTTAGTTTCAGTTAGTTTACAAAATATAACATTCATACACAGCTATTTTAGATGTTCAGTATAAATAGGTATCACTTTAGTGTCGGTTTCACTCAGATTTCAGAATATAACATTCATACTGAATTATTTTAAATGTTCAGTATCATACATTTATAGCAGCATTATTAGACAGCTTTTACAACATGCATATAATCAAAACAGACTGCAGAATTACATCACAGCTCACATTATTCAGTCATTGGTTTTAAGGATAAAGTGACAAAATTATTTGTAACAGATTTATTGCAATAAGTTATATAGTTACCTAAAAATAAATAGCAATAGTTATTTAGTATTCTTAAGGCAAGGTAGGTCAGATTTCATTTGTTACAGAATACAATGCACTTTACATAATGATTATTGTACATTATCCAGAAAGTTAAAAGGACACTGACAGGGTATGCAAAGGTTGGTGTTTGTTTGTCTTTTGGCTTTTCCCAGTTAGGGGTCACCACAGCGGAACTCCGGTCCGCTAATGATTGGCAGTAGATTTTCACGAATGCCGAGGTGCCAGCTTGACCTTCAACGAAAGCACGCCCATTTACGCATTTCTTTCGAAGGCCTACCCAACCACGGGGAGGACATGCAGACTCCACACAGAAGGCACTCCCTGCACTCCAGCCGAGAATCGAATGGGAGAACCTCTTGCTGTGAGGCAACAACGCTACCGCTGCACCACCGTGGATGTACAGGGTATGCAAAGGAAGAGATCTAAAACACAGAAAACATAGGTTCTAGTAAATTTACTTTTAGTGTTACAGCATATAAAAATTGTAAAAGTTAAATATACAGGATTATTAGTTGAAGGTTTATAGATGGCTATCACCAAAGTAGTATGGTGCCTGTTATAGAAAATAAGTAATGCTGATTATATAAGACATGTTTAAAAATTTCCTAGTTAAATTAAGTCATAAAGTTAAGAGACTTCAGTCCAAAAGATTTTCAGATAATTAACAGGTCATAAGTGCTCCAGTGACATCTATTCATCAAAATTAAAATTACAAGTTTATTTACCAGATTAAAAATATGTTTTACAGTTGCTACATTACTTGTAGTAATCAGTATAGTATCTTTTGCAGACTGTATTAATATATTTATAAAGTAGTCACAGAAGCAAATTCCAGTTCAGGGATTTTAGCAAGGATTGCAAGATAAGACCTCACTCACATAAAAATAGTTTTGCCAATATAAATCCTACATAAATGCAGTATTCTCTTTGCATAGGCCTAGAATTGCACTCTTGTTAACTCAGGCATGTTTCTTTATTTTATTTTTTACATTTTACATGCATTTTAAGTAATTGCTGTTTCAATTATAAGGACTGCTTCAGTGAATTACCATAGATCAAAGCACTAATAAAGATGAGAAGTGCTAACAGAATGTGCTGCTGAACATTTTTGTTGTGTGTCAAAGACCTTGCAAAAGCAGAAGATATAAAAACAGACATATTCAGAGAGGCACCTGCAATGATAATTAATTTAGATGATGTTGTTCGTGTTTCACTGTTGCAGTCATTACATTTGGGGGTTATCTGCTTGCAGTAGCCCTCAGTCGGCCTGATTAACAAAATCTTGGGTCCTGCATCGGATGCTGTCCCTTCTTCCATGACGTCAGGGGTATAAAATATGCAGCTGACGCCATTACATCAGTCTTTTTTGCCGTGCGGTGCCCGAAGCAGAAGCAGTTCGTGGTCGGCCGACTTCTAAAATTTCCATTTTCAAGTTTCAAAACTGAAGTCTTCAACTAAAGCTAAGTACCCCGTTGGGGAAACTTTTTCTTGCTCCTTACCGATGTCAGTAAAAGTTAATAATTGCATTACTTGTGGAAAGCAAATACCTCACAAAGATTTTCATTCGTACTGTATTCCTTGCCTGGGTCCTGACAACGATGTACCTTGCTGTCGGTTTTGTGCTTTATTTAATCAGCGCACTATCCGTCTTCGGTATATTTTCGCCTATAAATATTTCTGTTCTCGGTTTAATTATCCAGAAATGTCGTTGGTTAGCCATCCGACTACTGGGATTCTGGAAAAACGCAAAGATAAAGACAGAGACAGGCCGCCTAGGTCCAAAGCTGCCTACGATGCTTTTTCTAAGCCAGTCGCCAGTTCGCCGGTACTCAGTGAGGTGGTTTCGCAGCCCCCGATACCTGCTACTTCTGATTCGCAGGCCTCTACTGAGACCCATTCGAAGTCCAGTATGCCACGAGATGCTTCAACTGTGGAACCTGCGGATGTCTCTACCTTGGATGGGTCCGGAGCCGCTCTGCAGACACTGGCGTCTGAGGGTGTATTCAGGCCTATGGACTTGCATGTTAAACCGACGCCTCCTTCTTCATTTAGGCCTAACTCTCGAACCATGCCTAAGAAACCGATACCCAGGCCGCATGCTCAGGCCTCTATGCCTAAAAAACAAATTATAAGAATGGCTGAAGATCTTATAACTTTAATCAAGGGAAGCCAACCTCCCCCTTCTAAGAGACCTAGGACTGAAGTTGTTTATGAATCTTCTGACCAGGATTCTGATTTTTCTGATTCTTCTGATGATCTGGATTTGCCCTTATCTACTTATGAGGATTCTGATGCAGAGGACTCTTTTCCCTCTGCTTCCCCTCCAGAGGATTTTTTTTGGTGAAACCTTACATAAGGGAGCATTTCCACTGAGAAAGCCAGAATTTTTCAGGTTCATAAAAGAAGGTTAGGGATTTCTTGCTCCTGCCTCAGCATAGGCCTTTAGCTATCCCACTGTACTGGACATTGTTGATGATGCCTTTTCAGAATCTAGTTTGGTCCCTGATTCTTTGCCTCCTGCTCCCAGAAAACCTGACAGATATTACAAGGTTCCTGATTCACACAAGTTTCTTTTTAAAAATTCTTTTGCGGATCCAGAGACTATTTCACAGGGACCCAAGGGCATTAAGGCTTCTACTGCTAAAAATCCTACCCCTTCTGATAGAGACTCCATTGCACTGGATAGATGGGGTAAGAAGGATTACAGTTCTGCAACCTTGGCTGTTAGAGCTTTAAACTGCCAGTTTCATATGTTAAAGTATCAACAACATGTTATTGGGTTGCTTAAACAGAAAACGATGATGATTCCTGACTGTGCTGAAAATAAAGAATTTCAGGATTTAATGCATTCTGCTGAACAGGTTGGTAAACATACTTTGCAATGTGGATTGGATTTATTAGAGGCCTCTTGCAGGGCTGCTGTTACTGGGTCTGTGCTCAGAAGGCATGCTTGGCTTAAGGAGCAATCTTTGCCTGATCATGTTAAAGCTAAACTGTTGGATGCTCCCTTAAATCAGGACCGCCTGTTTGGCAACGAAGCTGAGGAAATTCTTAAAAAGATGGAAGATAAAGCTAAATCTATGCAAACTGTTAAATATTTCTTGCAAGTTCAGCCTCCTAGATTTAGTAGGCATTGGCCCTCTAAAAACAGGTCCCCTTCCAGGTCTTCTCAAGCCAAACCCAGACACAGCAGAAACCCCAGATTTCAGTCCCGGGGGGGGGGGACACAAGACTAAGCAGTGGGGAATTTCCGCACCCAAATCTGAGAGTAGTAAGACCCTCCCCCTATGGAAAACTGGCTCAATGACTTGCTTTTAAAACTTCCAAGCACTTCCCAACTGAATGCTCCTTTAGGCGGAAAGATTGGTCTGCAGGCCAAAAACTGGGAATTCATTACCCAGGACAAATGGATTTTAAATATAGTGTCCCAAGGATACAGATTTCACTTCCACACGTTACCAACACCAAGCGAGTGGCCAGATCTACCCCCAAATCAGTGAGCAGAGGCCCAAAATCAAGTTCTGTCTCTCTTAAGCATGGGGGCTATTCAGTTGGTACCAGAAGAGGAAAAGGGACAAGTTTTCTATTCAAGACTTTTCCTGGTACCCAGAAAAAACCTTTCTACTCTAAACACCTTTCTGGTGATTCCAAAATTCAAAATGCTGACCCTTCACCAGCTGCTTCCTATGCTAGGCAAAGATGCATGGCTGGCAACACTAGACTTAAAAGAAGCATACCTGCACATCCCTGTCAGGGAGTCTTGCAGAAGATACCTACGCTTCAAAGCAGGCTACATGCACTATCAGTTCTCTGCACTGCCCTTTGGCTTATCTACTGCACCCAGGGTATTCACAAAGTGCCTAGCTCCAGTCATTGCATTTTGCAGGCAAAGAAATATTCAAATATACCCATACCTGGACGATTACTTTTGAATCATCTGACCTTTGTTCAAAGGGTGCTGACTTGTCTGGGGTACACCATAAATGAAATGAAGTCACACCTGGTACCCAGTCAACAAATTATATTCCTGGGAGCAAGCTTGAATACAACTTCCCAGATGGCTTTCCTCATGCCAGAGAAATGGATTAATTTAACAACCCACTTCAAACTAGTGGCCACAAAAACCCAGCTGTCTGCGAGGCAAATCCTGCAAGCCTTGGGGTTCATGGCCTCCTGCATTCTTCTAATTCCATATGCAAGGCTGCATATGAGGAAACTACAGTGGTATCTCAAAAGCCTATGGTGTCAACATTCACAGGATCTAGAAGCAATGATTCTTATCATTTATTTATTTTTATTTATTTTACATTTGTTAATTGGGATAGTCCAACTGGATACATGTCCATTTTCAGTGGAGGCCCGGGGAGAAAAGCTTCAAGGAGACAAATTTACTAGACATACAGATAATTCTTGGATACATATTTCAACTAGGTCCATTAGGTATGTAGTTGGGAACACATAAAGGTATTAAGCATCAGTCAGGTACAGTTGACATTAGGTTTATAAACAACAGTGAATAGTGCAGACTAACACAGATATGCCATCATTCTTCTGTTGTGGTATACAATTTTATGAAGGTAAAACATGAGATTTTTGTTAAGCCAAGTGTTACATTAGTATAGAAGTGGTTCAAGTATTAGTCTGGTGTAGAACAGGGACATAGCCATTTGTTGCTGAGGTAAGTTTTGATAGTTATCTTTAATTTAGAAAGGGATGCTTCTAGGGTTATGGATGTAGGCAGTGAGTTCCAGATTTTGGCTATATAAGAAGAGTATAGGGAGTCACCGGCATGATTGTGAGATCTGGTAACTGCTAACAGTAACTTGTCTGTGGAGTGGAGTTGCCTAGGACAGGAATACTGTTGGAGTATGTTTCTTAATGAAGGTGTTATACTTGGATGAGAGAGTAGCTTGTGTGTGATAACCAGCTGGTTATAGGTTAGTAGGTTTGGTAGTTCAAGCCAACCCAATTGCTTTAGGTTTTGGCAGTGATGTGTTCTGAAGGAGCTGCTGTTGGCATATTTGGCTATCTGATTATAGCAGGTGGTTAATTTATTGGTTCCTGTTTTGGATAGGTTGGTCAGGATTGGTGATGCATACAGTAGAGTTGAGAGAAGGTGTGTTTGTGCAATTGTAGTTCTAGCATTATGGGTCATGAATGATTTGTGTTTGTAGAGACTTCCCAGCTTTTTTTAGTATTTTTTATGGCCAGATTAATGTGTACATCAAATTTGAGCTTGTTATCAACAGTAATACCTTGAAGTTTTGTCTGGGATTCAGGTGAAATAGGGGTCCCATTTTTTGAATGGATAGTAAAGGAGGGAGGTGGGTGCAGTAGTGATTGAGGGATGAAATATGAGGAGCTTAGTTTTTTTGGGGTTGAGTATCAAGGCATTCTCAGTAAGCCAGCTTTCGGCTGAGTGAAAATTTTCCTGGGTTATTTTGTGTAGGACTGCTAGGGTAGGGGTGCTGCATATTATAGTAGAATCATCTGCGTATTGGATAAGGTTTGAACTATTTACAGCTGAGTGGAGATTGTTAGTAAAAATTGAGAACAGCAGGAGGCCCAGTATAGATCCCTGAGGTACACCAAGTGTCAGCACAAGTAAAACCAGCTGCAAAACACGAACTCAAAAGAGAAAACTTGCAGAGAAAACCAGTTTAATAAAAAGCAAAGCTTTCGGGCGTAACCCTTCTTCAATACTAATACTAGCATTAGTATTGAAGAAGGGTTACGCCCGAAAGCTTTGCTTTTTATTAAACAGGTACACCAAGTGTCACAGGTAAGATTGGAGACAAGTTATTATTCCATAGTACTGCCTGTTGCCTATTGTTGAGGTAGTTTTTAAACCAGGAGACTGACAATTTATCTAGACTTAGGTTAGTAAGGTGGGAGATTATACCTTTGATAGGTCTAGGAAGAGGGCTGAAGAAAGCTTACCATTGTTTCTGTTGTGGTTAATTGTATCAGTGAATTCTAGCAAGGCAGTGGTTGACTATGACCTGGACGGAACCCATGTTGGGTTTGGGATATGAGTTCTTGATTAATAAGGTGGGTCATTAATTGATCATGAATACATTTCTCCGGTGTTTTAGCAAGTGGGGATAGAATAGCTATTGGTCTGTAGTTAGATATATCATAAGAATTGCCCCCTTTATGAAGGGGAATAATATGGGCAGTTTTCCAGATCAAGGATACTGAACAGATATGGATCTGTTTATTAGGACAGAGACTGGTATAGCTATTTCAGTTGCTGCCAGTTTTAAGAATTCGATGGGGAAGGAGTCTACTCCTAGTGTTGTTGGTTTTAATTGAGAGAGTAATTTTCTTATGTAGGAGGTTGGGGTGGGTTGTAGCTTAAAAGTGGGGCTGTTATTAGGTTTGGGGTGGACAGTAGTGGTTTTGGTATGAGGTTGCTTTTGTGCAAGGGCAAGTACGGTTTCAGTAAAGTAAGCATTGAATGATTCTGCTGTTTTCTTTCGTTAACCCTGTTGTTGGGGGTGGGGTGGTGATTTTTCCAGGGTGTAGTAACCTGTTTAAACCTGTCCAGAATTTTTTTGAGTTCATGTGTTGATTTTGGTGGGTAATAAAGTAATTTCTTTTATCTTGCATGACTAGTTTTTTGGTTAGATTTCCAATCTGTTGGTATGCTTGCTGTGTACTTGGGGTTTTGTTGGATCTTCAGATTTTCCAGGCTCTATTCCTTTCTGTTATTTTTTTCTCGTTTCCCTAGTTAACCATGGAACTGCTTTGGCCTTAACTCTGGTAGATCTTTCAGAGGCATGCCTATTTAGTATTTCTAGAAATGTGGAGTTAGTGTTTGGTGGTTTCATCTAGGGGTAGGTAATACAGTTGGGACAAGTTGTATAGTTTTAAATCATGTAAGAAGTTTGATAGGTTAAAGTGTTTTTTGTACCTAATTGTTTGGAGTATAGGTGTTTGGGGGTGGTGGGAGTTATATTTAAGTAAGAAGGTAGCCTGATCATACCTTGCCTATACCTAGAGTTCCTTTGGTGGGCAGAGGCCTGCCATCAAAACAGGGGACTACCATTCACACTACCCCCTGCAGCCCAAACCTTAACAACAGACGCATCAGACTATGCTTGGGGGACTCACCTGGCAGAGAAGTGCCTTCAGGGCAAATGGAACCCCAAGTCAAATGCACCTGCACTTAAATCAAAAGGAAATGTTAGCTGTATAGAATGCTCTGACAGCCTTCAAGGACCACATTCTTCCAGGACAACTAATGGTAAAGACGGACAACACCACTGTCATGCGGTACATAAACAAGCAAGGGGGTACACATTCTTACCCCCTCTGCAGACTAGCCATGGCATTGTGGAACACAGCTTTGAGCTACCAGGTGAATTTACAAGCTCAATTTCTGCCAGGAAAACTAAATACACTGGCAGATAGGCTAAGCAGAAACCTCATGGACCCACACGAGTGGAAACTGAAGCCAAGGATTTTGTTGACAAGCAAGTGGGGGACCCCAGATATAGACCTGTTGGCCTCCCCCCAGAACCATCAGTTGGACAAATTTTGCACAAGGATTCCCCACAAGCTAGCTTGGAAAGTGGATGCCCTGTCCTTCAGCTGGAAAAACCTATCAGTTTATGCCTTTCCTCCTCTGCCTCTGCTCTCCAAGGTACTACTAAAGATCAAACAGGACAAGCCAAGGACGATTCTAATTGCACCAGACTGGTCCCCTCTTGCGCAGTGTGTCACGCTTGGCCCCATGGCACCTGCCTCAGACTCCTTCCCTGTTGTCTCAGCAGGAGAACCAGATTCTGCACCCTCAGCTGCAAACCCTGAACCTAGCAGCCTGGCTAATTACCTAATCTCTCCTTTACCACCCCTCAGTAAATCAGTGATGGATATCATTTTAGAGGCAAGGAGGCCTAGTACTAGAAAATCTTATGCTGCAAAATGGAAAAGATTTTGTGCCTGGAATCAGTCTCAAGGGATGAGCGTAGCAGTGCCCAATTTACCTCAGATTCTACAGTACTTGACTGAGATGCTTTATAAGGGCTTGGCTTGTCCTTTTCCTCCATCAAAATTCATACCTCAGCCATTTCAGCTCATTACAGCGCAGAGCCTCCCCTCTTCTCTCACCCACTGCTCAAGCAGTTCCTCAGAGGGGCCAAAAATTTAAGGCCACCCAGGAGAGCTCCAACTCCAGCCTGGGACCTTAACTTTGTCTTGGAGAAACTCACTCTTCCTCCTTTCGAGCCAGCTGCTACTGCAGATTTAAAATTCCTTTCCTGGAAAACAGCTTTTCTTTTAGCAATTACTTCTGCAAGAAGGGTATCTGAATTACAGGCCCTTGTGGCAGTGGAGCCTTTCGTCATCTTTCATGCGGACAGGGTGTCCCTCAGAACCAATCCCTCCTTCATGCCCAAGGTGGTATCCAGTGTGGCTTTTAATCAGTCCATTCATTTGCCTACCTTATCTCCTAACCCACAGAACAAAGAGGAACGGATACTGAACTCCTTAGATGTGCACAGACAACTTAGATTTTACTTGGACAGGACTAAACCTCAGAGGAAAGCTGAACAGCTGCTGGTGGCATTTGCTACAGGGACAGAGGGGAAAGCTATTTCAAAGCAAACCATTTCAAAATGGATAGGCCACTGCATTCATTTCTCCTATAAGCACCATGGAAAACCTATCCCACAGGACATCAGACCCCATTCAACCAGGGCTGCATCTACATCTGCAGCCTTTCTCAGGGGCGTTCCCACCAGGGACATCCTAGAAGCTGCTACCTGGAGTTCTGTACATACTTTCACCAAGCATTATCATTTGCCAATTTTCTCTAAATCCAGAGCTGGCTTTGCCACTGCAGTCTTGCAGGGTATTATAGCTGGTCCTAATTCTATTTAAATTCCTCCTCCCAACCTTAGCTTTGGGAATCTACCCGAATATAATGACTGCAACAGTGAAACACGAAGAACATAGTACAGTTGTGTACACTTAACATAAATGTAGATGTTCGAGTGTATTCACTGTTGCAGTCCTGGTTACCCTCCCTCCAGCCCCCTTTCTTCTTTTGGCTATACCTCTATTCTCCCTTACTATGCCCAAAAAGCTTTTTGGTGTATTTGCTTTTTTGTTGGAGGTATATCCTTGTGATTATAGATTTAATTGCTTCCCATTAGGGGGGGCACCTGATATCTGGGGCAAGAAAAACTGATGTAATGCCGTCGGCTGCATGTTTTATACCCCTGATGACCTAACATCATGGAAGAAGGGACAGCATCTGACGCAGGACCCAAGACTTTGTTAATCAGGCTGACTGAGGGCTACTGCAAGCATATAACCCCCAAATATAATGACTGCAACAGTGAATACACTCGAACATCTACATTTATGGTAAGTGTACAAAACTGTACTTTATAAGGCTTTGGAACCAAGGTTAAAGAGGAAATTTACATGTTTTTATTATTATGAATGATACTTTCAAGAGAGAAGTCAGTTCAGATATTTAGATTGAGTACAGAAGTCGGTCCAAATGTGCAGCAGTTCAAATATTCAGAATTCAAGAAACTAAGGAAACAGTACAGTTTGTCTTAATTTTGCCATTACAGAAACGAAACAATTCTGAGAACATAGTTACAAAAAGGTCAGATGATACATTTTTCACAGCTACAAAATTCTGAGTACATTTAGCTACTGATCTGAAGTAGTTAACTTCATTTTATCTGCAACCGAGCCGGCAACTTTTTTCTGGCATCTGCTCCAAGCTCCGAGCTCCTCCCCTTACCCATAATGCCGTACCATCTCCTATCTTTCCTCAGATCTCGTTTGCCGTGCCAGTAGTGTGCATCGTGGTCTCCTTTGCTCTGAGCTAAAAAGGGATAGTAAGTGGAAACTTTTGATTATATCTAAGTGTGCTTGTCTAGGATTACCCTTCCTCCCCTTCTGTAGTAACGCGTTGGTCGTTAGTGTAAAAAAAAAAAAAAAAAGTTTTTTGTATTAAAATAGTAGTCAGGCCTGCCCTTCCTCTACCTTTGTGTGTGTGTTTTTTTGTTGGGAAGGTAGTACCTTTACCTTTGAGTTCAGAACTATGGCTGACCAGCCAAAGCCTGTGTTCAAAAAATGTACAGAGTGTGGCCATAAGCTTTCCCGTGCTGATGGTCACACTCTGTGTGAGATATGTTTAAGAATGGCACATTTATCCACCCAGTGTGCTATCTGTTCAGGCTTCAACCGTAGGGCCCTTAGGGATCGTAAGGCCAAGCTAGTTACCAAAGGCCTTCTCCCCGTTGCCATGCTGGATTCTGCCTTGGTCGCTAGTGCACCTCCCCAGACAGGGACTCAACCTCCCTTTTCATCTGGCGATGGGTCCTCTAAGGACAGATCTTCAGTCAGCGAGTCTGGCAAAGATAAAGAAAAAGAGAAGGAAAAAGAAAGACGCAGAGAAGAAATGGAGAAAAAGAAAGACAGGCATCGCAAGAGATCCCCAGACAGGGAGCTCTTTCTCAGCCCTCCATCCAAGACCATGAGGCCTGTTTCTCCTCGGCTCCGGTCACCGTGTTTCTCACCAGAGCCGTTGGAACATTTGGACCTGAGGCCCTCCACCCCTCTGTGCAGACAAGCCAGATCCGATTCGGTGGCCTCTTCGAGGTCGACTCGGAGCCTATCAGACATGGATATGGACAGGATGATGCGGAGATTTCTTCAGACCCAAATTCAGATGGGAGTCTTGCCAGGCCCCTCTCCCTCTGGAGATGTGACCTCCATGCCTCTTTTCCGCCCCATCTCTCCTTCCCCGATCCATGCTTCGGGGCTCTTGGATCCGAGGTTCTTCGGAGCTGGTAGCTCGGCGCCGACGGTTCCTCCAACCTCAACTCAGGCTGTTACCTTGAGTTCCTTGAATCTGACTTGTTCAGATCCGAGTGACTCTCTGTCCGCGGACAGGGAGTCGGACCTGGGGAATGGATTCTTCAGCTCAGATTCTTTCGGACCTGACCCGTTCCCTCGGACCTCAGGCTACCCTGTCTTCAACTCCAGTCCCTGCTTTGGATCCGGGGAGGACTTCTCCCTCGGCCTTCAAAGTGGTGGAGAGGGTTTTCTCCAAGGGATTGAGACCCCAGTCCATTCCCTCAGATACCACCCAGGGCCCCCTGGATTTGGCGACGACTCCCTTCATCCTGTCTCAGGGACAGCCCGTGCCAGAGGATCCCCAGGTCATTTTCCCAGAGGAAACCCCTGCGGCTCGCGTATCCCCTTCTGAAAGTCCCACTGAAGAGGGCCACCGGAAGCGCAAGTGCAAAAGGAGGCCCTTGGACTCCCCCGAGTCCCTCACCACTGACACTGACTTAGATAAAGGAGAAGGTTCCCCCAGGTCACCTCCAGAAGACGTCTAATTCAGAGAAATTATGGAAATCCTTCGCCAGAGGGGAGGTTGGTCAGCCCCAAAACCTTCTAGGGATGAGTCAGTGTTCCTGGAGGCCTTTGGCACGGGCCCATCTACTTCCTGGGTGTCCCCACCAGCAGACCCCTTGGTGGACCTCATCACCACAAGGGCATGGAAGGAGCCCGACACCGTAGAGCCCATCCCCAAATGTCCTGACAAGATTTTATCTCCTCCTTCTAATAGACAACCCTGGTCGAAAGGAGCCCCAGATGATGCTATGTTGTTCGCAGCGGCCACAAAGAAGGAACTAGCACAGGAGAGTTCCTTAGTCCACCCTCCAGACACGGAGTCCAGGTCGGTGGATAGGTTTGGGAAGCGCATATACTCTTCAGTGACTTTTTCCATCTGTGCGCTGAATTATTTGGCACATGTGATTCGACTTCAGCGAGACCTTGCTTTGGAATTCGTTGAGTCGCCCCCAGAGTCTTTATCGTCGCAAGGTAGACAGCTGTTCTCGGTGAAAATGTCTACTCTGAAGTCAGTCTCAAATACATCTATGCGGCTACTTTCCCACGCCACGGAAGGAGCAGCTAGAGCGACTGGGACAGGCATAGCCATGAGGCATCATGCCTGTCTCAGATTGTGTCAGTTCGTGGACCCTTTCAGGGTGTCATTTATCAGCGCTCCCTACGACGGCTCTTCCCTCTTTGGGAAGACAGTACGTGACACATTTGTCCAGAGCGAAAAGGACGGGAAGACTTTGTCTGCCATCGGAGTCCACTTCTCTAACCCTCAGCGGTCCTTCTCTAGGAATCAAAGAGGGCAGAATATGTGGTTCCGAAAATCTCAGTTTTCCCGGGATTCTCAGGACAGCTATTCACCCAGAGGCAGAGGGGGACAGGATTGACGCTGATCCAGAGGTAGAGGAGGTCCCAGGAATTTCGGGTCTAGGGAACCCTTTTCTGATAGACCCGGTCAGCGGCCCTGAGGAGTTGCCCGACTGTCCTACTCAGGAGGCAGTCGGGGGACGATTGTCCTTACACCCAGCGGCATGGGAGTCCATTACGACAGATCACTGGGTTCTTCAGATAATATCCAGAGGTTACTCTATTCATTTCATTGCCCCTCCAAACATTACAAAACACCTCCCAGATGTTCCACCCGCTCACAGGGAGTCGCAGCTCTAGAGGTTTCAAAGCTGCTTCTCAAACGAGCCATCGAAAAGGCCCCCCCCCCCCAATCAGTCCGGATTAGGCATCTACTCAAGGTTCTTTTTGGTGCCAAAAAAGACGGGGGACCTCAGGCCCATTCTAGACCTGTCAACATTAAACCTGTCTGTAGCAAAACAGAAATTCTGGATGGTCACCCTACAGTTCATTCTAACTTATCTCCGAGAGTGCGACTGGATGTGCTCGTTAAACCTTCAGGATGCTTACTACCACATCAAAATACACAGAAGGTCCAGGAGGTTTCTGCGTTTCCGGCTGGGAGCCAGTCACTTTCAGTTCAGGGCCCTACCCTTTGGTCTCACCACAGCCCCCAGGATGTTCACCAAGGTAATGGCAGTTGTAGCGGCCCACCTGAGGCTTCAGGGTATTCAGGTGTTTCCTTACCTGGATGACTGACTCTTTGCTGCGCACAAGCATCACTTGTGTCTGGCCTGAGATTATTTCATTCGGTTAGCAGACCTACTGGGAATTACAGTCAATGTTCACAAATCCCATTTGCAACCAGTACAAATTCTAGACTTCATTGGGGCATGGTTAGACACTTTGCAGATGAAGGTATTCCTAACTCCAGACAGGATTCTACATCTCAGGGGCCACATAGCTCAGATAGTGAACTCCCAGTCTTCAAAGACGAGTGAGGTTCTCCGGGCACTGGGCTCCATGGCTGCCGCCATATCTATTCTCCCGTATGCATGCCTTCACACGCGGGTTTTTCATTGGACTCTGGCTGTTTAGTGGTCTTGGCTAGACTTACCCATGGAATTTCTGATCAAGATCAGTCACGTCTGCAGGACAGCTCTTCTTTGGTGGTTAACTTCACCGGAGATATCAAAAGGACGCCCATTTGCGTCACCCTCAGTCCAAACCACAGTGACCACGGACACCTCCCAACTCGGGTGGGGGGGACACTGTTTGGGAAGGACAGTCCAAGGCATGTGGCCCCAGACAGAGACCAATTTGCACATAAATGTTCTAGAGATGAGGGCAGTGCTTTAGCATTGGAAGACTTTCACACAGTCCTCCCTCTCGGATTGATTGCAATTCAGTCAGACAACACGTCTGTCGTCTGGTATATCAACAAGCAGGGGGGAACCAGATCCTACCCTCTATGTCGCGAGGCCATGAGTGTGTGGGAATTGGCGATTTCCACTGGTCGGTGTCTAATAGCAATGCACATCCCGGGGCACTCCAACATTTTAGCGGACACATTGAGCCGGGCCATTCTGATGCCTTACGAGTTGTCTCTGAAACATTCAGTAGCGGAGGTGATTTTCCTGGCATGGGGTCAGCCTTGCTGCGATCTCTTCGCATCTCCTTCCAACGCGAAGTGCAGTGAGTTCTTCGCTCTGATTCCCTCACCAGGGGAAGACCCCAGAGACGCTCTAGTCCATGTTTGGCCCCCCGGGCTTCTGTATGCATATCCACCTTTACCTCTTATTCTGAAGTTTCTTCAGAAGGTTTGCCGACTACGGTGTAAAGTGATCCTCATTGTCCCATTCTGGCCTCATCAGGTTTGGTTCCCATTCCTTTGGTCTCATCTGTTAGCTCCTCCGTGGGTTCTGGATCCCTGCCCAGATCTAATTTCTCATCCATCGGGGACACGTCCACCCGATCTGGGCAGCCTCAAGCTAACAGCTTGGTTGCTCCATTTCCATTAATCGCCAGGACTCCCGGTCTTTCATCCCAGGTAAAATCTATTCTAGTGGCCTCTCTTAAAGACTCCACTAGGAAACTGTATTGCAGTAAATGGAAGTGCTTTTCCATTTGGGCTTCACAGAGAGAAATAAATCCCTTTACAGCTCCTGTTCCAGCGGTGTTGGACTTCCTGTCTGGTATCTTTCAGCAAGGAGCTAGTTCTTCCGCAGTGAAAGTACAATTGGCAGCCATTTCCAGTTTTCACGTTGGTGAAGACAACATGGCCTTAGCCTCCTCTAGGCTGTGTAAGACCTTTCTTAAAGTTACGTTTCTGCTACGGCCCCCTGCCAAGGATTCTGTACCTCCTTGGGACCTTACTTTTGTTTTACAGGAATTGGTAGCCCCTCCTTTTGAACCCGCAGCTTCGGTGGACTTAAAAGTTTTGTCCTGGAAGACAGCTTTCCTAGTCGCCATCACATCCGCTAGGAGAGTTTCTGTGCTTCAAGCTTTGTCTGCCGTGCCTCCGTATTTGGTCTTCCATAAGGATAGGGTTTCCTTCTTACCTAAAGTGGCATCTGAGGCAAACATAAACCAGTCCATTAATCTGACCGTTGTCTTTCCCAACTTTCAAAATAAAGGTGAATGCAAACTCCATTTGTTGGATGTTCATAGACAACTTCATTTTTATCTTCATAGAACGAAGTCTTTCCGCAAGACTGACCAAGTGTTTGTTTCCTTTTCCAAAGCATTTATGGAGAAAGCTATTTCTAAAGTTTCTTTAGCCAGATGGATCACTCTCTGCATTTCACATGCTTGCAAAGCAAAAGGTTTATCTTCTCCTGGAATAGTTAAGGCTCACTCTACCAGGTCCATGGCGACTTCTGCTGCTTTTTGGTCCAGGGTACCTTTGGACGATATTTGCGCAGCAGCGACATGGGCCAATTCACATACCTTCATTTCCCATTACAAATTGGATCTGATTTTGAGGGGTAGAGCATCCTTTGGCTCTGCAGTGCTCAGGAATATCCTTCCATAAGGGCCTTCCAGGATCGGAGTAGCTGGGGACTCCGGCCCACAGGTTGCAGATAAAATGAAGTTAACTACTTCAGATAAAGAAGTTGAGTACTCACCATAACGTTCCATCTGAGTAGTTATACTTCATTTTTCTGCAACATTCCCTCCCTCCATCCCCCGGACCTTATTCTGTTTTCAGGTTGGTTATTTGGTTGAGTTGCATATGTATTGTTAGTTGCAGCAAACTCGATCTGAGGGAAGATAGGAGATGGTAGGGCATTATGGGTAAGGGGAGGAGCTTGGAGCTTGGAGCAGATGCTAGAAAAACGTTGCCGACTCGGATCCGATACGGATCCATATACCCACAGTTTGCAGAAAAATGAAGTATAACTACTCAGATGGAACGTTATGGTGAGTACATAACTTCTTTTTTTGTTCAGTTCATCAGCATTGTTATTTGAGACAGTTAGTGATAGAAAACTTGTTCAAATCTTGTTTGCTGCTACTGTATAGTTCATAGGTTCATACTAAGCTAACTGCCCTTGCGAGCCATTTTAAGCCTAGCCAATTATCCCTTTGACAGAGTAAACCACCTCTGTCAAAGCTCTAACGAGTTAAAGACCTTTATTCTGAAAGGTACAAGAGGATTTAGCACATAAAGAAAAAGCTGAAATATTTGGCACTTTTTCAGTTCGGTTTTGTATATAAATAAAGATACATATTTCAGATCTAGCACTGAGTAAGCAATGTGTTACATAAAATAAAATTAAAAAAAAGATGCTGCCCCAAGACTGGATAATCTAAATGGCTACTTCCTGTGGAATGACAGTGTCTCATTACACCTATTTCTACTTTTTTTTGTTTGTTTTTACAAACCTTTCTGATGGGTTTTGTACTAGTTGAATGGAAATGTCTCCACATAATACCTATTTTAAAAAGGGTAGGACTGATATGACAGAAAGCCACAAACTTATCTGTAAAAATCCTTTGAAAGGGAATTCCTTCAGTGTCTAGGAAAAGGTTGGGAACTCATCTTCCATTGATATTCATCAGTAGGGAGTGCCAGGGGAAGGTCTTGTGTGATCAGGTTGTTGTAGATGTACACAGTGGTGTCTGAAGCTTTGGATAAAGGCCCCTGCAACTGATCTCATATACTTGAACCTGGAAGAAGCCTTTGATTTACTCTCACACAGGACCTAAAAAAAATGTTTTGTGAAGATGTGGAATATTAACATTTATTATGTAATAAGATAACCGGGAAAAGCCGAAAGAAGAATAAGATTATGTAAAAATATATGTTTTCAACTTGGTATGGGGCAGGAGATTGAACAAAGAATAGTAATCTGTTGGTGAGTATTGCTACAGTTAACATTAAAATGGGGAACAGAACTTTTAATTTAGAGGCAGTATTAGATGGAATACATAATAGTACCTACTAACATAATGAAGGCAGAAAATTATGGGGTAGTAGGCAGAAAGATAGTGTAGCACCTGACAGAGGAGTGCCAAAGAAGCTGAAAACTAAGGTTTGTAAAACAGTGGTGCAACCACTACCTCCTGTATAATATAAACACCTAGGCAATGAAGGCAGAGCAGTTGAAGCTAGAGATGATGGAGATGAAGTGCTAGGATGCACACTATGGGAATATGAAGAAATAATGACATTAGAGCAGAAGCCAATGTAGCTCCAGTTGCAGAAAAAATCAGGGAGAGGAGACTGTTGTAATTCTGGCATGTGTGCAGGAAGGCAGAATATTTGGTGAAGATTTGTGAGAGACAGGAAGAAGGCAAGAGGAAGAGAGGACATCCAGAAAAGACATGAATGGACTGTGTGAAGGAAGACCTGCAACAGTCAGGCATGACTGTTGAGGAAGGTAAGAGAACTAGCAGCAAATTGAGAGAGATGGTGACAGTTATCGGGACACCCAGACCCTATGTAGAATATAGACGAAATGAGGTTGATGATGATTATAATGATGATAAGGATAGCAGAAATTGAAACCCTTCAAGTCTAAATGTAATTCATTCTTTGGTGGTAAGGTGTACTGGACTGCTGCATTTAGGAGATTGATTTATACTGTCCTTTAAGGAGGTCCTCAGCCTGTACAGTACATTAAAACATCAAACACATATGTATGAAGCAAATGCTTGAGTCACTACAACAGGCATACCTTTACTGAAAATTCTGAAACTCAGTGGTACTTCCATTCTTTGTAATGTGACAGAAGAGACTATGTCAAATTAATCTTTTCATCTGTGCCCTCACCATGCAGTACGATGAAAATGTAGCTTTCCATGAAAAAACATGATCACATCATGATATCTACCCCATGAGGGCATGCAGTTAGAAAATAATTAAAAAATAACATCTTATTGTTTTGCAATCAGGCTTGGATTACATAGCACTTCATGACTAGAGACAAGATGACATGGGTAATGGTTCTGTTACATTAGTTTACGTTTGCTTGTGCATAATGACTATTTAAACACTTACTTGGATAAACAACAAAACCTTGGTGCTTGTAAGTCCAGTTTAAAAACAAAAGAGCCAGTGGTATGAAAGAAAAGCAAAGGAAATCCATTTGCCATATAACCATAACAAGTCATCTTAAAATCTTTACTATCTGGTTATGTAGACCACTCTGAAATTGTTAACCCCATAATTTCTTCTGTTCATCCTTGCTATCCACAGTTTAATCAACCCTAACACTTTGTTCTTCAGAAACTTTAATTTACTATTTTTAGCTTTCTTGTGCATCATAATCCTTATCCTGTAATGCTGCATTACCCAGAGTGCAGTTTGAGGAATAGTATAGAAGGTGATTGTACCCAGTTTCTTCATGGCAAACAACATTAAGGTCAGTTAAGTTATTAAAACACTGTTTATGTGTACATTTAAATTTCATGAGGAAAAAAATCTGTATCATATCACAGTTCTGTTAGCTTAGATAAGTAATCCTGATGTCATCATGGTGGGCCTACTTTCAAGTCTGCAGTACTTCTTTTTCTATTAAAATGCATAGGTTTTGAAACTGAATGGCAGTAAGGCATTGAGGTGAAGAATTAATTCAGAGGAAGATGGTTATACAGATGAGATGGAATTTTTTGTCCTCTGAAATGAGGGTATGCAACATCATGTTTACTAAGTTTAGGGTACCCTGAAAGCATGGAACACTTGGATATAAATCATGTTATTTTTCCCAGGCACTCTTCCTTTCCAATATATATTACATTCGTGTAAATAAAACCAAAGACACACATTTTACAGAATCTGTTATTGTATGCCTACAGTGCTAATTTTGAGACAATATTTGCTCCACATCTTAAATATTTTTTTAAAAAAGCTGATATTTCCAACACATTTCATTAAAACTGATTTGTAACTATTAAGTCGTTACTTTGGCCATTTTCTAAGCACATTATTGCCCTCCAGCTGGGTTTGAGAGCAATGTGCAGGTTCTGGCTACCGACATCTGTTCCAAGACTACTGGGGGTGTGTGGAATCCCCATTTGAGAGAGAGAGGAAGAAAACAGAGGATTTCTGGGGCTTCCTGAGTATGTTGGTTCTTAAAAAGATGTTTGTGAGAATCCAGAACTCTGTAGGAGTGGTTTGACTTTCTAGGAGCAGGTGGTAAGGAATCAGGCTGCAGGGAAGAGTCAAGAATGACATCATCCGCTACCTCTAAAACTGGAGGAATGACCAGAGGTGTATGCTCTGGAAATGTAAGAAATTCTCAAACCCTTTTTCTTATGTAGGGGACAAATTGGAGCCTCCCAGCTGAAGAACTCCCTCATCTTATGGGGAGTCTCTCCAAAGCTGAAATCCTCAGGTGGTGAGGCTGAGACAAGATTTTCTTCTAACTCTGAATCAGCATGTATACCAGAAGAAATGTTATGTACATATGCCAACTCATCTTCATTTGAGTCATAAGAATTGTGATGATGTGAGGTATTGCCAGCTATGCCAGGAGAAATAGAGCAGTGGATGTGTAACATATGCCAGCATATCTAGCTGGAGTTTTGTAAATAATTGTATGTCATTTGTATATCAAACAGATTGTGCAGGTGCATGTGTTGAAAATGTATTTGTAAAGCAGCTTATGTTAAAAAAATATACCAGTAGTGGGTCCTGCTGAACAGAAAAGAAATACACCTGTTTGTCAGACTATATTGTCACTGTTGAAATGAATATATTGCAACAGTGGATAGTAGAAGAGAAGAGGTTAATCTCAGTCCAGCTAACTTTTAAAAATAGTTTGAAATTAAATTACCTGGTTTAGGCCATAAAGATTGTATCTTAAAGTGCTGATTGCAGCCAGACACAAAATGTCTGTGAAAACCAAGACTAGGAATCCTACTGTATTGTCCTTAGATGTGATCTAATTGCGGCCTTGGAAGGGTGGGAAATGGTTATATAGCTTCCAGATGCTATAACACATCTTAGCAAAGCTCTGTATGTGTATGGTAACACGTATGTGCTAGATTCTGGTTCCGTTTCTAGTAAAGGGGTTAGTGTGGGAACCAGAGTCAGATGAATAGATGTATGTGATGCCATTCTGTAATCCAGCACTGAAATTATGTTTTAATACTAGATGAGACAGAAGTCTCAGGGTAATCAGTTTTTGAAACCTGACAAAGAAGGACCACTCATCTACTTCACCTTGCCTTGCTTTAGTAACTAACCAGGGAATAGTAATTCAAAAATAGAGTGAGATTAGTTAAGCACTGTTTTCCTGCATGTGTAAATCTATTAATCTGTGTTATTTTTAGGGTCTATATTATAAGCACGAAAAGACTAAACTGCGAATGCTCACATGAAGCGAAAATGCCGGTAATTGAACTTGCTATTGTGGGGGGCTGCACCCCCCCCCCCACTAACTATGTATTCTAACTCCAAGGTCGCACTGCATTGAGGAAAGGGCAAATATCCCACTCCTCACTGTAACACAACCCCAAAGTCACACTTTCAATTCCTGGCACTTTCGCTCATGTGAGCATTCGCAGTTTAGTCTTTTTGTGCTTATAATATAGACCCTTATTTTTAATATTCCCTGTAATTGAAACTCTAGTGTTTATTGCGAATAGAGATTTAGTATTTTTTTGTTCGCTTATTATTTATTATTAAATGTATTTAAATTTTTCATTGCGGCTGGTCTTTTAGAGAATATTTTAACCTTTGAGAATATTTGCATTTATTTGGTGACAGTGTTTCCACTCCTGAAAGCCTTGCTGCATTGGTCAAACACTACCATTTGTTTTAGTATTAATTTTACTAAATATAATTGGATACCCTGTTAAGAGCCTTAGAGTAGCTGGCTTTGGAGTGTTCTTGCAGCATTATCTACCTTGCAGTCTGGGCAGAGGGGGCATAGCTGTTAAATATGTGCCAGTCTTTACCGTTTGGTATCCCAAAGGTGCACAAAAAATGTGTTAGATCCTCCATATAGGTTAATTGTTGCTGCCCAAAGTTCCAAAACCTATCCTTTGGATGTGTACATTGATACGAAGTTGAAGCTTCTATTGAATAAGAACCCACATATTTTGTGTGACTCCTGGGATTTCTTAGCTAAAATAAACAAAGTTGTTCTCAGACATCAAACTTTTTTTTTTGACGGTAGACATAGCGGACCTGTTCTCCTGTATCCCCCATGAAGCTGGTTTGGAGTTTTTGGAGAAATTGCTTGTAGAATGTCATGCTTGATGATGACAAAATTCATTTTTTTGCTGGACTTAATGGAATTGGTATTGACTAACAACTCCCCTCATTTTGAAGGAGAATACTAAAAACAAGTTAGTGGAGTAGCTATGGGGGGCAGCTTGCACCCCTATTTTTGCTAATTTAATTATGTTATATTGGAAGAAAATCTTTGTCATCAGTTCCAGGTTTGCTCCTTTTTGGTCCTTTTATGACAGATTTTTGGATGACATGTTTTTTATTTGGAAAAGGACCCCTCCAAAACAGATATATATATTTTTTTTGATTACTTGACTGGTACAACTGAGTTTCTGAGGTTCACAGACAATACCAATGAAAACGTTGTACATTATTTAGATGTTCAATTTACATGGGAGAATGGAGGCCAGTGTCCAGCATTTACAGGAAAAAGACGTTTTTGAACTGTTACCTTCATTTTGATAGTGGTCATCCAATGTATTGTAAAAGAAATTTAGTGAAAGGTCAGTTTATTAGAGGTGCCTGAATGACCTCAGATGATGAGTTATTAGAGAAATAAATACATTTTCCATGTGTCTTGACAGGGGGCACCCCTTTGAATTACTTAAGTCAATAAAGAACGAAGTGATGGATAATAGGGGGTTCAAAATTCATGTGCATTTTAGGGAAACTAGACCTACTGAAAGGAACAGGTTTAAGTAAGCAGCATGATTCTAGTAGTTTTTAACAAGCAATGGCTATTAAATATGATGGGTTAAGTCAAAGAATAAAAAACATTGTATCTCAGAATTGGGCCATTTTGAAAACCAATAGTGAACTTTACCAATATTTGGGTGATAAGCCCACTTTTATCTATAAAGTGCATAGGAATATTAAGGAAGTATTGGAGAAGGTCAAGCAAACTGTAAAGAAAGGAACCACATAATGTGGAAGAGGCAGTTTTTGTCGATACATAACTGGGAAGGAAGAGGTGATTTTGAGTAATACATCCCAGACAACTATTACATTCAATTAAGGTGACTGTAATTCAGAAGGGCTGGTATATTTGGCCCTATCTAATCAGTGCCTTTAGTTTTATGTGGGGAAGACTGAGAGGAAGCTCTCTAATAGGATTTACAAACATTTGTCTGATGCGAGGAAGGCTAACACAACAATGCATTATATAGACATTCTGTTTCATGTGCGGATTTTAAGAAATTTGTTTTTGGCATTTTGGAAGTTGTCCCACAACATGCTAGAGGTGGAGCATGGGAAAACCGTTTAGAATATAAGCAGCTTCTCTGGCAGCTTAGACTGGATGCTATGTCAAAACCAGGTCTTAATGACTATATTTCGATCAATTCTGTGCTTAGAATGAGAGCAGAAAAACTATAATTTTAATGGGATTTCATGTTAAATATTTTGGAATAATTTAGTAAATGTGGTGGTTATTTTTGTAAAATTTTAAATGATTTGTTAAAGTTTTTTAAGGTAAAATGTTTTAAATGACTTTCTTTAACAGCAATATGAACGCTGGTCACAGATTGGTTAGTGTAATTATGGGTATTTTCAGAGAGATTGTCTAAGGTGTTTTAGTTCTGAAGAAGTCCTTTTAGATTATGGGTATTTTCAGAGAGATTGTCTAAGGTGTTTTAGTTCTGAAGAAGTCCTTTTAGATGGACGAAAGCGCTTAACTTTTGGTTTTCTGCAATAAATTTTTGTGTGGAATTGAACTTGCCTTGACCTTTGGATGCCATTTATTTTTTTTTTGTTTTTTAACCTTTGAGAGTATATATATTTGGTGACACTGTGGCCACTCCTGAAAACATTTCTAAATTAGTCAAATACTGCCATTTGTATTGGTATTAATTTTATTAAAGATAATTGTTTACCCTGTTAAGAGCCTTAGAGTTGCTGTCTTTGGAGTGATCTGACGGCAGTATCTACCTTGTAGTCTGGGCAGAGGGGGTATTGCTGGTAAATCTGTGCCAGTGTTTCCCAGCTGGGTGGGTAGGTGGGTGTGTGTGTGTGTCAGCTACTTGGAACAGGGACACAGAGTACTGGTTTCACATAGAGGATGGTGGAGGATGTGGCTTGGAACACTCTGCTGAGTTCTCAACTGTACCGCTAAGGGCAGTGTGGAGTCTTATTTGGGACCTGGTGAGAGATGGGGAAACTCAGCCCCAGGATGGGAGTGTGTTCCCTGTGTGCTCTTAAGGGAAATTGTGCTTAATGAAGAGAGCTGCATCTGGAAATACTGTATCTGTTTTTGTTCCAAGTGAATGTCTCTCACCAGTATCAGTTGTGAGGACTGAGGCTTCTTGATTACTGGCCTAGAGGAGGGACATTACAAAAATTATTGGATTTCTGGGAAAACTGGGGAAGGTACCTCTTTCTTTTCACAGGAAACTATTCAGTTGCAGGATCCTACTATAGCTAAGCTGTCTGGATCTCATAGTATCCATCCACAGCTATCTTGACAAGATCCTGCAGTTAGGCCTGATGAGGCTGAGACCCAGACAGCCTAGACTAGCAAGCTAAATGTAGCTTTCTTAGGTCTGGCCTTGCATATGGCTTTGAGTGCGATATCGAATATACTTGGCAAAGGTCACAGGTGGGCATCTGTGGCCTGCTCCTAATGAAATTAAGCTTCTTCTCTCAAACAGGGAATTCCACCCTTCCCCTGTGTAATCTTGGAATTGGTGTCAGAAGCTAGAATCTGTGCATTGGTCTTGGACCCATCCATTGACTGAAATTCTTCAGCCCATCCAGAAGTTGAAGGGACCAGTGGCATACCAGACTTCAAAAGGGTCTCAGTAGAATCCTCAGTCTCATGATCCATCGGTGGAGGGGACTGCAAAGTTGTCTCCCCTTTTTCAAAAATCATGAATCTGAGAGGATTGACTGATGCAGTTCATCTCTCATCAGTGACCCTAACTTGCTTCCAGCACTTCTCCTTGTGTCAGGTTCCCTTTCTTTCTCTAAATACTTCTCCTGTAGGGATTCCACCCTTTGCTTAATTAGCCTGGAAATAAAGTAGGCGTACTGGAAACAATGGGGCACATTGTGCTTCAGGTCCAGTTAAAAAAGGTACAGATTGTGGAAGTTCCAGTGAGGAATTTGTTTCCCACACTCTAGGCAAGTAATTGTCTTGACAATTGACATCTAATCACACAATAGATAATAAGGAAAACAGTTCACCTGTGGGGTACTTCACTTTATCGAAGTTCAAATTCTGGCTTTGGATCAACCAGCACAGTGGATCTGTATCAGGCTGTGATGGCAAGAAAAAACTGAGAAAATGGCATTCTTCAATGACCCTGATACCCTGACACCAGAGGGGAGGGATGCCTCCAGGCCTGGGAAAGGGAGTAAAAGTCTTTGGTATTCGGGCCAGCCAAGAGCTTTCAAAGCAGGAAATTCCAAGGAGTAATTACTGCAACAGTCAACACAGTGAATATCTACATTCATGGTAAGTAAATAGCCACAACTGTATTTTTCTCCAGTGCTAGGGATTAGTTACTAAATGGAAAGATATAGAAAGAAAAAGAGGAGTGCAGCCAAAACTGGATTTAATTAAGCTAAGTATTGGAACAAAGCAAGCTGACCCTGATCATAGGAGACTAATAAGTAGATTTTACAAGAGACTATGATAGTTACGAGAATCAAGGGCAGAAATCAAGGGCAGAATTGTAAAAAGACTGGGAGGAGAAGCTAAACAAAAAATATTTTATGGAACAGTGTCAAGAGATTTGTCAAGTCCCCTCCCCTTCTGGCTGGTTGTGCAAGGAAGTTTAGAATATTTGGATGGAAATGCTTGCACAAATATATTTACAATCCAGATAAGTTAAATGTTCCCACAAGTTGATACAAGATGTTGGAGGTGCAGGCAAGACCCAGTAGCTGATTGAGAGCAGATTGTCTTCACCTTTTCAGCACTGGAAGTATTTAAGGATGAGCTGCAAGAGAGGATGCTACAAAACCTTTTGGGGATTCATTTACTCTAACACAGCATTTCTTTTTCCTGTGAAAGTGGCTTAGTTTAAAAACAAATGAAGTATTACAGGACATTAACAGGTTTACCTTTACTGGTAGCAGGAAATGGAGAACTGACAGGGTGCCCAGTATAGATGAGATATGTGAAATAATGAATAAACTGAATAATTTAGAGATGATTAATGATGTAAAAATACTTCCTCTGGAACCAGCAACAAATAGATTTGGTCATAAGTAATAAACAGAGGTTAGTATAGAATATGCTAGCAAGAAGCCAAAATATAAATTGAAAAGAAAGGCTCAGAATTCTTTGGTAACCTAAATAAAAGCAGAAGCAAGACCAGGTAGGATTAGGAAAGGATTGGATACTTACACTGGGGGGAAAACTGAAATTACAGTAGTAAATTATGTTAAAAAGGCATTTTTTTCATTCTTTTAAGTGTAGAATTAATTGCAAGTAAATTGTAACTGAATGTTAAAGGCTATATTTTGGGAAGCTCATCTTTTGGAAAGAACCAGTCAGCCTCTTGGGAAAATAAACATGAGGCCTGTTGAGTGTGTATATAGTTATTTTTTTCTGTTTGTTAATAAACACTGAACTGTTAAAAAAGAGAACATAATTAAGTTTGGGGATGTGGCGGCAAATCCATATGTGGTCAAGTAGAGGGTGACTGGAACTTCTGTAAAAACATTTTTAAAGTCTGTTCACTTTCTCAGCTTGTATTGTATATGGAATACAGTAGTGTTTTGTTATTTTTACAATGGCAGGGTGTTTTTGTTTTGTTTTTTTTAATATCATTTAATTGATTTCAAGGACATATGTTTATGTACTTGTGTTTCAGGAAGTTGTGAATGTGTGTTCTCCTTTGGAAGTGGTCATGTTCTGTAGTTTGAGAATAATTTTAATCTATGTTCTACAGTTGCTGGATTATGTTAAGTGTTTGTAATAACGGTCATGTAGACACTGGTTAAAATTCATCTTTCTTTTTTTTCACAGCCTTTTGACAGCTTGCCTACCTCACAGACCTGTTTCTTCCAGCTGAGACTCCCACCTTACTCCAGTCAGCCAGTAATGGCAGAGAGGCTACGTTATGCCATCAATAACTGCCGCTCAATTGACATGGACAATTACATGCTCTCACGCAATGTTGATAATGCAGAGGGTTCTGACACAGACTACTGAATGAACAAAGTCAAATTGTTTCTGCAGCAAAAAAAAAAAAAAAAGCCTGGTGCCGAATGGAATGTTGTTACAGACAACTCTTTTATAGTTACATTAGATGTTTTAATGACATACTCAAACATGCAGAGGGTTCCCCACAGTTTTAATTATTTTAAATATATCTAAAAACAAAACAGAAAATGGTTCCCATAAATAGTTGTTTTTATTTTACATATTAACTTGGACTTTTTGAGCAGGCAACAAATTGTTTTCAGAGTAATTTTCCTCCATCTTTGGTCATGTTTTCACGTTTGCATGAAAGACATTGGTGCATTATTCTTAGTAATGGTCTTTTGTTTAAACTTCCCTGTGGGGAAGAAAGATAGTTGTATATTGTGTATAATTGTTCATCAAAGAGGGCAGTTTTACATGAAATATTCATATATTTATTTTTGTGTTAATTTGACCTGCCTGTGCTGAGTACCTGATGCAAAAGCAAAGAAAAAAAAATAAAATGCTGGTAAAAAAATAATTTAATTGTATTGTGGTTGTTTAGGCCCACTTTATATTTTATGGTGGTGGTTGAGTAAAAGCTAAACAAAGCATACATTCAGGGTCAGAATACCAATATGATACTAACAATGTGTTTTCCTCTTTTAATTTATTCACGTGTTTGGGGTTTCTAACACTGTGACAGTAATGGACCCCATTCCAGAGTCAAGGTACGATAAAATTTTACAAATTAGTATTGCTTCAGTCTTTGATGTTTGCCAAGTGTGCTATTCTCAGTCTTTGCAATGTACACAGAATTGCCTTCTTCTGTACTTCATATAGAGTTTTCTGTGATGGCAGCATATTTAAGTATGCTTGAAAATTATTTTTTTTCTTATTTCTGTAGCTCCAGCAAGTAGAACAAGGATTTGAATGGTAAATGTGGGGAGGTGAGGTTGCAGCTGAGGGGCACACCAATAATGGCCTATATTGGACCCCACAATTGTTAAGGCCAGCCCTAGTTAGGTATTTGCAAGTATGGTGGTGGTTGTTTTTGCTTTTTTCATCCCAAGTGTGCCCTTATATGTAGTTAGGCAAATGAACAGTTTATCTTATTCCCTCAGGATCAAAAACACCAGCCTCCATATTAACCCCCCTTCCCCACAGTCTTATAGTATCCAAGACAGTATTTTCAAAACTTGCACCAGAATACATGAACAAATTACAGAAAGGTGTCGGATCAAATGCCACAGTGTCGGACTTCAGGAAATTCCTGAAGAAATGCACCAGAGAGAGATGCTTGTAGCATTACTTTGATAGTCATAGTTATTCCACCTTTAGTGTACCTACTCTGCATGTTATACCTCTACCTTTTAGAATTTAGCCGTTTTGCACACTTGGAATTTATAATTCTTTTTTACTTCTTCCAACATTGTTTTCATTAACAAACCACATCATTCTGCTGTCTGCTGTTCTACATTTTTTTACTCACATCACACTTAAGGAATGAAACCAGAGAGTTTAGTTTGCTGGGGAAATGAATACTGACCAAGCCATCATTGACTGCCCATTATTCCAGTCTATGAATTATTTGTAATTTTAGAGAGAAAAACATAAATGTTCATCTATAAGTCTGTTTTTATATTTAGTATCATTTTATTATCTCTTTCATCATATGCTGCCTTTCATTGTTTTGAAATTAACAAATTGTCAAGGTGTTTTGATGTAGTTAAGGCTGGAGGTATATACAGTATAGCATGAAGTAGTCTGGTTGGAAAAGTGTTCATAGTAGAACATGAGTAGAAGTCTGAAGAATGGGAAGGGGAGGACGTTAAGTGAGTACCATCACCACAATACAAACAGAAGGTGCTACCTGTCAATGTCAACCTGAGTAATAAAAGGGCTGTTTTTGCAGGATTCAGAAAATGGCTTATCAGCCAGAGCAGTGATGTTGGCTTTGATTTACAAGGATTACAGATTACATGGAAAAACAGGCCTCTGCTCTGAGAGGAAAAACAGAATCTTAGATGGCAAGTTCAGGGTTTTTTTAACACCCATTTAAATTAGTCATGGAATTGCATGCAGTTAAATAATCTAGGCAATCGTGACTTCCCCTGAAAGCATAAGGGTACTTAAGAGAAGTAAACTAACCAGACTTCATGGTATATAACATTTTCCAGTCATATGGCTGTCAAGTATATATGTACATGCAAATGCAACACAGTACTAAAGGGTAGTCTTTACTCAACACATCCTGTCGTCTGTGTCAACACGAAATAGCTATCCAAATGACATGTTTTTTGTGTACTAGGCAGAAAACATTCATTAGCAGTAGCTTTGGACACAACCCTGTGTTTAATAGAATGCAAGCTGTCAGGGCAAAATTACTTCTAGAAGCATTTTTTTAAACTAATGGTTTTATTTTTTTTCTCAGCTTTATGGCATTTCTGCCTGATAAATTAAAATACAAGACAGTATATAGTGAATCAGACAAGTAGAAAAACAAGAATATTTTTATGGATACAAAATATTTTTTAAACACAAAGCACAGACTGAAAATAATTTAAACAAAAAGTGGCTAATAGTGCAGAGCTTTTTGCCATAACCTTGCCAGTTGCACTTTTTCATCTGGTTTGCTATCTGGAATCATCTCAGCACTTCGCTCAGCGTGTAAAATCAATGATGGCATTTTCTCCTTTACTAATTTCAAGCCTTCATGACTGACATTTCGACAGAAATCAATTTGGAGAGTATTTAAATTCTTGCAGTTCTCTGTAATGGCCACCAACGTGAGGTCAGTAATTCGGGAACAGTTTTCCAGATGCAGTGTTTGTAGCCCTGGGCAGCATTGCAGAATCTGAAGAATGTGATGATCTTTTACATGGCCACATCCTGAGAGCATGAGAGACAACAGGTTTGGGCACCTGAAGAAGCAAAAAAAATAAGGAAATTCAAAAAAGTGTATTAAGAACTTTATAAATGTTATCAGTTTTATGTATAGCCAGTGCCATGAGACTGATAAAATTCTACACCGAGATAAAAGATAAAAACTAAGTCTTCTGCTCACTGTGAGTGATGGATAGTGAATGCAGATATTGGATTCTGATTTACTGCTACAGGTATCCAAAATCTGCTGATATATCTGCCCACTGTGAGTGATGGATAGTGAATGCAGATATTGGATTCTGATTTACTGCTACAGGTATCCAAAATCTGCTGATATATATCACTTTTTTCACTGCTAGCAAGACATATAAATATTGTAAATCAATTAATTCTTAGTGCTGTCATAGGAAAGTGAATGCAGATATCACATTCTGATTTATTGCTACAGGTATCCAAAATCTACTGCAATGTCTCACTTTTTTCACTGTTAGCAATCATACCTCTCAACTTGGAAACATCAAAAGTCTGGACAAAGGCCCATGAAAAGTAGGTACAACTGGCCAAAACTCTTGCCGCTGATTAACATACAATTTACATATGTAATTATGACCCCACCCGCTCCCATGGAATTGTGAGATACCAACATTTGAACACAAATTGAAGAACAGACAAAACATTAAACAACACAGAATATAACCAGAACAATTTAGAATGTTTGTCTACTCCCAATAACAGGCTTATATGGTGAGCTCTGTATTATGCTTTATGTATTTTATTATGAGGGGAGGGGGTCAAGAGTGATTACATGGATCACTTTAAATTACTAGGCAGCAAGCACTTGTGGCTAAGTATGGATACATGAAGGAGGTGATACAAAGGGGAGAACTGGCAGCTATGTAAACAAACATTTTCCACTTCTGAAAGCAGCACACACTGCCATTAAAATGATGAACAATTAACAACGGGATAGAAATTAGCTTTTTAAGATATAATTATATGTTTTATGACCAGCTTATACTGTTTGACCATTTAATAAATCTTAGTTATGCATACATCAAGAATTGTAAAAACGGAGCAAAAGCAGGAGTATCTAATATTCAACTCTGGTTTATTCTCCAATAAAAAACAGATAAAACGGATGAGCGCACTTTCGCTTAGAGCTTCATCAGTTCCATAATAAATATTACTCTCTAAGTGCATTTATACATAAATTGAAAAAACTGATAGCCAATCTGGCTTCAGCACCAATTATTACCTTAAAGAAACAATATTTGTTAAAAAACATCCATTGAAAGCTTAAAAGGCGCTCCATAAATAGGACACCTTATAACAAATAAAACTATTAAAAAGTATATGTATATGACCATATACTAGAGACAATGTAAATACATACCCTACTATAAATAAATCTACACAATTATTAGTAGACATAGCGTCCTAGCTAAATTACTTAGTACATATACATAAAACAAGCTTCAATATATATGTATATTATTCTTTATATACACAAATATCTATAGATCCAAAAGGACCATAATCGTGCTACTAAAATATTAGGCACAATGAAGTATTTCTGATGCTCTATAAGCAAATTGATGTACAAACAATGAGCATTATTATAGTCATCTTATGACTATCTGTAGGCAAAGTAAAGTGTATACTAAAGATATAAACAATGAGCATGTAGCCATCTTCTTGGCACAATCTAATATGATCTAATGTTGCGATGTTTCCTTAATGATGGTTTTATAGATGCCCTCTCATTGAGTCCCATTCCTCTAAAAGCCCTCAGTCTAATAATCCAATTATTCTCCCTTAACTCAATGTGGTTCTTAATGTCACCTTCCCGTATACTGGGAGGAATGACCTCTAGGACTCTAAAAAGGAAAGTATGGCTTTCATCATGTTGTATAATGTGTTTAGCTAAGGCATTATGTGCCAGTTGTTTCCTAATATGGTAAACATGCTCACGTATTCTATCCCTAAAAGGTCTGTTGGTTTTTCCAACATAGAAGGAAGAGCAATTCTGGCATACAACCAAATAGACAAGATGGCGTGTCATACAATCAGCTCTAACTGATGTTCTAAACTCTCTACATAAGTCAGGATGGAAAAAAACTCTTACTGTTGTCTATATACATACAGAAATTACAGTGCCCACAGGGTCTAGTATATTCATCCATAAAATGTACTTGCTTGTTCCTAGGATAACATAGCATCCTCTTAAGATTCATTTTGTTACAGTATAAAAAGTATGGACGATCACCCACGATCTCACTTATATCCCTGTCCACTTGTAAGACTGACCAATTCTTAGAGATGATATTATTTAGTTCTACCCTATCACTAGTGTAAAAAATGGGAATCTTAACAAAAGATGATCTATGAGGAATCTCATCTCTGTCTAGGTCTAAGCTTGGCCCAAAATATGGTGCAGTTACATCATCTTGAAGGCTAACTGCTGATGCCAAGTGCTCATCAACCTCATCCTGCCTATATCCTCTATCCAACAATTTCAGCCTTAGGCTAGCAAGTTCCTCCATAAAACCTACATCAGAGGGATTCAACCTGGAGGCTGTCTGGACACAGTGAAAAGTAAAAGTGTGACACAGGCCCAAAAAGAGTTATGCATCACAGACACCATTGAAACAGCTATAGCTGCAAACATTTTACATCACAGATAATGTTTTTATCCTATCATTGTCAGTTAAGCATTATATGTCTCATTCAATCCTGCCTTTTTTTTGCAACAAAGAAAACCATGCTTTGAAATGACAAATGCATTAAAAATAATAAAACACATTTCATCCACATCCTGCAACTTCCTACCTGCAAACAACCACAGAGCTTTCACTGAAACTAGGGCTGCTTATTTGCCCAGAATGACAGCTCTCCCTAATTAAGTCTAATGGTATGCAATCTACCAGTATCTGGACTACCTGAAATAAATTAAATTATGGCCTGTAAATTGCAAGTGTACTTTGTTTAATTAAACTATATTTCAAAGCCCACTTGCTGTATTTTTTCAGTAACATCCCAATATCCATTTCCAGGTCACTTTACAAGACATTGGCAGTGGTAGACTTGGCAACCTCCAGATCCCTACAAGACCACACATACTGCTAACATTGGCCATTAAATGTAAATATCCCTCCACTGTAAGTGGCAAGAAGCTATGTCTTAAAAAATCTACTTTTGGCATGCCTAGTACCCAAGTATCAGGTTTTGAAACAAATAAACATATTCTCCACAGTCTGTAAGTCTTTTTCTTTAATAATCATCTACTGTTGCAGCACTCCCAACACAAACACACACATACACACCAAAACCCCCAACATTTAAATAAATGACATTGTGCCCACCTGATTTGCCAGTATTGATGATCCACCAGAGATATAATTACTATTGTCCTATCTACCACTGGTTAGAACCCCCCCTAAAACAGTACTGGGTGCTTTTTTGTTTGTCAAAAAAAAAAAAAACTTTATATGCTACAGTCCCACAAAGTCAATCCACTACTGACCCATTAACCCTAGGCTGCTGTCACATTCTTACTCCCTGGAACTGCATTACCTTGGATGACTTTTATTTCCTAAGCAAAAGACACAAATTGGAAGATGAGGCAAAAGTCCAGACATTCTTCGAAAATCCATAGTTGAGAGGTATGAGTTCATATTCAATACAACACTCTCCCTGTCAGGAAAGCTGCAATTTAATGAAAGTGCACTTTTAATGTAGGATATATTTGTGAGCTAACTTGTTTGTGTACACTAGGTAGACTGATCACCGTTAGCCTCTTTTTGCATGTATCTCTCTCTCTCATGCACACACACACACACACACACACACACACACACACACACACACACACACACACACACACACACATTACTTCTACTTTCACACACAAACATTCTGCTTTCATGCATGCACTCACTCATTCGCTCCATACTTACCTATTAACACAAATTAAGTGCTGTCCCTTTCAAAGGCAATGGCGGCAAATTCATACACGAGTCTCTCTTCAGCGAGAACACACACACACTGATTCTTTGGCACAAAATAATGGTGCGAACACATAGACCCTTCTTTGGCACAAAAAAAAATAAAAACTAGAAGGATGCTTTGGCACATATGCACACCGATGTTAAGAGTTGCAGGTCACGGGCGCAAAAAACACAACAAAAAAGTGTTTTGGGGCATGCATATGTCGTTGTTGGAGTTGAGAGGTAGAGGGCCGCATAAAAGAGCTCTGAGGGCCGCATGCGGCCCATGGGCCGCAGGTTGGACATGTCTATACTAGACCCTGTGGGCACTGTAATTTCTGTATGTATATAGACAATAGTAAGAGTTTTTTCCATCCTGACTTACGTAGAGAGTTTAGAACATCAGTTAGAGTTGATTATATGACACTCCATCTTATCTATTTGGCTGTATGCCAGAATTGCTCTTCCTTCTACGTTGGAAAAACCAATAGACCTTTTAGGGATAGAATACGTGAGCATGTTTACCATATTAGGAAACAACTGGCACATAATGCCTTAGCTAAACACAATATACAACATGATGAAAGCCATACTTTCCTTTTTAGAGTCCTAGAGGTCATTCCTCCCAGTATACGGGAAGGTGACATTAGGAACCACACCAAGTTCAGGGAGAATAATTGGATTATTAGACTGAGGGCTGATAGAGGAATGGGACTCAATGAGAGGGCATCTATAAAACCATCATTAAGGAAACGTCGCAACATTAGATAATATTAGATTGTGCCAAGAAGATGGCTACATGCTCATTGTTTATATCTTTAGTATACACTTTACTTTGCTTACAGATAGTCATAAGATGACTATAATGCTCATTGTTTGTACTTTTTTGTACATTAATTTGCTTATAGAACATCAGAAATACTTCATTTTGCCTAATATTTTAGTAGCATGATTATGGTCCTTTTGGATCTATAGATATTTGTGTATATAAAGAATAATATACATATATATTGAAGCGTGTTTTATGTATATGTACTAAGTAATTTAGCTAGGATGCTATGTCTACTAATAATTGTGTAGATTTATTTATAGTAGGGTATGTATTTACATTGTTTCTAGTATATGGTCATATACATATACTTATACTTTTTAATAGTTTTATTTGTTATAAGGTGTCCTATTTATGGAGCGCCTTTTAAGCTTTCAATGGATGTTTTTTAACAAATGTTGTTTCTTTAAGGTAATAATTGGTGCTGAAGCCAGATTGGCTATCAGTTTTTTGAATTTATGTATAAATGCTCTTAGAGAGTAATATTTATTATGGATCTGATGAAGCTCTAAGCGAAAGCACGCTCATCCGTTTTATCTGTTTTTTATTGGAGAATAAACCAGAGTTGAATATTAGATACTCCTGCTTTTGCTCCGTTTTTACCATTGGCGACATTAACATTTTTAAAGAAAACCATAGCTACGGAGCATTTATTTGGTTGGCTTGCAATGAATTTTTTGCTTCTGATACATCAAGAATTGTTGTAGACATTTATACAACTAGTTACTTTTATGTTAATGTATCTGTCCTTATATAAAAAGTAATTAAATTCATTCAATCCGTAGCCTATTCAAGTCATGATTTCTTAGTTTCAGCACCCTCAGGTTCCAACATTAACTATAAATACATTTTCTTAATGTTTGCCCATTGACACAAAACTTGTTCTTACAACTAGAGCCACATCTGTGCAGAATTTCCCTCCATTCCCTCCCTCACAGCCATCCATAGCCAAAAAATAAATTAAGCCTATTTTTCAGTCAGTACGTGCACTTACATTTATATTTGCCACCCCTTGAAACCGTGTAAAATATTTTGTTCAAACATAAACACCAAAATGCATGGTATTCCCGTAAAGAATGCACCTACTACTACCAAAAATAGCTAAAGACTCAAAAGACAATCATAAGGCCTTCTTTAGCTATGTTAGAAACCTGGGAGGAAACTCCCAGATATGCTCAGAGCTAGTTCAAAATGATGTGAAGATTACTGATCCTGCAGACATTGCCAACATACTGGCTGACAGGTTCAGTGCAAACTTCTCTCCCCCCTCCCCCCCAAAAGGAGAGATATCTATACCAAACTATTGCAGCCCCCCAAACATCTCCAGCGCCCAAGTGAGAACTGCTCTCTCCAAAGCAAAAAACACAGCATCCATGGGACCTGATGGTGTCCCCGGCTGTGTGCTCCATGAACTCAATGAGGAATTAAACCCACAGCTAGGACAGCTGTTTAATCAAAGTCTTGCCTCTGGATACGTACCCAGGGAGTGGCGCACTGCAACTGTGGTACCACTTCACAAAGGCGGTGCCTCCACCGACCCTAGAAATTACCGGCCCATTAGCTTGACAAGCCTTATCTGCAAAGCCATGGAGAGGATCATAATGGACCTCATAAATAAAGACATAGGAAATTTGCAGACTTTGGATCCAACCAAGTTTGGCTTTGTCAAAGGCAGATCATGCCTTTTAAACTTGGTTGACTTTTTCGAAACAGTCACCAAAGCCATTGATGAGGGAAAGGCAGTCCATACAGCCTACCTCGATCTGGCTAAGGCCTTCGATACAATACCCCACTCGGGTATCATTGAAAAACTCATCAGCTTAAATGTCAACCCATACATCACAAGATGGGTTGCAAACTAGCTGAGTGACAGAACCCACAGGGTCAGAGTTGCTGGCGCCATGTCAGACTCAAAGCCTGTCACAAGTGGTGTCCCACAGGGCTCAGTCCTGGGCCCACTCTTGTTTGGCATCTACTTTTCCAAGTACAAGCAAACACAGGAGGGTTATGGCTGACAAAGTTTGCAGATGACTGCAAACTGGGCGCCATAGTAGAAAACACATCTGACACAGATATCCTTCAGAAGGGTCTCACAGAAATGGATAACTGGTGCCAGAGCCACGGCCTAAAGTTAAATGCCAAAAAATGCATAGTCATACCCTTCGGGAAAAACAAGGTTACCCCTAGCTGCCAAATAGGTGGCAATCCACTGAGCACAGAAGAAGTTATCAGGGACCTGGGGACCCAGGTTGATAGTAGTCTGTCATTCGACACCCATGTAGCTAAATTAGGAAGACCTTCTACATTGCCCACCTTATCATGAAGGGATTCTCATCTAGATCAAGGGAGGTCATAGTCTCCCTTTACTCATCAGACCAATGATTGAGTACAATGCCCCATTCGGAATGTATCTGACCCGACACTTGCAGCAGCTGGAGAGGCCACAAAAGTTCCTCACCAAAAGGATAAAGGGTCTCAAAAATCTGTCCTATGCTGCCCGACTGAAAGAACTCCAGCTCTATTCAGTCGCCACGCTTGCTCAGAGGTGACCTTTGCCTAACATACAAGGCCATGTCAAACCCAGATTTGATGAATATGCTTCACCTCAAAAATCTAGATCCATCAGAGCCACAAGGCGGAGACTTAAACCTTGACACGGCTATTAATAGGACGTGCTGGAGGGATAGATTTATCACCCAAAGACTCCCTATGCTGTGGAACAAAATCCCGGTACATGTGAGGCAGAGCACCTCGCTGGCCTTGTTCAAGAGAAATCTTGACCAATGGATGGGAGATCGCAGATATACCCCAGGGATTACCTCAGTGTCACTGCTCGACAGAGGCACAACAAAATAATGGGTATAGTTCCCCATACTAAAGGGGTGGCGTAAGCCACAAAACGATGGGCTAGGCTTGTAAATGCCCTCGGGCAGATAGCCTAGTATGAACCTATGAACCTAAAAGTGCCAAGTAAAGCTGAAGGAGGCTAGTAAGAATAGGTGTATTACTTAGCATACGTAACTGCTTCTCAAAAGCAAAATTTGTTTATAAATGGGATATTGACACTTTCTGGGAGTACTCTTAAGATCAGTTTGCAGCTTTCAAGTGGCAAGGGGATCAGAGGACTGCTACCCCTAACCCCTTCATATATGTAATGCTTGTATTACAAGTAATAAATATACACAGGGTTTTGACTGTTCAATTATAAAGGCAAAAGCTGTTCAAGCAGCAGTAAGCCACATAACTCAGTTCTATTTTAAAAAGCAGCAATTATACAAAGAAATACAGCATCAGAAGATATGAATGCCACCCTTCCTCTTCCCTTTGCATGCATATACACATATAGCGTACATCGCATGTATGTGTGTGCATGTAGTAAAGTACACAGAGTAGGTATGTTGAACACCTGTACATGTGTCTTGTCATTTTAAGATTTCTCACAATGTATTAATATGCCAGCAGCATGGGCTATGCCTGAAAAAGTCACAAAGTCTTAAGACCAGCTCACCCAATCAGTTATTAAATAAAAACAAAAATAAACAAGATTACTCTTGAGTACAGCATGATGCCAGGGTAGCACAGGTCAGCCGCTGTAAAATAAAAAGCACACCACCATATGGTCATGTAGACAGGCAGTGAAGATGCACCAAAGGAGGCAAAAGATAGAAGGTAATGTCATAGGCAATTTAAACTGGATGAAAAGCACAACTAAAAGCATGCACAATGTTGGAAGTGTTCCAAATGACAATAGGGTGTGACAGGTTATGCAATAACAGACACAATAATCCTGACAGCCATTAGAAAAGGAAGTGGGATCACACACAGAAAATAAAGGAGTACTATAGGAACGACAAGTACATTGAAACAGCAGGCAACAGCCACACACCACCAGCACTCATGTAAGGCGTGACAGTCCGTTTCAGACAAAAGTACGAAATATGTTTATTATTGCAACTACCTACAAATAGCTGACAATCAGAAGTCTCTTCACTGCAACTGTCACAGATCTACATTTACAAATACATCACTAATATGTTACTAAGTTAAGAAGCTGTTTTACTTCTTGACGACCTTTAAACAAATGTGCAAATCTGCCTCCAGGGAAAACGTCAACACACACACGAAAAAATAAATACTAAAAAACGAGTACGAAAGCTAAACACCCATATCAGGCTACAAAACAGAAATAAATACCTAAACTCAACAGATTTTCCCAAAGGTAGTGTCATTTCTAAACTGTCACACCTTATAAACACAACCATCTCTCTTAGTTTTCCCCAAGTACCCTGCCCTTTGCCTATCATGTGTTACAAATAGCTCACAGCCACAAGCTCTTCGCACCTCCCCAACTGGGCTTTTTGTTTACCGTAATGTACTGTCTAGTGCCAACAGCTGAAATAGCTCATGAAACAAATACGGGCTCCCAGTCCCTGACAGGCAGTCAGGCCACTAAGTGCTCACTTTGGTAAATTTAAGGATAATCAGCTTAATTTTACTAAAGTCCAGCAGGATGGCTTAAGCTCTTAGCAGTTTCATCTGTCATCTTTCACGTTAAAGTAAGAGCTGGGTCAAACTCATATGCATGAACACAATCTGACAGCCCAAAATGTATAACTCTCATAGTTTATGTAAAGAGTACTGCAAGTTCTTGTTAATACAGCATTAGCTAATGGGTGTTGCTAATACAGGATTTTCAGAATTTTGAAAAACAAAACATCGCCAGCTTCGCTGTCCCACAAGTCCCAAATTACAAAATACTGATAACTTTTCCATATCATAGTAAATAATGCAACATTCATTCCATAATGACAGCTCTCCTTGTGGGCCTAAAATTAGTCCCTGAACACTCAAGCTCAGTGAACATGGCTCAGGGATTGGAAAGACTAGCCATTTAAAGGAGCCTAGGAACAATCCACAACATGATTTCCTCCCTGTTGGCAGATAGCCTCTTCCACACATCTAGCCTGACGAAGTAACTCTCAAACGAACTCATCTTTGCTATCACAAAAAAAGGGGAATACCGACACATTGTGCAGCAACAGAAAAAAATGTGCCTACAGAAACACAGGGCCACTGGAAAAGGCAAATAATTGTAAACTCTTACAAAGGTACAAAACCACAATATAAAAGAATGCATTGCATACACCCTTACCGTAATGAATAATTGTTGATTATGTGTTCTAGATCATGTTAAACAGCAAACACAAATTTAAGAGATAAAAAGTGACTTTAATTCTAAAATATTTCATTCAGTTATAACCGCCTGCTACCTTTCAAACAACCATAGGACTGGAAACAGTCAACCATTCAGGATGGACAAGTCAACACAGTGTATAAGACCATTGGAAAGACAGTTCATTGGAGGTGGTCTTACTCTTAAATCATTCTCGTACCACTGCTGCAAATAAAAATGTAGTGCTGTTTTAGTTGCTAGGTAATAATGGTTTTAAATAATGAGCTGGCGTGGGTTGAGTTCTAACATGGAGAGTTTTGTGTGTTATGGAATTAGATTTATTTTAATGCATGCAAGTGTACTGTCTTCATTTGACTGTGTTGAGCAGCGCTTCTGTTTTAGAAGCTTCATAGCTACTATTCTTAAACTTGCTTCAAGCTGCTATTCTTTTGCATAGCTTAACAAGCAGTAATTCTGACAGATCCATTTTAGAATAGGTAACATTCAATCTGATGTTGCCAATCTTCATTCATTCTTGACCAATGGGACTCCGTTCCGATCCTCAGAACTGGCTCGGCCGTTCTTCAGCTTACGACAGTCAAGAAACTCTTGAGCTAAGACTCTACTCTAATGCCGTTCTCTCCACTACCTTAGATCTCATTTGTCACTCTGCTAGCAAGACGCATCAGCCAATACTCTCCAGCTAAGTAAAAAATGTATTGATTTTTCAAAACGTTCTGTTCATTTCTATATGTGTGTGTATGTGTATACATATATATATATATATATATATATATATATATATATATATATATATATATATATATATATATATAGATATATAAAAAAAATTCCCTCTAGTACACTCCTTTAGAGTGACTGTGTTTCTCTACCCTTAATACATCACGGTATCTTTGTTACCATTGTTGGTAACCTTCCCCTCTCCTTTTACCTTATAAGGTAGCACTTATTTACCATTGTTTGTATTTTTTTTCTGTCTTACCAATCTTGGTATTTCTCTCTACCATCATTGGTAGAATTTTCATCTGTATTTCACTGCAGTTTTGTGTATTTGTGTGTGTGACTACTTTTCTTCTTAATTCAAAATGGCAGAAAAGCAAAAGGGCATTTCGGGCTTTAAGCAGTGCTGAGGCTGTGAGCAAAAGAGATGTAATTCAGATGGGTATCTTTCATGCGTATATTGTTTGAGTGCATCCCATTTGGATCAAGACTGTTTGATCTGCCAGGCCTTCAGTAACAGAGCCTTGGTAGAAAGACGTAACAAGTTGATTTTAAAAAAAATGCTAAAATCTAATTTCAAAGAAGTGCTGTCCAAGTCAGATCCTCCTTCTTCTAAATCTGATCACTCCAAAAAGAGGAGTCATTTGGTACCGAGTTCCCCTATGGCATCAGAGACTAAGAAACACAAGTCCTCGGTTCCATCAGGCTCCTCTGAACCGAAGACTATGGTTCCAAAATTAACAGAACAAGAATCTTTGGCACCAGCTACTGCTGTTCTCATGGCACCAAGATCTTCGGCCCCTATGTCGTAACCAGTTCCCCAGTCGGCGCTGACTTCACCACCTGCACCACAGCAGAATCTACCTATCTCTTCGGTGGCAGAGTCGGAAGTAATGCCTGTTCCCAGGACAAGATATTCCCCTTCCATAGACCCCTTTGTGGGTCAACTACCCAGTCCTTTTTTGGAAAGGCCAAAATCTCCCTCACGGATGTCTGTTCAGTCTTCTCCGAGATGGATGTTGTGAGGTTGGTAGATCAGATTTTGGTGGCCAGGGGTCTTCCTGCCCCTTCTCAGACCTCCACTGGATTTTTCTCCTCTGACTTAGGGAGGCGTAGACCCCACCACTTAGATTTTCCCGGGGTTCCAGCTGCCCTAGTGCCAACGGGCACTCGCTCTTTGGTTCCAGGGACTGCTCTGACATCTTCAGTTTCCTCGGAACCGGTAAATTCTCAAGGCCATAGCTCGGCTGTTGGTTTCAGATCAGCTCCTATTTTTTATTCCGAGTCATCCTTAGCTCTGGAAGCACTTGACAGTTGCAGACTCTTCCCCGGCTCGTGCTTCAAATGGTGGTCCCTCAGAGTGGGGTGTGACCTCAGTTCCAAGGTTGTCTTTCTCAGTTCTGGGCTCCCATCCCTCTTCCAGAGGGGCCTGCCTTCCAAGTTATGGAGAAGCATTAGCCTCGGCAGGCTCTCAGCTAGCCCCTTCTGTGTCGGAGTGTTGTATGTCAGTACGTTCTGGTCCAAAGCTGCCACCTTCCTCCACATCAGGACAATGAGCACCGAAGCTGCAAGTTCCTCCGGTCCAGGGCCCCTCTTCTTCTGAGTTTTCTTTAGAGATTCCCATTGAGGAACCACCCCGAAAGAAGTAGTGCAAGAGGAAGCATTTAGATTCCCAAGAAGAATCTGTCACTGGTAACCCCCTGAAGATGTCTCCTTGGGAGACATCCTAGAGATTCTTAAGCAAAGGGGTGACGAAGTCCAAAGACCCTACCTCTGAGGAATCCATTTACTTGCAAGCCTTTGGTGCTCGCCCATCTACTTCCTGGGTGGTGCCGCCCACTGATGATCTAATTAAATTAATCACGCAGTGGGTGTGGAAGGCCCCTGATTCCATACAGCTGATTCCCCGGAGACCAGATAAAATCTTATCAGCCCCTGAAGATCACCAGTATTGGGCAAAGGGATTAGCAATGGATGCCATGGTGGTGACTGCAGCCACCAAGAAGGAACTTTCCGATGAGAGTCCCACTGTCCACCCACCTAACCAAGAGTCTAGGATGATGGACAGATTTGGAAAGTGGGTCTGTGCTTCATCAACCTTTACTCTAAGGTCCTTGAATTTCATGGCACATTTTACTAGACAGGAGTTATTGAAAACCCTGGCTGGAGCAGTAGCATTTCTGTTTTAGCAGCTTCATAGCTACTATTCTTAAGAAACCTGCTTCAGGCTGCTATTCTTTTGCGTAGCTTAGCAAGTGGTAATTCTGACAGGTCCGTTTTAGAACAGTTAATGTTCATTCATGTTAAAAGAGTAAGGGCATAGGGGTATATCAGAATTCTGCTTATCTTCCCAAGTTTTAATGTGATGCATAATAACCTGAAACAGTAGGAGGAAGTCAGGCGATAACTGCAAATTTAATTTCAAATAATAAAAAAATCAGGATTTGAAGGGGCCACTCGGGAATTCATGGCACTACACTATTTAGCCCTCAGAACCGTGAAATAACGAGGAATTCAGTATGGTTGAGAGATGTGCCAGCACGGCATATCATAAATATGCTATGGTTAGCATTAACTGTTACTGCTGAATAGTTAGTGAATGCAAAGCAAAACGTAACTTTCAACTACACATTCAAAATACATGCAAAAAGATAAAAACGCTACTGTTTTATGCAAACAAGCCGTCACCTTTTTTGTCCAAGCCAGGCAAAGCTGCTACAGGCAAAGGAATACTCTTATCTTAGCTCTAATATGGACTGCTCATAATAGCTGCAACCTCCAAGAAAAATGCTGTCATTTTGTCAACTATCTCCAATAAAATCTGCCGGTTCATTACTAACTCCCCCATTAAAGAACACTGCTCAACTCTCACCAAGGCCAAATAGGTTGAATACATTTGAGAGCCAACCTGTTACTTGGATCTGTAATTCACAAAGCCCTTCCTCCTGAGGCATATTTCCCTCACTCATAAACTCTTCACCAAAATCCCATATATAATCTCAGAGATATTTCTCAGTTTCTCCCCAGCCTAATAACTCAGAAAACTAAACTTCATTGCACTGACCAGGCATTCTCGATCCTAGCACCTAAGCCATGGGACTCCATTCCATTGTCAATCAGACATCCAGAAGTACTTAGACTTCCTACAGCAGCTCAAGGAATACCATTTCACCCAAAGTGCAGCCAGACGTACACTGGTCACATTGGATGAACTTTGCAGTTCTCTTGCACCCCCTTATCCCTGTTTCACCCTTCCTATTTTCATCCAGTCACTTACTGCATGTCATTCATCCTATTTCCCTCTTCTCTTCATATCTATCACACTTCCTCTCCTTTGTACTCCTCTTCACTCTGTGTTCCTCTCTTACCATTTCTCTATCTTCTTCCCACATGTCGCTTGTCTTGTTTCTCATTAAAGACGAACAGGCAGGGTAGTTTGTTTATATGCTTTATTACAAAGAAACGCATCAGGATGGATAGCAGCAGTACAAAATATAAACTAACTGATTAACTGACAGACTACACAGACGTACATGCTTACATCTCAACAACTTACTACAAAATGGCAGTCAGGTGCACTCATGCTTTGTATTTATATAATTGTGCAAGCCCCTAGAAAGCTTCTGAGAGGTATGCATACATATTATTCTACATCCTCCCTCTTTAATGAATTGCCCACAAGATAATAACATTTGAAAAGACGCATGCGATTGTATGTACAGACCATAAGAAATAAACACAGCATTCATGTCCAAGTTGCCATGTATCTGGAACATGGTCTGGAAATGCGACCTGATCTAGTGATATAGCAATTAGAACTGGGTTTAGCAACAGGGGCAGTCATCGGTGAACAACTTGCTTCAGGAGTTTCAGGATTCTTCTCAGGAACAGGGATACTTACTGGAATGTCCCCTGGAACTGGAACGCTGGAAAACTCACTCTGAGATGAGTGTCTTTCTCGCACATATGATACTGCAGTACAGGCTCTGACATTGGTACCAAATGTTTCTGATTCCACCTAAATTCTACTCCTTATGATTCCACAATGTATGATCTCAGCTCTGGACATGCACTTTTCATGACACCAATCTGATCAAAACATTTGGACATGCCTCCTCACTATCGCCCTTTCTCATAACGGATTGAGCGGTTTGCTGGTCTTACCATAATAGGATTTCTGGGCTAAGCACATCTTTAACAGATGGGCTTTCATGATCTGTTGTTCTTGACACATGGAACCAATAATGAGCTACTAATTGATAGTGTGGTTCTGATTTGCCTCAACAGAAGTCTCTGTGCAGGTGAGCCAAGATGTTTATCATGAGGAACATTTCTGATATTCAAGAGATTCAAGAAAATATCACTATTGTCTCATTTCCACTTCTCTAGTAATTGTTTTGCACTTTGAACTGCATGTTCCACAAAACCATTTAACTGCGGGTACTCAGGGCTACTCTTATCATGAGTAAAGTCCCACTCTTCAGCAAATCTTTTGAACTGCTGGCTTGTAAACTGTGTACCGTTGTCAGAAATAACTTTGTGCAGGCTACCATGGACTGCAAAATGCTGCTTCATCTTAGTAATGACAGTACTGGACACTAGATTAGGAAGTAGGTCAATCTCAAACGAATTTGAATAAGAGTCTACTAACAACAAGTAATGTTGACCATTCCGTTTGAAAATGTCTGTAGCTACTGTCGACCAAGGTAGTTCAGGAATCTGGTTTAGCTGAAGTGGTTCTTTTTGTTGATTTGGCTTATGCCTCGGTGGTACGGCGGTAGTATTGTTACCTCACAGCAAGAGGTTCTCCTGTTCGATTCTCGGCTTGGCTTGGGAGTGTTTTCAGTGTGGAGTCTGCATGTCCTCCCCGCGGTTGGGTAGCATTCGAAAGAAATGCGTGCATAAATGGGCGTGCCTTCGTTGAAGGTTGGGCGTTGAGCTGGCACCTCGGCGTTTCATAAAAAATCTACTGCCAATCATTAGCGGACTGGCGTTCCGCTGTGGCAACCCTTTACCGGGAAAAAGCCGAAAGACAAACAACAACTATTACATACAAAACAAGATGAAAGTACTTTCTCAATGTCCTGTATCATAGAAGACCAAAATAATAGTTCTCTCACCCTTTTAGTAGAATCAGTTCCTAGGTGGCTACAATGGAAAATAGTAATATACTGTGGTTGCAAGGATTTTGGAACAATCACTTTTGTACCTTTCATGATGATACCATTGTCAAACAAAATCTCATCTCTGTATGGAAAATAAGGTTACAGGTCATCAGGTAAACAAAGATTGCTTTGACGGCCATCCTCGACTGATAAAGTGGTTGAGTTTCTGAAGAACTGGATCTGAGGCTGTATGACTTCTAAATTCTTCAAGTTATGGTAGAAAATTTTCCCACTTCCATGACTTCAAAATCAAGTTTCTCATTTTCATGCTCTTCAGTGGTATTTCTGGGTGATCTGGATAATGTATCAGCAAGATAAAGAACTTTGCCTTTTGTGCAGACAAGATTGAAATTATACTTTTGCAATTTCAACAGCATGTGTTGTAATCTGGCAGGAGCTGTATGCTTAGGCTTTCTCAAAATATTGACTAGAGGTTGGTGATATGTTTCGATCTGGATAGGTCTACCAGAAATATAATCATGGAACTTTGAACATACAAAAACAATTGCCAAAAGTTCTTTATCTGCACATACTGCATTTCAGTTTGGGTTAGAGTTCTGGATGCACAGGCTACTGGTCTACCCTGTTGAAGAATGACTGCACCAAGACCAAATTTAGAAGCATGACAAGAAAGAGCAACTGGTTTGTGAACATCATAGTATCTGAGAGTTGGTGGACTGGCAATTTTCTGTTTCAGGGCATCAAATGCTCTTTGGTGGTGGTCTAACCATAACCAGGATACATCTGTGCGTATCAGCTCTCTAAGCGATGCTGAAAGTTTGCTCAAGTCTGGAATGAACTTGTGTAGGTAGTTAACCATGCCAAGGAAATGTTTTAGGGCTTGAACATTGTCTGGAGCTGGCATCTCAAGAATAGCAGTTCACTTGGAAGGATTTGGTCTTAAGCCTGAATTGGTAAACAAATGACCAACATAAGTAAATTCTCATAGCCTGAACTTCACTTCTGAGGATTCAGCTAAAGATTCACTTCACATGCTCTTTCCAGAACTTTCATGAGGTTTCTGGCATGCTCTGCTTCACCATTACCTCCTATTAGAATATTATCTACTGCAATTGCACACAGATACCCAGAAAAAATTTGCTCCATTGCACATTGGAAGACTTCACTGGCAGAATTTTTCCCAAATGGCATTCTCAAAAAATCTGTACATGCCAAATGGAGTACTGAAAGTGGTTGGCAATGAACACTTCCGATCAAGCAAAATTTACCAAAATGAATTCTCTGCATCCAAGACAGAAAAAACAGTGGCATTTGGCATAAGAGCAGTGACTTCTTCAACTGTATGGATTGGATGATGAGGTCTTTTCAGTGCTTTGTTCAAATCTTGTGGATAAATACAGATTTTGGTATCATCTGAGCTTTTCTTATGAGCTACGACCATGGAAGATACCCATTCACTAGGTTCTTCAACTGGACAAATTCCACCTTGCTGCACCATTTTGTCTAGCTGCGCTTTGACTTCATTTGTATAGCTGCTGGTAATTTGCCTAGTTTGTCTTCAAAAAGGTCAGCATAGGTAGAAAAAATTGACTGGATGAAATTAGAACAGTGGTCTTTTAAGCTAACATGATTCACTTCCTTATTAAATGATAGTAGTTCCATTTTCAGACTGTCTCTGAGGCCTAACAGTGACTGTACCTGCCTTTTGACCATGTAAAATTGAAAGTCATAGTTGTTCCCAGCAGAGTAACATGAAAGCACTACTGAACCTTCAGTCTGAATTTCTTCACCACCATAAGCAACAAGCTTTGCACGCTTTGCCAAATCAAGCTTCTCACCAGTACATACTCTAGCAAATGTTTCTGCTGACATATTATTGCACTTTGAACCTGTGTCAACTTTGAGTTCTGTAGGTCTCCCATTTATCCGAACAGTACAGAATACTTAATTCTTTGCCCATAAATCTACTGTGTTGACTGTTTCATTAAATACTGACACACCATCAACATAAAAAGTAGGGTCACAGCTTTCTAATTGATCAGCTTGTTTCTTTGAATGTTCTCTCCTAATAAATGAATGACCCTTGTTTAATTTACAAAACCTTTTGAAATTATTCCACTTATTGCATTTGTGGCATTGCTGACAAAAAGCTAAGCACTTTTCTCTTTTTGGGCTCATGATTTGCACGACAATCACGACAGTTGACTATGAGTATAGGTAAGGGTACATGCTTTGAGTTTGCTGACTCACCCTTGTGCTTCACCGAGACTGTGATTTCCAGAGTGCACCTTGGAACTTGCTAGAAAGCTATGGGGTTTCCTAGTGAATGTTACAGGGTTTGCAGTTGCTGTCATGTGCTTGGGCCTGTTTCTTTTAACCATGTGCTGCACACTATCAACATGAGCACCAGAAGATACTGGAAGCATGCATTTCTCATTTGTAAGCATATTTGTGTGCTTTACTGTGAGATCATATATCTGACAAAACTCAGTGGCCTTATTCAAAGTTAAATCACTGTCATGAAGCAAAATCTTTCTCACAGCATCATCTTTTAATGTCACACACAAGTCTATCTTTTATCAACTCATCCCTTAAATCACCAAATCTGCATGTTTTAGCTTTATTTCTCAAGTCAGTTGTGTATGCTGCAAATGTTTCCCCAGGCTTTTGATCTCTTGTGTAAAATAAGTGCCTTTCCAGTGTAATATTCGTTTGGGGGTTACGCATTACTCTAAATTTATGATGTTATGTAGTTCTATCTCGCCGTAATTCTTGCTGGATGGGTTCGGAGCCGATATTCGGCTCTGACTCAGCCTATACTAAAGCTCGAGACTAGCCTCTATCCCATGGTGCCTCACGGCAATTCCCCAGATCTCGTTTGCCACAAAAGCTTCGAGGTTGTGTCTTACTGGCTTGTTGGCCAAGTAGAACTTTTTTTACTTATTTAGTCCTTTTCTATCCCCTTTTCTCTGTCATATATATATATATATATATAAAATAGTTTCTTCTGTATTGTGCGTCTGTTTTTTGAAAGTTTTCAACCCCTCTTCCCCCCTTAGGACTGTACAGCCCATTTAAATTAGAGGGCTGTAGTGCCCGTTTAAGTTAGAGGGCCTTTCCTCCCTGTGTGTGAATGTTATTTAAAAAAAAATCTTTTTTACACTTTTAATTTTTAGTTTAACTATGTCTAAAAACAAAGATAAGGATCACAAGGATCATCGCCTTTCGGGCTTCAAAAAATGTGACAGGTGTGCACAGAAAATGTCTCTTACAGACAGCCACACCAGTTGTGTATATTGTCTGGGTGAAGCCCATTTACAGGAACCTTGCACCTTCTGTCATGCTTTTAGTACAAGAGTGTTAAACGAAAGGAAAAGAAAACTTATTGACAGGGGTCTCATGACCAGTTCCTTCCAGGAACAGCTGGAACTTGGTCAGGCAGCTCCAAAATCTTCAAAGAGAAAATCATCGGCCCCGACTTCGGAGCCGACCAAAAAGTCTAAAGTGTTGGAACCAAGGAGTTCCAGTTCCGACTCTGCTTCATCTTCGGTGCAGTCAATTCCATCAGCTCCGAGACCATCTTTGGTACTGAAGGTTTTGCCTGACATTGAGACTGTATTTCCTATTTTGAGATCTCCTATTTTGGAGAGAAGGAGGTCTCCTTTAGTCTCCACCAGATCCTCCAGGACCCTATCAGATGAGGACATTTTGCGGGTGGTGAAGAGGTTGCTTTCAGATCCAGCTCTAGCTAGAAAATTGACCCCTCCAGACCCAAAGGTCTCGGAGCCGTCCCTCGTACCGATCATTGTTCCTCCTCTGACTGCTTTGCTCTCGGAGCCTATTACATCAGGTGCCTATGTAGTACATCAGAGCTGTGGGCAAAAGCAATGGAGAAAGCAAGATCTCCGTTGCTTTTTAAAAACTGTTTCGCTATGTTAAATGAGTTTAACATAGCGAGACAGCTTTAAAAAAAGCAACAGAGAATCTCTGTTGCTTTTTTAAAGCTGTTTTGCTATGTTAAACTCGTTTAACATAGCGAGTCAGTGTGAAGCAATGGAGATCTTGCATTCTCCGTTGCTGTTTAAAAAAGAGTTATAGTAATAGAAAAAGTCCGGGCGACCGGACCTTTTTCCATTACTATAACTCTGATTTACAATGTGCATGCTGACCAATCAGCGTGCACATTTTTGAATATTTAATGGGGGGTCGTTTTATAATCTATATTCCTCCACCTTTAACAGAGTGCCTTCTCGGTCTGGAATCTGGATCCCATTCTGACACCATGTCACTCGTCTTGTTTCTCGTTAAAGAAGAACAGGCAGGGTAGTTCATTTACATGGTTTATTACAAAGAAATACATCAGGATGGATAGCAGCAGTACAAAATACAAACTGACACTACACAGGCATACATGCTTACATGTCAACTGCTTACTACAAATTGGCAGTCAGGCTCTCACGTGCTCACTGTTAATACATTTGTGCAAGCCCCTAGAAAGCTTCTTAAAGGTATACTTACATGTTGATCTTCACCATGGTATCCTTTTCTGCATGATGGCTGACATTATCTGCCTCTTTATGTTGATACTCAGCTATCCCTGTAGCATTCATTATGGCTACATCTTATCCAAAAAGCTCTGCTAAGCATGATTCCATTTTTCCATCCATGTTTTCACATTTTAAATTGCTTCTTGAACTGTTATAGCATATTTTTGCATTTGTAAATATGTTTGTTTATAAGCATATCCTTTTATCTATACATACGTTTTTTCATTTTGTATGTTATCCTGTTCACCTGGGCTGTGCCTACAGATGGTCGGTTGAGATTAGTGCAGTACCTCAGTAAACAAACTATATAAATATAAACAAAACAGAGCTTTGAAGATTCAAGCTAATTCCACTCCTCTTACATTCTTCTACCAGCAGTCTTGGTAACCTGTTACTTAGTATTTGAAAACTATTTATGTAAAGCTTTCTATTACAGAAGTATGCCTTACTGCACATCCACACACACACTACTCCATTGCATCCAAATCCAAAGATTCCCACCAGAGTTTCTAATCATCTACTTAGAAAACTTTTGTCACCCCACTAGAGCTGCTTAATTATGAAACTCTGATAAATGCAGTCTTTTGATCATTTGGAAAAAATCCCTATGTAGTGCTTTCTTGAACTCAGTATGTAAAGTGAGAGAATAGTTTCAAGAAGTGTTGGGTAGGCAGGTAATGTCAGTCAGTGTGTCCTTCATCTTCTGATTTTCTTTTTATTTCCATGAATTACATTGTTTTTATCTTATATTTGTTTACTGGAGTGGTACACTTTTAACACCTTTATTGAATTATCGCTTAAGACATAGGTAAACATAAATCATATAAAATAAAACAAATCATGTTAACATGTTCAAGTTACATTATATATCACATATATTTTAAACAATTATCATCAATTCAACATTACATAAATTGATCAATTCCTACCCTCCCTTAAACCTCACCCCTCATCCAAAACATTATTTTGCATGTACTGTTCCCACAATTTCCATTTTTTCTGTGTAATTTGCTCCTACCCTTTTCTAAAGATCCCACTTCCAGTTCTTTATCTCTGTTACAATATTCACTACAAGTACAGTCGGTTTATATTATGGTTTCCACTTTCTAGCAATTGTTTTTTGGTAGCCACCAAAATTAAACTTAACAAGGCCTTAGTATGTCTAGGCAATTCAGATCCTGTATCCCAGCTCAAAAAATAATTTCCTTAGTTACACCCATTTGCTCACCCAGTATTTCTGGCAGAGTACTTTACAGGGAATTTTTAGTCTTAACGTATGTTCCCAGTTACCTTTTTCTTCCCCAGCACACCTCCATTTGCCATCTGAGAAAAAATTCTTTGGAGTTTGATTGAGATAAAAATACCCATGCAAACACTTCCAAGCAAAAATCCTATATTTTCTAGACATTATTGCACATTTGGGAACCATGTGTTTGTCCTTCCATTGTTTCTTCATGAATTGCTTATCCAATTTCTCTTTCCAGTGTTTTCTAACCTCCTTGATTTGATTCCTATAGTCATGCAATATTTTATATGCCCTACTAATTATCCCGTTTTTAACAGCAGCTTCTGTTGTGGATTCAAATAAAAACTCTACCAGAGCAGGTCTTTCACTTAGGATTCCCCAACCCCTTTCTCTTTGCCTGTACTTTGATATCAGTCCCTGATAGGGAAGACAGTCTCTAGCCTGGAGTGCAAATGTCTTCACCTCCTTCCACACTGTTACCTTTCCCTCCCTAGCTATTTGCTATTGATACTCTTGGTTTCTTTGCCAGTTTTCTCCAGTAAATTCCAGCCCCCTCTTGTCTATTCTCTGTACCCCTAATTGCAGTTATCCCTATTGGTAGACTCTCCTTTCTCCATTCTTGTGTTGGTTTAGTTCTTAGAATACTTTCTGCTTCTTTATGAATATAATATTCTGTATGGCTTCTGTTATTCTCCTTAAGAATCTGCATCCAAAATCCAACACTTATTTCTTGAATTCCTCTACCCCCTGCTTTATCATCATCATCATCCCTTTCCACTTTGAGTTACAGCTTTCTGCTTGTGTTGTGTATATGAACCTTAACTGTGTAGCTGTAAAATAACCATTCAAATCAGGTAATCCTAAACCACCTTGTTCTGTAGGAAGGATCAACTTATCCAGCTTGACCCTTGCCCTCTTCCCCTCCCAGATAAAATCCTTCATCTCCTTATGAATTACTGTCCGCAACTTCTCTAGTTAATAAAAATATGTCTGACCTGTATATAAAACTAAAGGGACTAAAATATTTTCACTGCTTTTATATTGCAATCCATAAACAAGAGCTTCCAGTTTCTCAGTTTTTGTATTTTGTTTAGATTCTTCCCTCGTATCTTTAGTTGCCAAAACAAAATTCTTTTTAATCCATACCCATAATTACTTAAATTTATCATCCCCCCTTACTTTTTATTTTGTTTTAAACTTATAGAGATATGACCTACTGATTATGAATTTGCACACACATCTGTCTTTCTCTAATTATCACTAAATATCATGGGCTAGATCCCACCACATACTGGACAGAAGGCATGCTTGTGCTTTATTGGCTTACTGGACTCATTTCTGAACCCAAGACACCAGCATTAGACAGTCTGAATCACCACCTAGCATGTATTACTTTGCAGTTTTATTATTCACACTAATAAGCAATTATAAACCCTTTTTCATTCAAATAGGATTACAGGATCTACAAGTCAGATCAGTCCAAGTAGCATTAAAGGCTTTCCATCAGCCATCTTTATATGACATCTCCTGCCTCCAAAAGAACAACACAAGGGAAGACCATGCAGAATTTTGTGTTACACATCCAGCTATCAAGGTTAACACCAATACATACATACAAACATTTCAAGCACAGGCATTAATGCCCTTCTAGCCTGCCAATATACCAAAACAGTTGTTCCCATATTAAGTGTCCAGGCTATTCTGAAAAATGTCTAAAGAAGTGCTTGCTTTAATGTAATTTAGTAGCCTGTTCCATGCATCACCTACTCTGTCAGAGAACCAATTAGTACACTTCTCATTCTATAGAATCTTGTACATAGGTTGTCTGATGATTCTTTACTACTTTTTGATAACCCCAAGCATTCACAGAGGTAGTTGTCTCTAAATGCCCTATATACCTGAATAAGGTCTCCTCAAACATCTATATGAAACACTGTACAAGTTCAGGTGTTTTAGTCTTTCATACTAACTTAAATTTTCACATTCGTGGATGCCCTTGGTATATTTCCTGTGTACTGTTTCCAGTTTATTTCACTTTTTAAAGTGGACATTTTGGACAGTGCGGTGGTGCAGCGGTAGCATTGTCGCCTCACAGCATGAGGTTCTCTGGTTCAATTCTCGGCTGGGGTTCCTTCTGTGTGGAGTCTGCATGTCCTCCCTGCATTGGTGTGGGTTTCCTCCGGGCGCTCCTGTTTCCTCCCACGTTACAAAGACATGCGTCTGGAGCATTTCTCCCCAGGCCTCCGCTGAAAATTGGTTTCATTCCAAGTCGGACTTTCTCGGTTAACAAATGTTAAATAAATAAATAAATAAATAAAGTCGTAGTTTGACCTCTTTTCCATTTCTTATATTTTTTGTCTCTCACCTTAACCAAGTATCTTGTTCTTATGGAAATATATCATGTTGTGTGCCTGGTCCTGAAGTTAAAGAGCTCTGGAGTTTGTATCATAAATCCCAATGATTGCATCCTGCACTTTTTAACAAACAAGGGGCAGATAGAAGGATTTTCTGATTACTGTTGTGACTTGGTGGTCAAGGGACAGAGAATTATCAGTGAAGGTAGCAAGGCATCTGATGACTGAATCAATCCAGAGAGGGGTACTGTGTATGTTATAGGCCATGGGGCAGCTTTTTTGCCCAAATATAACAATATTGCATTTTTTAACATTTATTTAAGCCCATTGTCTTTATACCAGTTATTTGTAAGGTTAATACCAAACTTCAGGTGAAGTGATATCAGAAATTGAGCAAACAACACCTAGTATGCAATCATCAACAAATTTAGTTCCCCTTAGGTTTGGGGTTATCAGTTTGAAAGTTGGAATGTAGTTAAATTCCAGCATACAGTCTTGAGTGACAGCACTGCTTCTATTTTATTTTCTGAGGTTGCTCCATCTATTTTAACACCGTGTGTTCTCTCTGGCAACCGGTTTGCTGCGACAATCACAATAATTAAAAAAAATGTGTTTGTTAACCAGATGAGTCCACTGGAAAGACAAACTCTCTTTAAAGGTGACCTAGGAACAATACCTGATTAATTGACATTCTCAGAGTCAGGCAGTAAGCAAGTGTAGGCTGTGGAAATCAAACCCAGGATTGTTGAAGGGTCTAGGTCTAGAAGCACATAGTCTTAGACCTATATGCCAGACTGCCAGATTAATATTCGGCCCAGTGGACTTCCCCAGTAATCAAACTGCAAATAAAAATAAATAAAATATAAGGGCTTATGCTTAGTCTGTTGCATTTTTGACAAGACCAGCAAAGGGAATGATGTCAAATGCTTTAGCCAGCTGTTGGTATACTGCGTGAACTGCTTGGCTACTATCCACAGCTTCTGAGACCCTTTTTAAGAAGTTTACTAAACTGGGTAGGCATGACCTACCCTTGATGAAGCCAAATTGGTGAGGGTTCAGAGCAATAAGGTTTCCAATAACTAAGTTTGTAAAGATAGGTTGCATTCTATGGCTTTGCAGATTAGACCAGTTAAGCTAATGGAATGTCCCTTGGATCAGAGTGGGTATTTTCATTGTAGAGTAGTTGTGAGAATTGTGGGCTGTTTCCATAGTTTCTTTACGTGGTTAAATGGCTGGAAATATCCTCATTTTTACTGTTATTTTCAGTCCATGTTGTCTTTTTACCTTCCTAATGGTATTTTTTAGCTTTTTACTGATATTCTTGATGGAGTCATTTAGCTGGGCAAAATTGCAACTTGTTACAGCCATCTACTATTTTTTATTTGTTTTATTGTTGAATTTATTTATGTGGGTAGACCACCAAGGAGGTTTGATTTTACATTTCCCATTATATTTGGTCCCATTGAGGACTACTTGGTGTGTATACATATTAGTGTTTGTGAGGTACAGGTAGCAGTTGCTAGAGTGGAGATATTTGCAAAGGAATTTTGAAAGCTCATCATGGTTTTTAAGAGGTTTGCCTGTTTTAAAGCCTTTAAACTTGGAAGTGTTCACTAAGGTAGGTTTTGTGGCTTCAGTAGGGAGGACTTCTAGTTTGTGATTGGATTTGACTAGTGATGTAGATGTAATGGGTACGGTGCAAAAAGGGGTTATGATTATTAGGACAAGATCCAAAATATTAGGACACTATTGGATAAGTTGGCTATTTGTTCCTGTAAGTTTGCATTTACTAAGTCTAGGGACCTTTAGCTGTGTTTATTACTAGTGGTGGTTAATTTAAGAGGAGTTGTGTCTTTTGGCTTTTCCCGGTTAAGGGTCGCCACAGCGGAACTCCGGTCCGTTAATGATTGTCAGTAGATTTTTACGTACCGAGTTGCCAGCCCTGACGCACAACCTCGGTGAAGGTATGCCCATTCATGCATGTCTCCAGACAGAAGACGCTTTAGCTGAGAATCCAATGGGACAACGTCTTACTGTGAGGCGACAGTGCTACCGCAGCACCACCACCACAGTGGGTTAATTTAAGAGGAGTACAGTGTAATATTAAATGTCAGTGAAATAAAAGGCATGGATGCCACTCATTTCATCGAGGGAATTAGCTGGATGTCATGAAATATGTCTGCTGAGGAGAGGATAGACACTGATGCCATACAATATTACGTCTATGTAATATCAGGCATAAGTATCACACACAGTGCAGCAATAATTATATGGTATTTTGGAAAATCAGAACACCAATAAGGGCTTTTTTTAATGTTTAAGGCTTCATTCATTTGTTTATTTTGTATAGTTTTATGTACCACAATATAATTTACGTTGATTATTTAATTGATTGATTTTTTAATTGAACTTGTTATTTAAGTATCTTAGTGCTATGATTTTTTGTATTCTGATGAAGTTGTGACGAAAGCGGAAATTAAATCTCTTTTTTTACGCTATTACCGGCCTCAGCTTTGTGTTTTCCAGCTCTTGTCTGCCACATCATTTTTTGAACAGTATTTTGGAAAATCAGTTTATTTTATTTGATTTGCTAACTAGGGTAGAGCAGTGTTCCTAACTGACTAAATTCAATCTGTGCCTGGGATGCATTCTAAAAGTACGAAGAGATAAATGCAACAATAGCGAGATTAGTGGAAAGTGATACATTGGTTTTGGAAAGACAAATACTGTGATTTGGAAAAAAAACATATTTACACTGGTAGGTAACAAACAGGTAGAATGCAACAATAAATTCAGAGTATCTGAACTTTTGCAGCAGCTGGTTACTATATGGATCTCTTATAGCCACAATCTGCGGCATAACTGCAGAATGAAGAGCAGGGCTGGACCAGATAGCACCACTTTTAGTAACTACGGAAGACTAGCTGAAAACAAGAGTAATTGCAGGGAGGTGATAGCTACAGTATCACAGAAAACTATAGACTAAATGGAAAACAAATGACTTGCTACTGTACACTGCTCCCCACTGTGACACTGAACATAGCACACCTTATCCCAGTTGTTTTTGAAGTGTTTTTTGTTGTTAGTGTTATTTTGCAGTCAAAGCAATGGTTCAGAATCAAAAACAGGGGCAAACCAGCTCAACTTAAAAACATCCCCAAAAACACTAAAGTACAAAATAGCACACTTGCCAATCAAACCAAACTATGTTCAGGGCTCTGCAGCAATCAGACACACTGAACAAAGGTAGTTTACGCTTAACATAGTTAATTCATAATAATTAATAGTCAATTTAATTTCCTTCTATAACCCCCCTCATCACCTCCCTACTGCCAGTAAACACCTCCATTTATACAAACCCACCAAAAACATTGGTAAGACCCATTACAAACACTCTGTAGCCCAAGTTTAGAACTCACTCCGTCTCAACATAAGAAGCATTCAGCATAAATACCAGTTTAAGAACTTAAACTTTTTCTCCTGAAGATTTGGTCATGCCCTTGTAGACCCCCACTTGAACTAGTCTCCTCTCTTCTTATTATATCTGCTTTTCCCTATCAACTCCTTTTCCTCCTTGTACTTGCTCTACAAACTGTATTCATACTGTACTCCTTGGTGTAATATTCTCTAAACCTTTTACTTATTTGGCATATGCTATATACTGTTCTCAAATGTTTGGAAATTGTACTTGTTAACTGTTGTTTTACCTATGCATTGTACTGCTGTGCACACATTTTTGACTTGTACTATATTTCTGTGACCCTACTTTAATATTTTGTAAATATAATTACTTGTATTATTTATGTAGCTTTTCTCCTCGGGTCTCCACTGAAAATGGGCCCCTGGCTCAGTTGGACTAAGCCGGTTAACAAATGTCAATAAATAAATAGTAAAACTAGCTTCTTGAGTTCTATTTGAAAGATTACCAAAGTACAAAATAGTGTTTAAATCAATGTGAGACAAAAATAATAGAAAAAGACTTATCCAGTTTATGGCCCTGTTTTTCCAGTCAGTCCAGTGATTATTGTATGTCAAATTCCTATTGGCAACCACTTATTTATGAAGTACTCTTTACATTGTGGTTACTGTTTAAAGTATATCAAATCAGATATTTTATAAGTAAATGGATGGTTTATTTAAAAGACCATTGTAAAGTATTAAAATATATGTGACACAGTATTGAAGTGACTGCAAGTAAAAGACAATGCCAACAGTTTAGAGTTGGAAGACTAGCCCAATGGTAGAAGATCAAGGCATCCGCTTGGAGATTTGCATTCAAAGAGCAAAAAAAAAAAAAAAAGTATAATTAACTTTAAGGGCTTAAAAGTCATCTGGTATAAAGGATTTTAACCTCAAGTTTAAAGTTAATTTTATGTCAAAATAAAAGTTATTGTTGCTTGCTTCTTTGCACAGTCTAAAGTCAAAAGCTTATTTGTGAAATTATTTTTGACTCGCTAATTTGCCTTGTTGACTCTATGACAAGTTTATAATTAAATTTGATAGGGTGTTAGTTTTCTGTTACAGTAAGGGAGACTTGTAAATTAAATCTGAATTTAATATAGCTGTGGTAGAGGCATGCCATTCACTTGAACCATTGGTGGTAACTGGTATTCAGGAACATGCCATGGCCATAAGCGGCCAGTGCTACTGGCCAAATGGAAAAGGATGAGCAGCCAGTGGCTTGCTTTCTTTTTCCATGCAGGGGGTGTGGGGACTTAGCACAGTTATTCAACATATGGTTATGCCCTTTGCTTAATGTAAATGGGAGGAAAGCATAAAGCAAGATGAATGAGGACATTTGTAAAGCTCATAAGGATGCCCACTGCATCTGTTAAATGCTATGTATTACAAGCATGTTAGACAGTTACTGTGGCTAACAGAATTGTGTAGGTGACAGTCCTGTGAGGACTCTGTTCCTTCAACTCTACTACTTGCTTTCTAACCTATAGTCAAATTCTAGCCACAAGGGTCTTCTCACTAGGAAGTTGAAGGGGTCACCTGTTAGACTTAGCCTACACTATGGTCGGAAAAAATATTGTAGTGGAGTCCAGAGACAAATGTAGCATAGCTCTAACTCCTCCTAGTACTACTTTGAAGACACAGCAAAAAATGGTATGTTATCAGCTTGTGAATTAAGGAGCTATCAACAAGCTGTTTCCTGTGGTCCAGTGGTGCAAAGTTTGATTCACTCAGTCTTCATTGCCTAACTGTTTGACTCTGAGCAAGTCACTTAAGCAGACACTGCTCCCGGGCTGAGTCTGAAAAAGTTCCATGGAGATCAGTGCTGTACCCTGTTAAAGAAATACAAATAAAATTAATAAAATAAAACTTTGGGATCAGTATAGCAATTAAAATCAACCACAGAAACTGGAATCTGCATGGCTGATTAAATTCTAAGTTCTGTAGAGGATGTTGCAGTTATGGGGGAATCTCCATTTCCATAAAATGCAGCAACCATGAAGATGATTACAGTAAGTAGAAGGGTAGTTGGAAAATAATGCAATATAATAAAATTCACATAGCTCTGAAAACATCTTAAAGTCATTACTGGCATTCTATTGACCATTATCTGATAAAACTATATATAGGTTCATAGGTGTGTACTAGGCTAATGGCACAGGAGCCTTTACAAGCCTAGCTCATAGAAGTGCCCTGGCATCATGCTGCCCAAAGTTAGTTCCCAGTGACTCTATCAAGTAGAGCCACTGGAGTGATCCCCGGGGTGAACTTTCTATTTCCCATCCACTCGAGATTTCTCATGAAGAGGGCCAGTGAGGTGCTCTGCTTGACATGTATGGGAAGTCTATTCCAGAGCGTGGGCAGTCTCTCTGTTATGAACCTATCCCTCCAGCATGTTCTGTTGATTGTGATAATGAGGTTGAGGTCTCTGGAGCATTTCTAACAGAGCTGGGTCAGATATGGCTTTGTAAGTCAAGCAGAGATCGCCTCTTAGTAGATGATATGAGACAGAATAGCTGGAGTTTTTTGAGTTTGTCCATGAGGAGCATGTGTTTAAGGCCTAGGTTCCTCTTTGTGAGGTACTTTTGCAGCCTTTCCAGCTGTTCCATGTGTCTAGTGAGGTACATGCCAAATACTCAATGATTGGCCTAATGAGGGAAGAGTAGAGAGAGATGATGACCTCTTTCTTCCTGGATGCAAAACCCTTGGTAATGAGATGTGCTACATAGAAGGACTTTCTGACCGCAGTGGCAATGTGGTGGTCGAAGGAGAGGTTGCTGTCAACCTGTGTCCCCAGATCTCTTATAATGCCTTCAGTGTTCAGTGGGCTCCCATCAGTGTGGTAATTAGTGAGTACTGACTTTTTTACAAAGGGGATGACGACGCATTTTTTGGCATTAAGCTTAAGGCCATGGTTTTGACACCAGTCATTGGTCTCAGTGAGGCCTTTCTCTAGGATCTCTACATCACTTGGGGAATTAATAATGGCTCCCAGCTTGCAGTCATCTGTGAACTTGGTCAGCTAGAGTCCCTCTGTGTTGGCCTGGACTTCTGAGAAGTAGATGCTAAACAAGAGAGGACCCAGAACCGATTCCTGTAGGACTCCACTTGTGACTGAGCGGCAGTCTGACTTGGAGTCTGCTACTTTCACACTGTGGGTTCTATCTGTGAGCCAATTTGCATCCCACCTAGTGATATGGGGTTGATACCTAGTTTGGGGAATTTATTAATTCCTGAGTGGGGAATGGTATCAAAGGCCTTGGCCAGATCAATGTAGGCTGTATGAACTGCCTTGCCCTCATCCACAGCTCTGGTGATTGACTCAAAGAAGTCAACTAGGTTGAGAAAGCATTATCTACCTTTCACAAAACCAAATTGCATGGGATTTAGAGTTTGGAGATTCTCTATATCCTTGTTAATTAGGTCCATGATGATGCATTCCATAGCCTTAAATATGAGACTCATCAGGCTAAAGGAGCAATAATTCCCAGGGTCTGTAATCGCTCCCCCTTTATGGAGAGGGATGACTGTAGCAGTGCACCATTTGGTAAGGAAAAAGCCTAAGGTGAGGCTGTGATTGAACAGGGCACAGAGATGTGGTGCCAGTTCACTTTGTAGTTCATGTAGAACACATTCAAGGATATTGTTGGGTCCCGTGGAAGCTGTATTCTTGAGCTTAGACAATGCAGCTTTAACCTGTGCTGCAGTAATGCTTGGGTGCCTGGCATTCCTCTGTATTGTGATTGGCCCTTTAGGGGGGAGAATGGGGTAAAGATGGCACTGAATCTGTCTGCCAGTATGCTAGCAATATCTGTTGGCTCAGTATAGGAGGTACCATTGTACAGTAACTCAGAGCAAACCTGGGTATTGCCGTGGAGATTCTTCATATAACTATAGAAGGCTTTGTGGTTGTTTTTAGTGTCTGACACAATTCGTCCTTCATAGCTGGCTTTAAAGGTTTTAATGAGGGATATCAGCTTTTTGTTGAAGCTAATAAGGGAGTTTTTCCAGTATAGGGACTTCACCTTTTTTCTGCAACAGTTTCTTCCTTCTGTTGTAGAGTTTATTAATGGCAGAGGACTACCAGACTGGCTTCCTTTTTTTGGAGGAGAACATCTTGGTTCTATTGGGTATGGCTAGTTCCATGCATTTATGTACATGTTCATACAGTGCATTAGTGTATGATTTGGCAGTCATGCATCTATTTTCCAGTGACATGGGTGCTGTGAAGTTAGCCACCTCTGTTTTTAGGAGCCCAAAGTCAGCTCTGGAGAAGTTTTTCATGGTGGTTACCTTTGCGGGGTCTGTGAGTGAGATATGGATTTCCATGGTGATTAGTTTGTGGTCAGATCTAACCAGGGAGGAATTGACTATTGGTGTAGAGCAATGGTTGCCCATGTTAGTAATAATCAGGTCAAGGATGTTGCCTCTTCTTGTGGGGGTAAGAATGAGCTGATCCCGGGTATTGGAATTGATGAATTCTAGGAAGCGTTGGGCCAGTGTATTGCTGCATGAGTAGTTTTGCCAGTTGATAGAGGGGTAGTTGAAGTCACCTACTAGGAGAGTGTTGGGTTGGACCCTAATATTTTCCAGAGTGCTTAGGAACGTGGAGTGACAGTCTAGGGAAATGGTTGGGGACTTAATAGCAGGCTACAACCTGAATCACCGTCTTACCCAATGTTAGTTGTACCTGAAGTCTCTCAGATGCGTTATGCTGGGCTACTAGTCTAGAGGTGTGCATATCCTTTATGAATATGGAGACATCACTGCCTTTGGAGCTTCAGTCCATGTTCTACCATATCTCATGGGGTGCCATATCTCAATAATATTACTTGAAATGCATTATCACAGCACTTCTCATGCTTTTAGTTACTTTAAGAATTTCTGGAAACTTTAAACAGAAGTCAGTGTAGCTAAGATAATGTCTTGATCATGAAGTAAGAAAAAAACAATCTTAATCCATTGTCTTCCTGGAACTCCATAATATAACATGGCTTCTCTTGTATTGTTATTGTCATAGGCATACATACAAAACAGTTTTAATTTTTAACATTTTAACTAACATCACATACTCCATAGTGAAATGAATACACGTTCAATTGTAAACAAGAAACCATTACAAATAATTTTTCATGCATTATACAAATATGATTTGTATTAATTATTAAATTTAACATTACATAGATTGCTTAACTCCTGCCTTCCTGAACATTATTCTCTATGTATTGATGTCCTTCTATATCACTGTTGCAGTATTCTTTATTATAGTGATCTCCTGCCTAGGATAGCCCATTGTTCAGCCAGTATACCAATGCTTTATGATCTTGAATGTGCCATGTGTCACATGTATGCTCCCAACACAGGAAATAGAGCATAAAGGTGATGTATGGACGCAGTTACCCAAAACTTCTTTACCGCCAGTCAAATGCCATTATCGGTCATTGATCTGAATACCTTGTTGCTGTGCTGAATGCCTATACATCAGATAAGTGCCCCATTAGGGTAGTTTGTTTTTTATTTACTTTGATATTGTATTTTATTGCGCTTACCTAGAGTTCACATCATCCAAGAAGAGAAAGTGTGAGTGTGGGAGGCAGTTTCCCCATAAGGATCATCACAGTTTCTTTCTTTGGTTGCATCCCATGACCATACCTCTTGTAGTGTCTGTAAGCTTTTGTGCCTAAGACACTCAGAAGCATTTTGTCTTCCTTGACCATTTATCTTGGAATTCAGTGGGTTAAAAAGTTAGCCCAGGGTATCATGGTGGAACTTTTGCAAGTTTTCACCAATAAATTCCAGTCACCTCTTGCCTATTGTTTGTATCCCTAATTGCAGTCACCCCTATTGGCAGAATCTCCTTTCTCCATTCCCATGTTGGCTTGGTTCTTAGAATACTTTCTTCTACTTTATGAATATAATATTCTGTATGGTTATTGGTATTCTCCTTAAGGACCTACATCCCAAATCTCCTGTTTCATCATCATCCCTTTCCACTTTGAATTATAGGTTTCTGCTTGTGCTATATAGAGGAGCCTTAAGCGTGTAGCTCTGAAACATCTCTTCAAATCAGGTATTCCCAAACTACCTTGTTCAATTGGAAGAATCAGCTTATTCCACTTGACTCTTGCCATCTTCCCCTCCCAGACAAAATCCTTCGGCTTTTTATTAATTGCTATCCACAACTTCTCTTCTGGTTGATAACCGCATGCCTGACCTGTGTATAAAACTAAAGGGACTAAAATATTGTAACTGCTTGTATTTTTCTATCAATAACCATACAGTAGAGCTTCCAATTTCTCAGTTTTTGCATTATCTTTGGTTTAGTATCCTCCCACATATCCTTAGCTGCCACACCAGAATCCTTTTTAATCCATACTCCTAAGTACTTCATTTTGTAATGTCCCCATAAATATGGATATTGTGGAACCAATTCATGTGTGGCTACATCATTTACAGCTGTTGCCTTTGTTTTAACTTCATTAATTTTGTATCCTGAAAACATTTGAAACTGCCTAAATTGTTCCACAACACTTTTCTGGTTTTATCAGATATAAAATAATGTCTGCAAATAGAGTCAGCCTTTCTTAACTACCATTCCAATTATATCCTTTAATTTCTGAGTCTTATTTTCTTTGCCAATGGCTCTAAATGCAAAGAGGACACCCCTTCCTGGTTCTTCTGTTTAAACAGAAATTATCAGAGAGGACCCCACCACTTTAAGTTTCACCTCCGACCCCTCATATATCATCCTAATTAATCATATAATTTTATCAGGGAATGCAAATGCTTCCATTGTCCTTCTCATAAAGTCCCAGCTTACTCTGTCAAATGCCTTCTCTGCATCAAGATCCATCAACAGCAGTGCATTCTGCTTTTCTCTTGATCGTCGGTGTTCTATTAATATTGTCAAATGTTTGCTTCCCATCCACACAACCACACTGATTCATATCTATCAATTTTGGCATCACCATTGCCATTATAGACATAGATGTTCATGCTTTAGGATTGTAATGGGCCTGTATGTAACTGAACCTGATGAGTCTTTACTGTCTTTAGGTATTACAGCCACCACCACTTTCTTCCAGGATGCTTCTCCTCCTCTTAAAATACTGTCAAACAAAATCTTCCAGATCTTTATCAGTTTTTCCCTCCTAGTTTCCAAACTTCCATAGGAATACCATCCATTCCTGGGGACTTTCCTGTGGATTGGTTATACACCTCCATTATCTCCTGCTGTTGTAATTGTCAGTAATTGAGCCTCATCTACCTCTAACCTTGGCATATTTAATTCTTCCATAAACATTTCCAGATGTCCATATTTCTCTGCTTTCATAAAATTTCCAAAATAGTTATATTACCTCTACAGGATCTCTTGTTATCTTTGTTGTTATAGCCCCCCTAAGCTTGGTGCAACCCTTTCTACTTTCTGTTGCCTGAGTCATTGTGCTCAATGTATTTGTGCTGTGGAGTTATTATCAAAAAATAGTTGCTTAACAGCAGTCTTTCTAAACTCGTGCATATTATTGAGGTAATCCCTTATCTTCTGTTTAGCATTCTGCAATTGCTCCATTTCTTTCTCTGTGAGATTCCCACTATTCTGCAGTACTTTAACATTTGTCAGTCCCTCTAAGTAATTCTTGTTACTTCTTAACCATATCTCTTTCTTTTGTTTCTACCCTATTTTTAAACTCCACTTTAATTTTATCCCACTTCCCAGCTATATTTTCAGATGAAAATTCTGTATTGTCTAATAATTCCTACTACTCATTCTTTAAATTCCTCTTTTCAACAGATGGGTGGGAAAATGCCAGTGTCTCATTTTTATTTCATTATCCTGTATTTTTATTTTAGTTATTATTGGAGCATGATCTAAAATAGGAATTGGATACGTATTAAAACTTTCAATTAAATGCACATGTTCCTGTGAAATGTAAGTTCTGTCTAGCGAGCCCATTTTTTGTCTTGGGAAATAATATGTGCATTCACTCTGAACTCCTACTACTGAATTCACATCTTCCATGCCAAATATTTTTATGAATTTCTTGAAAAAAATTACCTTAATTTGTTATATTTTCCCTTCTGTGCCCCCAGACACATCTTCATGCCTGCAAATCATATTCCAGTCCCCACAAAGCTCCATTATATCAGTTTTAGGTGAAATATAAACACATGCCACTGTAATCCTCTCCCTTGCCGGTAGCCCCTTAGTACTACAAGTCTACCATTATTTTTTTTTTATCCTCTTCTATCACTATTGGAGCTTCTCTTGAAAATAATATAAGTACCCCTCTCTTCCTTTTTCCCAGATATTCTGCTGAATAACCATCCTGAAAACCTTTCTTTATCAAATTCACATATTTAGTTCTTTCCAAGGGCAGGATTCATGAAGCCTCCGTGTAAGAGTTATAACTCATACACGGAGGCTGCAGTTAAACGGAGTGATGTCAGCATGCTCTGCATATTCATGAGAGCATGCTGAATCACACCTAAGGCTAACACGGTCCATGTAAGACAGTAGGGGGCGTGTCCGTAGGCCGAGCCCTGTAAGCGGACACGCCCCCAGAAGAGTAAACATGCCCAAAGTAAACACCGACGACAGAGTCCATGGAAATGTGAATAAACACAACACATGCCCCCACAGACTACGGACATAAAATGTACAAATGAACATCTCATAATTTTTTTTTAAATTGTAAAGATGTTTAACTGTGAGTGCGCTCGTTTGCGCAGGCGTGCCCGTAGCGCAGCTACAGTTAGCAGTCAGTGGGAAAGCATATAAGAACTAAATATGCAAAGTAAGCCAAGAAGCAATAGCGTAGCGGTAGAGATGTTGGCTGAAGAGCAGGCATTCATGGTTCGAGCCCCCACAACACCAATTTTTATTTTTATCAAAATAAGCACGAAACAAGTCCCTGACAAATATGTACACATAAAATCACATTTTATGTAAAATGTAATGAAATAGCCCATTTATATTGAAGAAATGTGAGGTAACAAAACAATAAAAAATGCCAGATGTGCCCATAGCTGAGCTACAGTTTAACAGGGTGAGTGCATCTGCCCGTAGGTGAGCAGTGGTTTAACTGGTGCAAAATGAGTGCCCGTAGCTGAGCAGTGGTTTAACACGCTAAATCTATGTGCCCCTAACTGAGCTGAGCGTAATATGCGTGCTGATAGCCAAATGAGGCTTAAACCAGCGTACCCCGTTTGCGCGGAGCTGCGCACCACGCAAACAAGCTAACAGACTGGCAATGTTGAGCAAGCCGTATCAAAACAGCCTTTACACAGACACACCCCTCAGCTTGTCTAGACAGTCATAAAAAATAAAAAGTAGTGGCCAGGTTCGAACCCAGGATACTATACACCATAGTCAAAGTACTGAACCACTAAGCCATGACAGCAGTACCTATAAATGCAATAATAGCAAATATATAGGAATGAATACAAACTGGAGCATGACAATGCAGGTTTAGTGAAGTTGATACAATTCCAAAATGGCCAATCACAGATATGTGCGGGAAAAACGGACTATATAAGCTCCATAGGCGGGAATACATAGCATAAACGATTGTAGAACTGACTTGCAGCCAGAATGACAGGAGTAGGTGAGGGTAGTTGCTTTCGAGCACAGAGGTGGGGCGTTGAGGAGTCCAGGTACATGGTCTGGCTCCTAGTCCACAATCATGAGGCCCAACTCATGCAGGGCCAGGTCCTGTGGGGAGCATATAGGGCTGAGGCGTGGGACCGGTTGGCTCAGGTTCTCACCAGTGCTACAGGGATTTCAAGGACTGGTGAGCAGGTCCGTCACCACCATGCGGACCTGAAGAGACGCAAGCAGGACCAATTGAAACTTTGGATCCAGGAGGCCCGGCAAATGCCCAATGCCCCACTACTGAGTAAGTTACATTTAATTATGCATGTAAGAAATTAAACTAGCTGATATTATGGAGATGTATATTCCAATATTACTTCATTTATATTACAGCTGCAGGTGTCCGTTCTGTGAACTGCAGAGCCTATGGCGATAGGCTGGTGCGGTTGCGCCACCAGGCAGGTCAGTAATCCACTACCAGTAACTGTAAAGAAATATAAAAGTATGACAGTCAGCAAAAGAGTGCAGTGTAGTCACTAAGTAATAAAATGTGCAAGTAACAGTGTGAAAGTGTTTGTAAGTATTGCTTGATTACAAAAGTGTGTTGCAGCCTGTAAGCCAAACAGAAAAATGAAAATGTCTGACATAAATTCTGAAATAAAAATTCCCCACCTGTAAGAAAATAGTACACAACCTGCAGCAGGCTGAAAAGTATAGCTGCAGAAGATGATGAAATCACATGTGTGAAATATATCCCTGTTGAAATACTGAAACATGACAGAAGTGAGACTGCTGGAAAGGATTGTAATAACTACAGGTAAAACATGTCAATAAAGCCTAGAAGTAAGTACCATCCTGAATAGTAAAATGAAAACAAGTGAGAGAGTGTGAGAAAGTGTCATGAATCCAGCAATACAGTAGTAATAACCCCTGAATAAAGTATACTGCAGTCAGTACAGAATGAAATGCATGTGAGAATCCAAACCAAACAGCGAAATCTGTTCAAAGTGTTGCTGCATCTGGAATGTGTATCCCAAAATCTGGATATGTTGCTCTCAGTCTGCAATATGCAGATAGTATGATTGTCTGATATACCAAACATCCACACCTGTCTATAGCTATATAAAGCAAATGTAGCAGGATGATGTAGCTGAACAAAGCTAGATATGAATGTGTATGAAGAACAATAAAAATGTATATTGATGTTGCAGTAACAGTCCTATCACCAAGTTGAAATAGTTATCATATAGGAAACTGTAGTTAGAATAGTAGTGTGTATATATGTGCAGCTATTGGAATTGTACAGCATATGTATTGGTATTCGAAGGTGTTAATATTATTTTCTTCACCCCACCCTGTAACCACATATAACCCATTCCACGTGAAAATTGTATGTGCAATCACAATTAACACCCCTGGACATTTGTCCTGTTGGGTCATATATATTTGCATGTCCGTTGATGCATCTGCCCTGTTCATGCATCCAAACCTGATGGCCTGTTGCCATCAATCAACCCTGCATGTTGTTGGACTGTGTATTGCTGTTCAAATTATGCATGTGTTATGCTCGCTGTTCAATGGTGTGAATATCTGGGTGTTTGGTTAATGGGAATACTAATGCATGTTGTTACAACTAATTGTGAATGGTATTATATGTCACTAACCCAAACTGTCATGACATAATGCAAAACATAGGACGACAGGGAAGGCGGGTTCCAGCGGACCCACCTCTCCCACCTCAGCTGGCGAGTGCACCTGGCACTAGTGCCCAGTCTGGACCCTCCTCCGGTGGCCCTGTGCCACCTGCGGGTGGAAGCGCTGCAGGGGATGGGGCTCCCCCCCCCTCTGCAAGTGTGGCTGGAGGAGAACCACCACTCACCCTCCGTAGCATCCGGACTGTGGTGCGTAGGGAGATTCGGGACTCTGTTCTCGAGCCCCTACGCCAGCTTGAGGCACAGGTGGCACAACTTACGGGCATGCCTGTTGCCCGGCCTGCACAGCCCCCAGCACAGCCCCGTCCTGGGCAGTGAAGGAACAGTGGCAACTGCCTATGGGTGGGGATATCAGTTCCACTGTTGCCATCTGTGGACTCATGGGCTCTGGATATCCAAACCTCCATCCCCGTCAATTGTGTAACCCCCCCACACGTGTCATACACCGCCCCGTATGCGTCTTGTTTGTCTTGTCTGTTTACCTACCCAACCTACCTCCCCTTCTGTACCGACTTCCTTCACCTGACATACCACTCTCACCTGAAAAAAAAAAAAGAAAAAAGGGCACTCTGTATCCACAAAAAAATTACGCCCCATACATAGCTGCCCATTCCACACACATGTCTGCTGGACATGGAAACTATCAATTACAATTGGCTGTACAACAAGTATTATTGTTGTCCTGACACCTCTCACAGGGGTGGAAGGTTTCAAATGTCACACCAAATTACATACATATGCACAGCTGTTGCTGATGAAGAAATGGGCAGCTATGGGCCTTACCTACATCCCTCCTGCAAATCCCAAGCTTGTTTCCCTACTGTCTTACCCTCTTTGTGACCCCTTTTTCACCACTTTCCTGTCTCCACATTTTCATTTCTTTCAAAGAAAATAGCGCGGGTGTGCGCCAGAGTAAGCACTGTTAAGCGGTTGTAAGCGGGTGTGCGCGTGGAGCTAACCGCCAGTGCGCATGCGTGAGCTCCGCGCAAACCAGGTTACAACTGCTTAAAAGTGCCTTAGTCACTTTGATTGACAGGTCCTGTAGTCAGTTCAAAAGCAAAATAAAATCCCACTGTCAGTCCCGAACCCAGGACCTTGGAAACAGTAGTCTGTATGACCTACCACTAAGCCATGACTCTTATACAAGAACATTGTGCTAAAATAAATATAACATGTAATAGTAGGGATGAATGTAGAGGGAATATAGGATGTGTAGTACCCAAAGCATGTCATTTAGAATTACTGTCAAAACTACTGGATTCCCATAATAGTAGTATGTGAACAGAAACAGCCATGCTAGTTGGTAGCTTGTAGGTAATAATGTCAGTTAATGTACATATATAAATGTGGTATGTACATGTATATATATATATATATATATATGTACATATATATAAATATATATCTATATATAGTTGTAGGTGTCATTGTGCATACACACTTACTACAGGGAACAGGAGAGAGGAATGGAGAAATGTGAATCTACAACACAGCCTGAATCATGAGAGAGATACTAACCTTTACACTCACAGAACAGTGTCCACAGCATACCAGCATGGTCCCCGCCCTTACAATCTGAAAGGGCAATGCCTATCTCACATACCCTTTTATAGCACTGTCCGGAAATCACAGTGAGAACTGCAATCAGTACACAACTGGCTGTATGCAATTAGCAAATGCTGGCTTACAATTGGTGCAGAGGCCATCACATGGACCTATGCAGATACCTACAAAAGCATCCTGTACTAGCACTCCACACATGCAATACATTCATTGCACTGTCTGGAAGCAGACAGAGGGAGAGAGACAAACCGAGACAGAGAGAAAAAAAAAAACATGCTACACACTGTGACTCTAAGCTGTCAGCAGTGACAGTAGCAGCAGGAAGCAGAAGCAGTGGTAATGCAACCAGCTGCGACAAACACAGGTAATGCAAAGTAGCAGGTTAATAGTGTGCATACTGTGAACCCTCCAAATGTGTCATAGGTCTGTATCTATAGGTATGTCCGTGTGATATGTTGTGTGTACGTAGTTCCACCAAAAGGGGATGACTATACATTACATGTCAATCAGTGTTAGGCCATGATCCTGGCAGCAGTTGTCTGTGCGTTGCCCTCAGCAATGGCTGTAGTGACTGCTTTGAAATGTCAGCCAGGTTCAAAAGGCAGGATCAGCCCATCACAAAGGCAAACTGGCTGGGAACAAGTGTCTGCAGGTACCCGATATCACTGCATATGCATCCCATACTGAATAATTCCATAGCTTAGCAGACCAGGCCGGTTATGCATATGATGTGGTAGTTCCCAGGGTCAGTCGAGGTGCCTCCGTAGTGGTGTGGGATCACTGTTGCTGTATGCCAGTGTCCAGGTACATATCCTGTAGTACGGCCAAGATAAATTATCAGTCTTATATGCGGTTGTATGTCCTCTTGGATTGCAGGTAGCACACATCCTGGGATACCATGAGGTCACAGTGATGCTGTGTGTTCTGCTTTGCTGAGGGCGGCCCTCACCTGGACATGTGAGATGATAGGGAGGTTACATACAGCTGTGATAAGTATTTCAACTGGTGGGGGAGAAGGAGGGGGGATACGTGCACTGAACCTGTCTGCAAGAATGTTGCCAATATCTGTGTGTTTGGTGAATGTTAAGTAGGTGTGTATTAACACAGAGCATATCTGAGGCATTTGGTCCATATGTGTAACATAACTGAAGAAGGCCTTGTGGTTATCCATAGTGTTTCTGGCCATTTCCCTCCCAGAGTAGGCCGTGGCCGTTATGAGAGACCGTAGTGTAGTACCAGTGCTGACCACAGATGCCTTCCCTTAATGTGAATCTGCTCTGTCCTGCAGTAGCCTCCTGCTATTGTTATACAATCTGCCTCTGTCTGGGGTCCACCGGACAGGATGCCTAACCTTTGTGCATAGGGTCTGGGTTAGAAATGTGTGTGCAAGTTCCATGCAATCTGTGGCATGTCCATGGTAAGCATTTGCAAAGGGGTCAGCAGTGTGGGTTGTCGCTCACACCTTCTTTCAACCCTTCTGTATGCATCCCCTCTACTCTCAAATTTGAACAAGACTGTCCTTAACAAACTCTCAATTTGCTACAACCACATTGCCAGGTTTGCCACTGGGCTGCCTTTTAGGACACATCATTGCATCAATCTAAATCAACTTGGTTGGTTTGAACTACCTAGCCTAATCCAGTATAACCAACTGATTATGGCCTATAAAATCCTCTATAATCCGGACAATACTCCTGCACTTAAAATTATTATCACCCCCTATAACAATCCTAGACCGCTTCGATCCTTTAACAAACTACTAATTCAGACTAGCAAAATTAATAACACAGCCGGTGATTCTCTCTTTGCAAACTTTGTAAGTAGATGCTGGAACTCGCTTCCAGCTGATATTACCTTACTTTCCACCTTAGGTCATTTAAAACTAGACTCAAACAACATTTGTCACTTAACTGGCTATGTCAATGTATCAAGCCTGGCTAACTCGAATGTGTAAAAATCTGTTAACCAGTTTACTGTGTAATTTAATTTAATCCTGACGTGCTCAGGACTAACTTTAACCTGTGGAACTTGTTTAACTTGCTTACTTATGTAATCTCTGTAAATAATCTGTTTGTAATATGTAATGCTGGTATTATGTAATGCTGTATCTGCTTACCCTTGGAGCTTTTCTCCCCGGGCCTCCTCTGAAAATGGACATGCATCCAGTCGGACTATCCCGGTCAACAAATGTAAGATAAATAAATAAATAAATAAAAAATATTACAGTGACTACAATACAAGTCAGACATTGACACGCACTGACAGCATGCTGAACACACTGGGGCATAAGTGGGGACTCAGAATAGCATCCTGCCTGAGCATCACACACCTCCGCAGCTGGCACACAGGCATATGTTCCATCGGAACAGAGCACATGCCACACATGGCACACACATCCCGTGTGCCACACACTCACAGCCTGTAGGGCTACACAACACACCTGCTACAGATGTGTCAGGTACCTGTCTCGGGTGCTGCACTGGGGTCCCGCTCAACAGGCTGTATCTGGTGAAGGTCACAGTGATATGCCTCAGGGGCACTATGGTCCACCACAGAACACATGCATACAGGTCAGTCAGAGGCATGGACACATATGACTCACTCATTGACCATGCCACTATGGCTGACCTGAGACATACCTCCTGGACTACATGATAGGGAACATAGAATGGATCTCTCAGCATGTGGCACAGGCCAGTATGAGCCTGATCTTGGTTGCCAACATACCCTCACCAGGTATGCTACCACTATATGTAGGAAGGGTGTTGTATGTCTACATTCTGCTCAGTCTCCAATGTCATTCATAGGGTATCCGCTGGCTGTCAACGTGTGCTTACATGCTAGGGAAGCCACAATGATGTGCAAGGGTCATCTTGCACGTGACACCCATGGCCCGATGTATATTGGCAAAGCTCCTTGATACACACATACTGCCTTATGCTGCAGGACACGGTTTACATAGCCACCTCTGCGGGTATCACACAGGTTAGGACACTAACAGTGCTGCTACACAACAACAGCAGTGTACACCGCAAGATGCATGCACTGGACACTGTCCTCAGCACGGTGAACTGCAATGTCTGTGCAGTACCAGAGTCCTGATTCATGGCTCACAGGTGTTACCCATCACTGACAGGTTATGCCCCATACCATGCCTGTCATCCCCTACACATGTAACACACATGGACAAGGGGTGGCATCCCAAGGCACCACAGATACACACACCTCCAGGTTGTTGGCACAGCACAAAGCATCAGGGCCTAACCGTGCAGCTAACAGTGTGTTGCACTGCCATCTGGTTCATAGCCTAGCACACACAACCCTCCCATACACAGGAAGACCACCTATCCTCCATAACAACACTGGCAATATGACAGTCTCAAGAACTGTCTTTATATGGCTGGACTGCATCCAGCCAAACGTGTGTGAGCATTACTGTAGCTACAACACACTAGTTGAAGGGTTCACAGCATGTGGTCACTGATGACATGTTACCATATCCACAACAGGTGGGAACATGCAGCACCTGTACATCGACTACATGTAGACTATATGGCCCAGACCAGATGTGTATCCCCTGCTGTAGGTATTTTACCATATACACCCACACTGTATAGACACATACCGTATGCGTCCCTGCACAGTAAGACACAGTCATATTGGTATACATTGCAAATACCATTTATCCACTCGAGGCATGTGTCAGACATGGTAAGTACTGCAGATCACAGGTATTTATGTGTATGTGTCACACACATACATCATGTGTGCAATGCCATTGCTGGTTTAGGCAGTGGCATGCATTGTTATGTACAAAGACCCACACAAGGTCATAATGTGTGACACAACCACACGTGGCAGTTGTGGGTTACCAAAACATACCTATCTGTACTCTGACAATGGTAATAGACACAGTAGCAGAGCGCACTATTGGCATTACTGGCCAACTAGCCCTGTTTGGCTGTGCTGATAGTGTGGTGACATCCCCTGTGTTTACTGGGGGAATATGCAGCATCTGGCGTATTGTAGTATTTGCCAAAAGGATCTGTTCTCTCACACTTGCATTTACACACACCCTACTACCCCCACACACACACTTGCCATTTGCAGGATTCATACACCTACCTAACTAAGTCACGACACGTGAGAGAGACGCATTAGCAAAGCGCACTATTCGGATTACTAGATAGTTCCTCTTCTCTGGCTGTACTTATAGGGTGCTGACATCATCAGTATTTTGAAAGTGTAATGTGCATCAGGTAGTGTGATCTCCTGATTGCCAAAACTAACATGTTTTTCATACGGAAATGCACACACACAAACTCCCCACATCCAAACACACACACACACTTGCAGGTTTCAAACCCCTACCTAAATATGTTATGGCACTTGAGAGTGACGCTGTAGCAGGGTTGAGCTATTCTGAGTACTGGCAGATGTCTCTTCTCCAGCTGTATGTATAGGGTGCTGTCATCATCACTGTTTGGAAAGGGTAATGTGCATCATGTAGTGTGATCTCCTGATTTCAAAAAAGCACATGTTTTTCATACAGAATTGCACACACACAGAGTCCCCACATCCAAACACACACACATGCCATTTACAGGTTTCAAACTCCTACCTAACTATATTATGACACTCGGGAGAGACGCATTAGCAGAGTGCGCTATTCGAATTACTGGGAGGTTTCCCTTCTCCTGCTGTACTTATAGGGTGCTGACATCATCAGTGTTTAGAAAGGGGAATGTGCATCCTGTCGTGTGTTCTCCTAGTTGCCAAAAGGGATATTTCCTTCATTCAGACTTGCACACACACTAGCCCCCTCCACACACACTGAGCATTTGCAGGATTCAAACCCCTACCTAACTATGTTATGACACTCGAGACGGACGCATTAGCAGAGTGCACTATTCGCATTACTGGTGGGCTTCCCTTCTCCCGCTGTACTTATAGGGTGCTGACATCATCTGTGTTTAGAAAGGGGAATGTGCATCCTGTAGTGTGTTCTCCCAGTTGCCAAAAGGGACATTTCCCTCACACAAAATTGCACACACACTAACCCCCTCATCCAAACACACACACTTGCTATTTGCAGGATTCAAACCACTACCTAAGTATGTTATGACACTCGAGACGGACGCATTAGCAGAGCGCGCTATATGCATTACTGGGAGGATTCCCTTCTCCTGCTGTACTTATAGGGTGCTGACATCATCTGTGTTTAGAAAGGGGAATGTGCATCCTGTAGTGTGTTCTCCCAGTTGCCAAAAGGGACATTTCCCTCACACAAAATTGCACACACACTAACCCCCCTCATCCAAACACACACACTTGCCATTTGCAGGATTCAAACCACTACCTAACTATGTTATGACACTCGAGTTGGACGCATTAGCAGAGCACGCTATTCGCATTACTGGGAGGCTTCCCTTCTCCTGCTGTACTTATAGGGTGCTGACATCATCAGTGTTTAGAAAGGGGAATGTGCATCCTGTAGTGTGTTCTCCTAGTTGGCAAAAGGGATACTTCTTTCATACAGTCTTGAACACACACTAACCCCCTCCACACACACTGAGCATGTACAGGATTCAAACCCCTACCTAACTATGTTATGACACTCGAGACGGACGCATTAGCAGAGCGCGCTATTCGCATTACTGGGAGGATTCCCTTCTCCTGCTGCACTTATAGGGTGCTGACATCATCAGTGTTTAGAAAGGGGAATGTGCATCCTGTAGTGTGTTCTCCTAGTTGGCAAAAGGGATATTTCTTTCATACAGTCTTGAACACACACTAACCCCATCCACACACACTGAGCATTTGCAGGATTCAAACCCCTACCTACCTATGTTATGACACTCGAGATGGATGCATTAGCAGAGCGCGCTATTCACATTACTGGGAGGTTTCCCTTCTCCTGCTGTACTTATAGGGTGCTGATGATCATTAGTGTTAGAAAGGGGGAATGTGCATGTGTGTGTGTGTTTTAGTTGCCAAAGGGACATGTCCCTCTCACAGCCTTTCACACACACAAACCCTACCCACAGACAGACAGACACACACACACACACACACACACACACACACACACACACACACACACACACACACTGAGCATTTGCAGGATTCAAACCCCTACCTAACTATATTATGACACTTGAGGGAGACGCATTAGCAGAGCGCACTATCCGAATTACTGGGCATCTGTTCTGCACCTGCAGTATTTATAGGGTGCTGACATCTTTATTTCTACAGAGGTATGTACATGTAGTACTACCTGTCAGGTGGGGGATAGCATATATATGCATTTGCAGCCACCTATGTCAGGGTCAGATATGCACATCGCACTGGCAGGTTATGTTCTATACCATGCTTTGTGACCACAGGACCTGTAACACACAACACAACCAGTCCAGAACACCACACCCACATCCAGGACACACACTTAGCTTCCCTGGGAACAGTGCCGGGATATGCAGGTGTTCACATACACCATTCCAGTTGTTAACATCAGGTACAGGCATATTGTGTGTGAGAACTACTCAGGCCTCTACCACTTTACCCTACAGCCACTACAATTTGTGGGTCCATGTGCTATGGCAGAACCACACACCACAGCCACATGGGGGAATACATATTGCACCTGTCCATCTGCAACGTGGGTACTCACTGTTCCACAACAGAGGTAGACCACCATTGTTGATATCTGACCATACCCACCTTTCCCTGGACATCCATATCCTATCTCCACCGCCAGGCAAGGTTGTCACTGCACACAAACTGTATTTAGCACAAGCAGACTCTACACTTGTGAAGACTGGGGTGGACGACTTCAGAGGACCCATGCTGGGGGACTATACTGGCCACTCAGCATAATCCTTGACAATTGCATTCTATGAGCATGTGTACGGTTTGCATTGATCATGCTATCCCACATATACCCATGACTGCTCCACAACAAGACACCTGTCAGCTGTACACCAGCCATATATGCGTACAACAGACAGAGTGAGCTAATGCATTGCAGAGCTGTAGCCCACAGAGGGAGGACATCTGTGAACAGTTCCGGCACGGCACTTCATTCACACATAATCATTACAACACAGTGTTGACAGTGGAATCATCCAGAGAATGTAGATAGGGCTCCCCTCAGTCTGTTATTGACGGACACCTACTGTCAGAGATCCTCAGCAACCCTCTCCCAGCACACACCGACAACATGGCTGTGGCTTAGCACATTCAATCCCTGGGACCTCCACGGTGCCCCTGCTTGACAGAGGCACAGCTCACTAGCCTCACATGTTGCCTTCTGTGACGTACTTTACAGTGGCACAGTAGCCTACTGTCCTGGGGATGCAGATGCCAAGCACACTCTGGCTGAGCTGTCATTCCCTAGGGCAACAAGCCTAGTATTGACCTCTACACCCATATGTTCAATTGTCGGATGCACAATATTTGTTGTGCTGTTCTACTGTTTGCAGGTCTTTATTGCCATAGCATTCCCTGTTCCTATGACCAACTTGTGTATCTGTGGAAGATGTTTGCATATGATGGCGATCCACTATATCACTTATGTCTCTGTAGTCATTTACTGTGTGCACTGGGCAGATTGCTGTGTTGTGGTTGGTTCCTGGACTGACATGTACAAATACCAGATATGTGTGGCCAACTGATAAACGGAGATATGGCCTAAGTGTGTGAGCATGCCCAGTTCAGCCTTTCCATGGCATGTTGTCTGACATATGCCTCATTTATCAAAGTGTGCGAGCATGCCCAGTGTGAGCTTTCCATATGTTGCACTCTGAAGTCCACCACATATTTGGGTGTGTGTGAACTTCAACAACATCTCACGTTTATGGTTGTGTGTTGGGTGTCATGTTGTGTACTAACTGGCCAACTGCTTCGTGTCTGCCACAACAGGGATTATACTGTGCCTGCAGGGATTGCATGGGATACTTTGCAGACAGTTCTCAACATACTTTCATAATGACCTAACACTGTAGTACCGTATAGTGCACTGGTTCAGTACTTTCACTGTGGTGGACAGTATCCTGGGCTTTAGTCTTATGACTGCTTGACATCTTCATAGTGAGCACAACAGACTGTGTAGGGGCCAGTTGTGCACATATGACCATGTTGCATTATGTTCAGATATGGACTACCTACACCAGGCTCGTCCATCATTGCTAGTGTATTCCACAACATGGGTGGACATTGGCAAACATTAGCGATGTTCCCTAGGCCATTTCTGATGCTAGTCACAGGGTGTGTTTGTCCTTCGACACACATTGTAACTGGAGTTTGCCATGACATATGTCATGGTTAGTATACTGTGCCTCCGTCTACCTCTGACATAACAGTGATACCCAGGGTTAGCCTACCATCTCCCATCCACTCATCAGGATTCCTCTTGAGAGGTGTCGATATGTGACTCTCTGGCTGACCTGTACCAGGAGTTTACTGAAGAGTGGGGGTGCCTTCTGTGTTATGGATCATTCTGTACAGCTTGTCCTATGTATGTCAGTGCTGGGGTTCAGGTCTCTCATGTGCATAGCTCACTGCCATTCAGATTGTACAAGGTGCAGCATGTTCATTGATTCCAGGTTGGACATGGATTCATACATCAGGCACAGCTTGCCTGCAGCTGGGCAGTATGGCGGTGTGTGGGGCTGCAGTTTGTTTACTCAGGCAACACATGGCATCTGTTCATGCTCTTTGCTACTCCTGGTGGGGTACTGTTGTGGACATTACAGTTGATGGAGGTGTCTGCTGCGGTATATCCCACAGGGGCTATTGTAATCAATTGTGAATCTGATGGAGGATGACTGCAGAGCCACAGTGAGTTCCCCTTATCTACATCTGCCAACCTTCATGTTTGGGTGGGTATATAGTATATGTTTCTGCGAACACTACAGCCACATGTTTGTCCAGTGCAGGATATCTATCACCTTTTGTACCCAGGTCTCACATTACAAGTTAGGTATGTCATGGGTTAACACCTGTGTGGTAATTTGTGGGCACTTACTGTATATCCACGGTGGTTGTCTATACACAGTTCTGTAATTAGCTTGCTGACATGGCTATGGCTCCAGTTGTCTGTTTGTAGGTGTCCCTTTTGTGGGTTGCTTGTGTCAGCTGGGGGTTGGATATGGTGGGCTGTTTGTACTCCTCTGCATACATGTTCAGTCACAGTCCTTCCATGTTGGCCTATACCTATGGGACATATATACAGAACGGGGGGGGCCAAGACCAGGCCTTGTGGGATGCCATTCATATCTGCTTTGTAGTCTGACATGGATGCGGCTTGTCTGACCATGTCAGTTCTGTCCTTGGTCTGGTTTGCAACCCCTCTACTGACATAGGGGTATATATTTAAGCTGGTGAACATATCCATACTGAACTCGTACGGTATTGTCTAGAAGCATGTGCACGGTCCAGCTACGCTGTCTCGACCACATTGCCCTCATCAATGACCTTAATGACTGCTTCACATGGGTCAAACATGTTTAGGGGCAGGATCTGCAGTTACGACAGCCACACTGTGTAGGGTCCAGTATCAGTAGGTCCACAATAGCCTTCTGTCTGTGGTACATACTGATCCTTTCCATAGCTGTACAGAAAAAGCTTGTCAGGATCCTGGGGTGGTAGTTTGCAGTATCCATTCAGGCAACACCTTTGTTGTGATGGATCACTGTTGTTGTACACTGCTCTTTGGGTACATATCCTGTGGTAAGGCTGACATTGGGCAGTAGTGTGATTTGGCATTCCAATATTCTTGGAGTCCATGTTGGCCTCAGCCCAGGACACCATCACATACCTTTGCTGCTGTGTGTTCTGTTTTGCAGATGGCTGTTACCTCAGCATCTGCAATGTCAGGGGACCATCAGTCTGCTGGGATAGGTATTTTGCACTCTGGGGGGGTGTTTGCACTGCACCTGACAGGTTGTATGTTAGCAATATGTGTGTGTGTTTGGTATGTTGTTTGTAATATCTGTGTGATTCGGAGCATATCTGTGGATGCCCAACATGGTTCCTACCATCAGTTGGGTAAGCCTTGTGATTATCCTTAGTGTCCTGTACATTTTGTATCTTCATAGGTTCATGGGTTCATATTAGGCTATACACCCTAGGCCATTAGTAAGCCTAGCCAGAGTGTGTGTGTCTTTTGCCACCCCTTGCTATGTTCTATTATGGCCATTTATGAATTTCTTCACTGTGCCTCTGTCTGGTCGTGACACAGTGAGGACCCCAGTATACATGTACGATCATCCATCCACTTGGCAATATTCCTGTTGAGGGGTGTCAGTGAGGGGCTCTGCCTAACATGGATTGGGATCCTGTTTCTGGGTGTGGGGAGCCTCTGGGTTATGTATCTGTCCCTCCAGCACATCTTATTTCATTATGTGTTGAGGCTGACATCTGTCACTCTCACAGCTCCAATGGCTCTGATTTCCTGTGGTGGAGCATGTCCATTACTCCTGTGTTGGACATGGCCTTGTACAACAGACATACAATGCCTCTGTGTAGGCAGTCTGTGACTGCATTCAGCTGGGGTGTCTACAGCCAGGCAGCATATGACATATATTTCACACCCTTTATCCTGTTGGTGGGTTAACTATGAGGTCTTCCGAACCGCTGCAGGTGTCACGTACGGTACATCCCATATGAGTCATTGTACTAGATTATGGGTCTGATAAGGGAACAGTACAGCGGCACAGTGACCTCTGTTGATGTAGATGTGAATCCTTTCATGATACGGTGTCCAATATCGACAATCTTCCTAGCCACATTGGCATTGTGAGTGTCACATGACAGATTACTGTCGACGTGTGTCCCTAGGTCCCTGATTACTCCTTGCATACATAATGGTTTGCCACCTATGTGGTAATTTGTGTGTACCTTGTCTGGTATTTGGTGGGACATTCATACTGTCCAGTGTCTTCAGGATGTCTGGGTGGAGTTCTTGTGTGTGAGTGTGGGGTCTGTCGCATGCTACAGACTGTACAGCAGTTTGGACTACACTTAGGTGCATATGGGTGGTCTCCGCTGCTTTGTGCATTGTCAGTTACCTGGCCATATGGGTGTCTGTGCTGCATATGGATATTCCCCCTCCTTTGATGTTTTGGTGCAGGTGTTGGGGCCATAACACATGATATGTGGTATAACCTAGTAGTGCTGGTGTGCTATCACTGGGCTTGCAGCAGGCTTCTGTCACTGCACAGACATCGATGTTCTCCATAATGGGAAGTGCCTCAGGGGCATGCATATTGCAGTTTACACATCTGGCATTGGTCAGCATTACCCTTATGTTTCCTACCACTTATGTTTTCTAGGGTGGTGGGTAGTCTTTTTGGCCTTGCCTACATACGGCTCTATGGAGGCAACAAAGGCCTTATCCAGTATCCAGATGCACAGGGGTAACAGGTGCAAGCCATCCCTGGAACAGCAGCATGGCTTGTCATGCTTGACATCTCAAGCAGACAGACATTAGACCCTCTTGGACTGACAACTGTAACTGTGCCAGCTGTTGAACATGAGCATTCTGTGTTTGTACTGTGGCATCATTCTTGGTGAAGGTTGGATGCTGCACACAGCCAGTGTCATACAGGCCTGGGGTACATACTCAGAGGGATCATCCATGTCTCTTTTCATGTTGACCAGGGAGGTACATCTCAGGTCATTCACACCAGCATGGACATTGAGTGCATCATATTTCTGCTTGCTTTGGGGTGACCTGCGTACTTGTGTTATGTGGCATTTTGTGGCAGCCTACAGGCAGCTTACTCTACCCTTTCCCTTGTTCAGTCTGGTGAGTGGGACAGTAGTGTGTCTGCCTATACAGACACCTATTACAACTGTATCAGGCATGTTGTTTCTCCTTCTGGCCTGTAACTGTTTGGCATACCAGCTTTGCATACTATTCGTTGCATGTGCTATGTTTGAAGGTTGTGGTTGTTTGTGATCTGCTTTGGAGGCTTCTGTTGGTGTGGTGTGTTTGTAATTAAGGCCTCCGGGAATATTTGTCTGTGTTTATGGGTTTGGTTTACAGTTGTGGTAGGTCTATGTGGGACTGGGTTTGTGGTGTATGTGGTTACCTTCTCCTCCTGACTAGTTTTGACAGTACTGAGTTGGTGGAGCTCAACCTCTGGTTTGGATACATGGTTGCATCTATCACATATATTTGTATTTATTGGGGGGTGTTGTGGTTGTCTGTGTACTTGGGACTGGTGTCACATTGCCTCTGGATTCACAGATTCTACTTGTTGTGGCTGGACTTAGTGGATTGTATGTGTGGACATGTTTTTGCCATACTACTGGTCAGTGATTACTTCCTTTTTTATGTTTGCTCTATCATGTGGTAGCTTCCTCATTCTCTTGCGTGGTTTGGTAATGGCTGGAGTCCAGCATGCCAGATGCCTGTGTGTATGGCATTGTGTGTTGTTGTTATTTGTGACTGCATACTCCAAGCATTCCTGGCTGTGTTCATGGAATGCCTGTATAACATGTTCTGTGGTGTGTCCCATATTCTGCACTTGCACAGGGCCTTTCGTGGATTCAACATCAGTTTGGAGGGCTGCAACCTATGCTTTACACATGTTTTTCACTGTGGTATTCTGGCCAGGGACTGGGGTCGGGATGTGTATATCCAGTGTGATTACTCTATGGTCTGGTCTTACCGGTGAGGGATACACTTCTCATCTTGCCATCCAGTACACATGTTGCTGATTATCACATCCAGTATGCTTACCTCTCTTGTGGGAGTGGTACATTGTTCCTGAGCATTATGGTTTATGAATTCTGGGAACATTTCTCCTACTGTGTTGGTGCTAGTATAATGCTCCTGGTGTATGTCTGGGTATTTTCAGTCAAGCAATATAATGTGGTTTGGGGGGCTTGATATATTCATGTATTCCAACATAGGCCAGGTGCAGTTCCTGGTATTAGGACAGTAGTCTGCAGCAGGCTATATACTGGGAGGCGGTTTTGGCCATTGGTATTTGACCATGGCTAATCCATGCTGCTTCTTGTTGTGGTACCAACATGGGGGTGTGGTTATCCTTGACATTTATTGCTAGTCACCCTCCTTTTGTAGCTTGTTCCATGTTTTGCGGCTGTACAGCACAGTATGAGGTGTGACCTGGTAGTGTTAGGGTGCTGATGTGAGCCTTGACCCAGTTCTCTATTACAGGACTGGTATCTACATTCTCCATACTGTGTGCGTTTACACTGCACACATCTTGCTGTTTAGACATCTGGCATTGGGTAGCATTACATCTAGGTTCCTATCCCTTGTGGAACCTATGAAGGTGGGTTTGTGTTTTGAGACTTACCTATTCAGGGCATGCTGTGGGTACTGACAGCCTTTGCCAGTACCCATGGGGCATGGCATGATAGGTACACGCCACCCCTAGCAGGTGGTGCATCATGTCATGCTCCGCATGTCTTCCCAGCCTGAGACACATTGGCTCCCCTTTGACTAACTGCATTACTTCAGCCAGTTATTGCACTTGATCATCCCATCGTCATTTTGTGGCTTCATGCTTGGTGAGGGTGGATGTTAGTCAGGGTGCTCAGGTGTGCATATAGTACATGGTGTTACATTACTTAACACATGGCATTCATGCCTCAGGTGGTGCTGCAGGGCTGCCTCTGTCGGATGCGCATATTACACTTCCCTGTACATGTTTGTGAGCAGGTTATGTCATTTTCACACTCTCAGGTCTCAGACTACCTCCTTACTAACAACCTCCTTTCCAGTACTCAGCATGGTTTCCGACCAAACCATAGCACCACCACTGCCTTACTGTCCTTTACAAACACTATCCTTCAGTATAAAAACAATGGCTATCTCTCCTCTGCTACTTTCCTAGACCTATCTAAAGCATTTGACATGGTCCCACACAAACAGCTTATCTCTGTCCTCAATAACCTATCCTTCTCACAATCAGTCACCAACTGGTTTCAGAGTTACCTGTCTGACCACCAACAATCCGTTGTATGGCAGAATGACATATCTCCCCAACTACCTGTCTCCATAGGGGTTCCCCAAGGATCCATCCTTGGACCCCTACTTTTCTCTGTTTACACCAATAATCTAGCCTCTGCCACCAAACATGGCACACTCATCCAAGACGCAGATGACTCTACCATCATCTGCTCAGCCCAGTCCCTACCCAAACTGCAAAAAGTCACACAGGAAGCCCTTTCCTCTGTTGAAACATGGTTATCCGATGCCCAATTAATACTCAACCCAAACAAAACTAAACTACTCATCTTCCAACCCACCAAACATACTCAAAACAACTCTCACTTTAACATCACAGCAAAAGACAACACCACTATATACCCAACTGAACACACCAAATTGCTAGGAGTGGAAATAGACAATAAACTAAAATTTGACATTCACATATCCATGACCATAAAAAAGTCCACAAAAAACTAGGAGCATTATACAGAAATAAACAATTTCTCACCAAAGCAGCAAAGATTTCAATAGCAAATTCCCACCTTATCTCCACCCTACTTTATGCCTGTCCAGTATATACCAACCTAAGGCAATGTGATCTAAACAAGCTAGAGACCTGCTGCAACAAAATCACAAAATTCGCCACAGGGGCATCCTACCATAGTCACCACTGTCTCTCACTTGCTGAACTGGGCTGGCTTGAACTCCCTCACCTCCTTCAGTGGTATCAACTCTCACTCACCCACAAACTAGTAAACCATCCACTAAATGTCCCATCCCTCCAGAATCTACTCCAACCCTATCGCACCACCAGACCACTAAGATCCAGCAACAAAAATCACTTGCAGATCACTAAAGCCAATAACTCTGCTGGTGAAGCACTATTCTCTTGCGCCATAGCCAAATTATGGAACTCACTCCCACCCACAATTACCTCTGTACCATCATGCACCAACTTCAAAACTTTATTAAAAGCGCACCTAAAAACATGCTGGCTATGCCCTTGCAACTCCCACTCTAATATCATCCACCCCATCCAACTACTACCTTTCTTTCACCTCCACTAACTACCTTGATGATAGCAAGCTCAGATGCTCATAAGCCTAGTACTTATTATACAGCAGGAACTTCTCATTGTTACATTTGTTAAAGCCTGTTATGTACTTCACAGATAAAGATTCTAGTTGTCTACTGATGTACTATGTTCTTCATCTGTAAATATGTTGTAAGTAATTTCTATGTTAAATTGTTAATCACTATGTAATCCAATGTAACTACTGTCTGTTTATTTTACTGTGGAGCTTTTCTCCCCGGGCCTCCGCTGAAAATGGACCCACGTCCAGTCGGACACTCCCGGTCAACAAATTTAAATAAATAAATACATAAATAAATTTTAAGCATCCATGTTATTATTTGAGTGAGTCAGAGGGGGTATCATTCCCAGGGTTCCTACTGAGCCAGTGTGTGTGCTATGCGTTGCCTCTTTGCCAAGGCCAGGGCATACTGGGCACGCCTCCTTCTGCCTACTGGGGAAGGCTCAGGTTGTTCCTCCTCCGAGTCACGCTCTGCCTGTGATGGCCTTGGCAATGGTGGGGGGCTGTTTGGCCCAGCCCTATGCTGGTCCTGCTGCAGCTGTTTTCGCAAGATCATATTATGTAGCATAGCACATACCATGACAATTTGGGTACATGTAGTTGGTGTGTACTGCAAGGCTCCACCAGATGTGTCCAGACACCGGAACCGTGACTTGAGCAGCCCAAACACACGCTCTATTACATTACGTGTTTGTGCATGTGCCTCATTATGGCGTTCCTGTTCAGGTGTGTGTGCGTTTCTGATGGGTGTCATCAGCCACGGCTCCAGTGCATAACCTGCATCCCCCACTAGGTGTCCGTGTGGGATGTCCCCATTAACAAATGTCTGGTACAGCTGCGTCAAATGCCAGATGTGGGAATCGTGGTAACTCCCAGGGCAGCCAGCACACACATTCATTATTATGCCCTGGGCATCACACACGACCTGGCAGTTGATGGAGGGGAAGCTCTTGCAGTTAATGTAGGCCCTACCCCGCTCACCGGCTGGTGCTTTGATGCATATGTGCGTGCAGTCTATTGCACCCACTACCTCAGGGTATTCCGCTATTTGCTGGAAGAGACGCATATTGCTGGCCAATACCTCACGGGCATTGGGGAAATATACATGATCACCGACATGTGCTGACATGGCATCCAGGAACTGGTGCAGTACCCTGGAGGCTGATGCCTGTGATATCCCCATCATATCGCCAGTTGGTCTCTGGAAGGTACCTGTTGCTAGTATTCTTAGGCCAACACATACCTTGGTTTCCACTGGGATGGGTTCCCCTCTGTTGGTTCTGTGTGTGAGGCGTGGCCTGCACAGCTCAACAATTTGCTGCAGGAGCTCTCTGTCCACTCTATAGCGCTCTACTATCTCCAGCTCATGTAACCCGTGGTAGGTGACCCTGGGCCTGTACACTCTTCTCCGTCTCCTCACTGTGGGTTGTCTGGCACCATCTGCATTGTCACCACCCTCAGCATGTCGCCTATGTCTCATTATGACAGCTATGGCAGCCCCTAACATTTCTGCTCTGAGTGAAGCTTTTTCAGTTTTCACTTCTATTAGCTTACTCCTGTCTTGCAGTGTCTCTTAAGAGAAACATCCTGCACTACTGTTTGCAGTGTTTTAAGTGCTGGGCTGGGCTACTATTCTGCCTGTGTAATTGCCTGCTTCTAATTGTTTTCACCTGCTAGCTTCAGCAGTTATCCCTGCTAGCTTCCTATTAATTCTGTTGCTTCCTTTTTCCTTTCTGTTTCCTCAGGGGGGAGCAACGTGCATACCAGCAGAAACACGCTCACAGTGGCTTACACGCGCGCACACGTGCTTACACGGTTCAGAATCTACTTATTCGGGTTAAAACGCGCGCACACCCATGCAAACACTGTTACACATCTGCCAACAGCCTCCAACATACTCAGCCTGCCCTACACGCGCGCACACCAGCGCAAACAGTGTTAAACATCTCCCAACACGCTCCCACATGCTCAGTCTGCCTTACACACGCACACACTGCCCTACTCGCGCTTCATGGCACACACATGTGCGCATGCACGCCCAGCAAGAAACTTTGGTGTAAGTAACAGTGTACACCTTCCATTTCTTGACTTTCCCTGACTTATCTAGTGGCACACCTCTTTCCATGATCTGTGTCTGTCATCTGTCATGTTACACTGACCTCCAATGAACTGCATTTCTTTCTACCATTCCCCCCTGTGATGTCACCTATCTCCTACTCTATTCCTCCCCTTATGTATCTCTTACACTACTCAGACTGTGCTCATTTGCTATGTGACTGCGAGATTCAGTATCCTAACCCTCATTTACATGAGATTGCCTACTAATGCTTAGTTACATGTCTTAGACTCAGCTTCCCCCCTTAGCAACCACTACACGGTGGCCATGTTGTTTTTGGTCTACTGGTCCCTGCATTGTCATTCCATGTATTGCATGAAACCCACATTTGTGGGTTTATAACCTTCTTTTTTATGGTTTTATACAGCGCAGCCCGTTTGCGCGGGGCTGCGCTGGGTTGATCGCCGAAAAAAAAAATTATATTTTTAATATTTTTGCATCGGGTTACCTTGCCAATGGCCACATATTTGGCCATTGGCATGCTGCCTGAGACATATGCACCCTTTTTTTGGAGCTGACATGGTTCCGTTGTGGAATTTGCAGAAACGTACTCAGCTGTCAACTGAGTACATTTCTGCAGCTAAAACGTCTCTTACACGGACTGGTTTCTGCTTCGTGGATCGCTAATATACCTCATTTGCATACCTTTTGGCTGCAAGTCAGGTATTCAGCATGTCCACGCCCAGTCCGTGTAAGAGACGTTTTAGCTGGTCTCTTACACGGAGTTTAGGGCTGTTCCTGGATCGTGAGGCTTGCATGGAGTGTTGCATGTCTCTTACACTCCATGCAAGCCTTCGTGAATCCTGCCCAAAGTAAATATACACACTATTTATTTAATGAGGAGGTAATAAGTACTTAGAATGTAAAATGGATATTAACAACACAAGCCATGAAGATGTAAAATTCCCCGAATAGTCAGAGAATAAAAGATATAATTGGCAAGAACTAGAAATTGCTAAGAGCCTTCCTAGAGATATCTAACTTATTAATTGAGCATCCAGATTTTATTCATACAAGGTGTAGGCATATGAGACAGTTTTAAATGGTACTAAAAAGCATTTTAAGGGGGAAGGAGAAATGAAGATATGTGGAAGTTGTAACTACTGCACATATTTATTAAAGAATGTAGAAAATAACCTTACCAAATGTAATGCTGCCCACACAAAATAAGTTGAACAGTAAAAATGGCAACAACCACCACGAAGTATAGTCCAAGGTTTAATCACTTAAAACAGCATAAAACAACATAAAATCAGAGTAAAAATAATTTCTTGCTCTGATTTTATGTTGTTTTATGCTGTTTTAAGTGATTAAACCTTGGACTATACTTCGTGGTGGTTGTTGCCATTTTTACTGTTCAGTTTATTAAAGGATGTAGATGTGGTGGTTATAAGAGGTAAGACTTGTACATTTTCAAGAGTGTATACTTCTAAATCTATGAATGTGTAGCATATGTTATGATTTGTAAATAATGTTCCTCTTTTAATGTAGGGAGAACATCTAGTAGCTTGGGTAAATAATTTTAGAGCATCATTATCAGATTAAAATGAATGAAGAAACTAATGCCCTTTTTTGAAGTAAAGATATGTGAAAAGCGTGTTTTAAAATTTCCAGTTTTTAATCTCTTTTTTGTGTAGGAAAGAAGCTATGAGTGAATTTTTAGACTGGAGTGACTACCGTTACATTTTACTAGATGGCTGGGCTCCTTCAGGTTTAAATGATATGGTAAATTCTAAGATATTTCTAAAAGGAAGGGCTCTTCTTAATTGGATGATGTATCATGTGACCAATTATGTTGTATAAAAGGGAGTTGTAGTTTATGATAATTCACAATCTGAAGAAGTCCAGTATTTGCAAAAGTGCTTACTATGAGATACATTTATGAGTGAATAAAGTTTTTTTTTTTTGTTTTTGGATTTATTTTGTGTTTTATCAGAGGTTTTATCACCTAAGATTTTATACAAAGATGTGTTTTGGTGATTTGAGCTCTGCCTTGGCTGAGAGAAAATTAACTTCTTCAAGAAGGTCACTGAAGCTATAGACAGTAGTCATTCTATTTACACAACTTATTGGATCTGGCCAAAACATTCAACACTATATCTGAAGTCCAACTGTTCAGCTTATAGTCCCTGAATGAAAAATAGAACCCACATACTTAAGGAGGGAGGAGGCACCTCCTTCAGAAAGTTTAAAGGTAACTAGTGTTGTGCACCAAGGCTCAGTACTAGGACCCTCTTCTTTTTGCCACGTACTTCTCTGATCTTCAGACCTGGAATCAGGCCTTTTGGTTATCTGTGATTTCAAATGCCTGCAAACTGGGCCTTAGTGTCTAATCTCCCTGCGATACCCATTAACTACAGCAGGAACTAACCGTTATAAATAAGTGATGTGCTGAAAAATGGCTAAAATTACATGTGAAAAAGTCTAGTATTGCCACATTTAGTAAACAACTCACTTCTACTCAATAAACAATATGGGTACAAAATGAAAATGTAGTCAGGGATCCTGGAACCTTGGTCAGTAATTCCCTCTGGTTCAACCACCATGTAGCAATAGCAGTCAGAAAATATTTCTGCTCAGCACAACTAACATCTAAAGGTACATAATTCAAATAAAAAGAAAGTTATCAACCCTCTGTATGCATCCTTAATTAGAACATTTTTAATACAACACTCATCTGTTGGATTGTACCTTTTGAGACATATTAAGCAACTGCAAAGGTCCCTGAGGTTCATAACCAAGAATATTGTTGACCTAAAGTCCCTGAGCTATCAGGAAATGTTTGACGTATTATTCTTTTACATGGTTTCTTATGGAGTCTTCAGGGTTATCTATGCCATGCATTCCATGCCATTAGAAACCCCACTCCCCTCTTGCATCTTCATAAGTCAAATACCTCCACTAATACCAGAACTAGGTCATTAAATCTCCACAAAAACATAAATAAAATGCACTGAAGAGACAGCTGTTATTACTTAATGCCTACCTCACCTCTGTAGCAGACTTCTCTTGCAACTTACCCTAGCATCCTTCAAATTAAACCTTGATGATTAGATCAATACCCATAAATTTACTCTGGAGCTGACATGTTTTACCCTTCCTGAGAAGAGGATGCAACAGGAGGTGGGTATTGGGAAGGTATAAATGGTCTTCTGACTATTGCCCTATGTTCATCTGTGCAACAGCTCTCATAGGAAGTTATTAGGATATTGGCCCTTAAAACCCTAGCCAAGAATTTAGCCAATGTTCAAACAAGTCAGCACCCTATGTCAGTGTCCAGCAGGGGCACAGGTGGAATCCAAGAGGTGTATTTTCTGTTCCCCATCCAGTTGTCCACGTTGCGCTTAAAAAGAGTTAATGAGGTACTCTGCTTGATGTGGAGAGGGAGTCTATTCCGCAAAAGGAGGAGTCTCTGGGACACAAATCTGTCCCACCAAGCCCTATTGATGTCATAGACCAGGTTGAGGTTGCGTGTGTGGGTTACTTGAGTGGAGCTTGACTTGTGGATATACAGCAGTCCCATCAAGGCAGGGCCTGAGATTGCTTTGTATGCCAGACAGAGGTCACCTCTGAGGAGACTAAGAAACTGAGTAGAGGAACAGGGCTGTTAGCCTATCTGTGTAGGGTAGATGTTTGAGGCCAATGATTCTCCTGGTGAGGAACCTCTGTAGTCTCTCCAGCTGCTGTATGTGCTTTGTAAGGTATATGCCAAAAGGGTCACTGTACTCAATAATGGGTCTTATAAGGGAAGAATACAAAGATGTTATGACCAATTTGTCCCTGGATGAGATACTCTTACTAATGAGGTGGGCCATATAGAAAGCTTTCCATACAATGGAGACAATATGGTGATCAAAAGTCAGTTTGCTATCAACCTGGGTGCCCAAGTCCCTCATGACTGATTGTGTGCTTAGGACCTTATTATTAATGTGATAATTTTTGGGGATGTCACTCTCCCCAAAGGGGATGATGATGCATTTTTTTTTTGCATTCAGTTTGAGGCCATGTTTCTGGCACCAATCATTTGTTTGAGTGAGACCCTCATGGAGAATGTCCACATCACTAGGGGAATTGATGACAGTGCCCAGCTTGCAGTCATCTGCAAACTTGATCAGCCATAGCTCAATGGCTTTGGCCTGCACCTCAGAAAAGTATATCCCAAACAGCAGGGGCCCCAAGACCAATCCCTGGGGTACACCATTTGTTACAGGTTTACTGCTTGAGGTGGCTTCCCCTATTTTGACTAGCTGGGTTCTATCACTGAGCCAGTTTGCTACCCATCTGGTAACATATGGATTGATGCCTAGTTGAGAGAGTTTATCTATTATACCTGAGTGGGGAGTAGTATCAAAGGCTTTGGCTAGGTCAAGGTAGGTGGTGTGCACTGTCTTCCCCTCGTCCATAGCTTTGGTGATCGTCTCAAAGAAGTCAACATTTCAGATGCTGATGAAATACCACATAGAAATCTGAGAAATCTTTCTCTTAATATAGATGTATTGAATGGACACAGCATTGAACTCACTTCAACACTCTTAATTTGCCAAAACGATGATTAGCATCAAATAGTGAAAGGTACATTGCATTTGGCATAGCAGAAATGACTACTTCTACTGTATAAAGTTGGTAATGTTCCCTCAGTATAGCCTTAATAAGGTTTTCTGAATTTATGCTATATGAATTTTGTAGAATTCTGCAAACTAGTCTTACTCTTCACCCTGTCTTTAAAAAAATGTATTTTTAATCAGATTAATTCTTTCCATACTGCTTAATTTCCTTCAATTCTACTCCTCAGGGTTAATAAGGCTTTCCTTTGAGCAAGCAGCACTGGAAAAATTACAGAATCTATTTGAATATGCTGAACTCCTGAAAAACCACCTAGAATAGTAAATATGTATTCAGAATCACAAAGCAAATAATCACTCTAGCTATGCACATACATCATTAATTCCGTTCAGCGTACTATGTTTCAGACATCTAATAAAGCCCACTATAGAAAAGAACTTCTGTTCCAACTATATGAAATTTATTATTGTATTCCATACTCTTATATTCACAATACTGGAATATAAAACATATGTTAACAGAATGAATCTGGCAAATTATATATATATATATATATATATATATATATTCATATTCATGAACAGTAAAGTCATGGAGGAAACTGCACTGATTTTTAGCAACGTATTTCATTTATTTATTTAACATTTGTTTACTGGTATGGTCCAAGTGGACAACAATGTCCATTTTCAGCAGAGGCCCAAGGAGAAATGTTCCAGCAAAGTACATTTTTACTAATACATGTCAAGTACAATCAAAAAAAACTTTACTATACAGCTTATATGTATCTACTTACAGTCTAGCAGAGATCAGTAAAGCAATTTATATACATAGGAGATTAATCAACAAAACTATATACATGAGAGATGAGGTTAATGCACAAATAAAGTACAAATACAATACAGCATGTCTTAGATTTTCTTAAGCCTCTACAGTACATTTAGTATGTCATCTGAAAACTGGAAACTGAAAGAGATTCTGCTTCTTGTTCTTCTTGTAATAAAGACCCCAGAGGGACTGTGCCAGTGAAACATTTTCCAATGTTTCAACAGAAAATGCTTGAGAGAAGAAAAAAAGCACAAGAGTTGACTAAAATAATTGAGAATATGTTGGAAATGAAGCAGAGACAAAATTTGGGAGATGGTCATAAACATAAATAAAAGCAGCAACTTGGAAACTGACAAATGTGGAATTACAAAGCAATAATTATATTTGTGAAACATGGCAGAACAAGAACATCTGGAAATATTGGACTTTTTTGAACTTTGTTAAACTTGTAGGGCACTTTAAAGCACATGCCCTACTTCAAGTCATTAATGTTTGGAAAAATACTCAGGAGAGGGGAAGAGGAGGTTAACTGTAAGTAAAACAAATTTAATTTCTTAATGGTACTATTTTTATAGTGAGTGATTTTCTTTGCATGCTATAAAGTAAAGTTTTTTCAGTTTGTAAGTGTAATGGGGATTCTAATGTAAACAGGTACTCCTGTTTTTTTTTTCTTTAAAGTGGAGTTTGAAAATAGGGTGGAAATAAAAGAAAGAAAGATATGGTTAAGAAGTATACAAGAATTATTTAGACAGACTGAAAATATTAAAGTATTGCAAAATAGGGAGAATCTCACAGAAGAAGAAGAGGACCAACTGCAGAATGCTAAACAGAAAATAAGAGATTACCTCAATAATATGCATGAGTTTAGAAAGGCTGCTGTTAAGCAACTGTTTTTTTATGGTAACTCTAGAGCACAAAAACTTTGTATCACAACTACTCAGGCAACAGAAAGTAGAAAGGGCTGTCACCAAACTTAGGGAGCCTATAACAAGGAAGATAACAACAGATCTTGTAGAAGTATTAGAAATATTTTGGAAATTCTATGAAAGTCTGTATAAAGTAGAGGAATATTTAAATCAAGAAAAGATACAAATGGAAATGTTTATGGAATAATTAAATATGCCAAGGTTAGAGGTAGAGGGTAAAGATCCATCAGATCCAGCTTCATACAGGCCTATTTCAATACTAAACTATGATTATAATGTGTTTATGTCTATAATGGCTATAAAAATGGTAAAAGTGATGCCAAAATTGATAGATATGGATGAGTGTGGTTTTGTGGAGGGGAGGCAAACATTTGACAACATTAACAGACCACTGATGATCCAGAGGGAAGCAGAATGTAAGAAAATACCACTATTACTGGTGGGTCTTGATGCAGAGAAAGCATTTGACAGAATAAGCTGGGACTTTAAGAGCAAGGCAAAGGAAACATTTGCATTCCCTAATAAAATTATAAGACTGATTAGTAGGATATATGAGGGATTGGAGGCAAAAATTAATGTAGGTGGGTTCCTCTCTGATAATTTCTGTTTGAGCAAAGGAACCCAGCAGGGATGTCCTCTTTCCTCTTTATCATCTGCATTATATTGAGAGCCACTGACAATGAAAATAAGGAACTCAGAAATTCAAGGATATAATTGGTATGGTAGTCGAGAAAAGCTGGATCTATTTGCAGATGAGATTATTTTATTCCCGATAAAACCAGAAAAGGATGTTACAGTATCGTGGAAAGTTTTGAGACAGTTTCAAATTTTTTGGTGATACAAAATTAATGAAGCTAAAACAAAGGCAATGCAATAACATATGTACCCACACACATATTGGTTCAGAAATATCCATATTTATGGGGACATGATAAAATGAAGTATTTAGGAGTGTGGATTAAAAAGAATTGTAGTGTGGCAGCTAAGGATATGTGGGAAGAGACTAAACAAAATATAATGCAAAAATGGAGAAAACTGGAAGCTCTGTTATATGGATATGGACAGTAAGATACAAGCAGTTATAATGTTTCTAGCCCCTTTAGTTTATGCTTATGTGTAGCTTTTCTCCCCGGGTCTCCGCTGAAAACGGGCTATGCTGCCCAGTCGGATATTACCTGGTAAATAAATAAAGAAGTTGTGGATAGCAATTAATAAAGAGCTGAAGGATTTTATCTGGGAGGGCAAGATGGTAAGAATCAAGTAGGATAGACTGATTCTTCCACTAGAACAAGGCAGACTGAGATTACCCAATTTGAAATGTATTTTTTCAGAGCTACACAGTTAAGGCTCCTATACATAGCACAAAGCAGAAACCTATAATTCAAAGTGGAAAGAGATGATGAAACAGGAGGAAGCTCAAGAAACAAGGAGAGACTGAGATTTTGGATACAGGTACTTAAGGAGTATAACAATAACTATACATAGTATTATATTCATAAAGTAGAAGAAAGCATTCTAAGAACCAAGCCAACATGGGAACGGAAAAAGGAGATTCTGCTGATAGGGATGACTGCAATTAATGATACAGACAATAGGCAAGAAGGGGCTGGGATTTATTGGAGAAAACTGGGAAAGAAACCAAGGTATTGGAAGCAAATAACTAAAGAGGGAAAGATAACAGAACGGGAAAATGCCAAGAATTTATTTGAACTGCAGGTTAGAGATTACCTTCCCTATCAAGGACTGATATCAGTGTATAGGCAAAGAGAAAGAAATGGGGGGTTCCTAAATGAAAGACCAGCACTGGTAGAGTTTTTAGTAGAATCTAGAAGAGAAGCTGCTGTTAAGAGGACCTAATAAACAAGGATACAGGGAATCTCCAAACTCTGGATCTTACAGGTTTTGTGAAGGGTAGATCATGCCTGCTCAACTTGGTCAACTTCTTTGAATCAGTCACCAGAGCTGTGGATGAAGGCAAGGTGGTTCATACAGCCTACCTTGATCTGGCCAAGGCCATTGATACCATTCCCCACTCAGGAATCATAGAAAAACTCACTAAGGTAGGCATCAACCCCTATATCACTAGGTGGGTTGCAAACTGGCTCACAGATATGAAAGTAGTTGACTCCAAGTCAGACTGCCAACCAGTCATGAGTGAAGTGCCACAGGGTTCGGTCCTGGGTGCTCTCCTGTTTTGTATCTACTTCTCTGAAGTCCAGGCCAACATGAAGGGACTCTGGCTGACAAAGTTCACAGACAATTGCAAGTTGGGAGCTATTATTAATTCCCCAAGTGATGCTGACATCCTACAGAAAGGCCTCAATGAGACCAACGACTGGTGTCACAACCATGGCCTTAAGCTCAATGCCAAAAAATGTGTCATCACCCTTGGGAAAAAAACCCATTCCCTTGAATTACCACATTGATGGTAGTCCACTGAGGACAGAAGGCGTTATAAGAAATCTGGGAACACAGGTTGACAGCAACCTCTCTTTTGACCACCACATTGCCACTGTGGTCAGCAAAGACTTCTGTGTGGTACATCTCATTACCAAGGGTTTTGCATCAAGGAAGAAAGAGGTAATTGTCTCCCTCTGCTCTTCCCTCATTAGGCCAGTCGAGTACAATGCCCCATTTGCCATGTACCTCACTAGATACCTGCAACAACTGGAGAAGCTGCAAAAGTACCTCACAAAGAGGATCCTAGGCCTTAAACACTTGTCCTATATGGACAGACTCAAAAAACTCCAACTATTCTCTGTCTCATATCGTCTACTTAGAGGCAATCTCTGCTTGGCTTACAAAGCCATGTCTGACTCAGCTCTGTTAGAAATGCTACATCTAAGGAAATCCCAGTCCCTATGCACCACACACTCGAGAGACCTCAACCTCATTACCACAATTAACAGAACATGCTGGAGGGACAGATTCATAACCCAAAGACTGCCCATGCTATGGAATAGACTTCCCATACATGTCAAGCAGATCACCTCACTGCCCCTTTTCAAGAAAAATCTTGATTAGTGGATGGGAAATAGAAAAATCACCCCGGGGATCACTCCAGTGGCTCTACTTGACAGAGGCACTGGGAACTAAGGTCGGGTTGCACGATGCTAGGGTAATCCTATGGGCTAGGCTTGTAAAGGCTCCAGGGCCATTAGCGTAGTACTCACCTATGAACCTAAGAATCAATCAGAGGAGGTTAGAAAGGGTTGGGAAGAGAGACTGGATAAGCTATTCACAAAGAAACAATGGAGGGATATATGTTTGTCTCCCAAATATGCAACAAAATCTACAAGATTTAGGATTTTTGCTTAAAAATGTTTACACAGATATTTTTGTACCCCAAGCAGACTCCAGAGAATTTTTCCTCAGTTAGCAAATGTTGGAGGTGTGATGGAGAAGAAAGAGGTAATTGGCAGCATATTTTCTGGGAGTGTAATGAGTTGGCAGACTTTAAAGATTCACTGCAGACTAGTCTATCAGAGATACTGGCTAGGCAAATTGGTGCAACTATAGAAATTATTTTTCTGAGCTATGATACAGAATAGGAATTGTTTAGACATAGTAAGGAATTGCTGAGTCTAATTTTGGTGGCTGACAAAAAAGCAATCACTAGAAAATGGAAATCAAAGTCGAAACTAACTGTACTAGAAGTAGTGACTATATAGTAACAGAGAGAAATTATCTGGAATTGGGATCTTTAGAAAAGAGTAGCAGCTAATTACATAGGAAAGAAATGGGAACTGTGGAAACAATACATACAGTGCAGGAATGAGGTTTAAAAGAAGACAGGATTTGAATGCGCTATATAATGTTTGACAATGACTAGGTAAAGTGATGTATAATGTTTACAACTAAAATGATGTCACTAAGGTTTGTGATGTAAAATGCTTGCAACTAGGATTGTGTCAATATGGTTTGTTTTCATTTATATGAATGTATGATTGCCTGTGTCAAAAGTGATAATTTAATAAAGATTTTCTTGTTTAAAAAATAAAAATTACTGTACTTGTGCAATTGGCATATCTTAGAAAACTGTCGTTACATATATTAATGACTTGGCTAGTGAGATAAATATTAGCCAAAGTGCAAGCGGAACAGATACAGGAAAGGAAATATCCAGTGCCAGTAAAGATCACTCAACCACTGTTAAACACAATAATACTGATGACAACTTTGGAATCAGGACAGTATTCTGCCATCTGAGGATCCTGAGTGTGCAGGAGAAAATAAAAAGAAAGACAAGGAGAGATGTTCACAACAAATAATTAGGAAGATAAAACTGATTGGTGTCTATAATGCAAAGAGAACGTATACTAAAAAGGACATTGCCTTGTTATGTAACACACAGATTACAGGGAATGATAACATTGTTCAATCACAAAACATTCAGTCTACAGAAAAATGACATAATTTTCAAACAGAGAAGATGGGAACTAGAGGGGAGGGATAAATGACAAAATCAAAACTGAACTTGGAAAGATGAAAGAACGTTAATGTATGAAAAAAAGGAGAAAGACCAAAGTTGACAATGCGGGCCAAGCAGTGGAAGTACAAAGACAGCTGAATGAGAATCATATACTTGCAAGTAAAATAAGCAGTGGAAACAGTGAAATTAATAAGACTAATTGTGATGAAGATCATTCCTTTTTTATAATTGATAGAACAGACATTACTGAATTAGAAGTGGGAGATTCTTCAGATCTAGTCAGAAGAGATATATTAGTAATTGGAGTTCAGTTATAGGAAATGATACTTATCATTTGCAGAGAGGATAATGAACATTGAATAGCATTATGTGTGCCAGGAGCAAAAATACAAGCTATGAATAGGACCTTAGAATGCCTTAATGTAAGGAAGTATGGAACTGTTTTTCTACATGTTGATACAAATGATTTCATCTTCAAGGACTATCTGATTGTTAGTAGGGAACTTGTACAAGCTGTGCTGTTTAAGAGGTCTGTTTTTTTCACAAATCACACACAAAAAGGATAGTCAGGTTAGTGTGAATGAAAAGATGTTTAGGCATGTACTTACATGGAAAGATGGCTCATTTCTAGAAGAATGTGTAAAACATCCAAGCCTGATTTGGGGCACACATATATTCAAGCATATCGGATTGAATCCACTTGCCAAGACAAAGGAATACATTTTTCGCAGCAGATATATTGCAATATTTGACTAACACAAAACAGGATTTTTGCCAGGTCATAAATGTTAAGTTCAAATGCAACAACATGTGATGTGTCATTGATAATGCTTGGAGCATTAGTAATGATTTTTTATCAGAAAATTTGCTACATTCACACAATAGTGATGTTATTGTTTGTGAAACATGGTTAAAGAACAATGACTGGAAACCAGTCCTGTCAAGGAATAAATGTTTTACTGCAACATACATGGTAACAAAAAATCATGCAGGAATGTTATGATAGGGATTAAAGATTATTGTGAGACCTGTGATTTTTACATGTTCTATGATAATTATATATTACCCCTAATGAGAATAACTACAATCATACCATAAATAATCTGTGGGGACAGCCCTGGAATGAATAATTGTTGGAGTGCATAGACCACCAATGTAAGTGCTGATGACCTAGGCACAGTTCTTGCATGAAACACAGTACGGAAAAATAATAGTAACTGGGACTTAAATTTACCAGAAATGGATTGGTATAATGTTGATTCAACAACATTAGTAAGTAAATTATTTGTAACATATGTTCAAGAACAACTGTTGCTGCAGATTGTAAACAAACCTACCCGGGAATGGAATATTGGACATTGTTTGAGTTCCTAAGCAAATGACTGTTACTTCATGTCACGTTTAACCACTGTTGATGTGCAGTGATCACGGGCTTATAAAAGTTAAATTACTACTAGATATTTCTGCCAAACTAAAATTTAAACCAATGCACAGAAGATTAATAACAGACTATATATAGAAGCAAAACAGTCACTATGTAAAACTAATTGGATTGATGCTTTCATGGGAAAACCTGCAGAAGGAATGTGACAAGTTCAGAAAGGGAAGTTTGAATGGAAAAAAAAATCCAAAAATTGTTTAACATCATGATCTAGGCACACAAGGTCAGGAGGATATATTTCTATAAGAGCAAGATACTTAATTCAGATGAGAGAGAAAAAATATAAGAAATGGAAATGAGATTGAACTATAACTTTAAAAACTGGAATAAACCAACTGGATAGACAAATTAAACAGTGTGAAACAAGATCAGGAAAAATTGGAAGAAAGTTTATATAAAGATATTGAACAGAATAGGAAACCATTTTATAGATCTATAAGATGCAGAAGGGTCAAGACATACAAATCAATAAATTGTATATAGAGTGCAAAATGTATTCTCAGACAGAAGATATTATAAACATATTTACAAAATCTTACGCAAAACTATTTGGCTGCACTAAAAGGCAACTTCAGATACTGAAACTAAAATACATTATATTGAAAAATAACTATGCAAACTGGACCCACGCAAAGCACAGGGTGGAGATGGAAATAGTAACAATGACCTGAGAACACTTCAGCATGAACTACGGTATTAACATCTTTGCATGAAGATATAGCCATGAGTAAGAACTATTTATAGCAGCACCCTGAACAGACACCAACCTAGTTAACAGGAAAAACAATACTCCTGCTTAAGAGTGAACCTGCAAGCTATCCTAAAAACTATAGACGGATAAGTTGCTGTATGACAATGTATAAATTATACACTGGAATTGGTGCTGACAGAGTTTATAGTTATTTAGAAGAAAACTCAATCATGGCAGTAGAACAAAAGGGTAATTAATAAAAAGTCATATGTAACAAAGAGTCATTTGTTGTTAAAGTCATAACAGAGAACTGTAAAAAGGGGAAGAATCTAATATAGCTTGGATAGACTACAAACAATTTGACAGTATCCCACATTCATGGATAAAAGAGTGCTTAAAATGTGTCAGATACACCCTACAGCAACCATGAAACAGTGGCAAATCAGTTTACAATTAAGCCATGATAAAGCACAAATTATTATTCCAGCGATAAAAATTCAAAGTGGGATTTTCCAGGGTGACTGTCACCACTGCTCTTTTGTCTTGCCCTTAACCCATTAAGCTGTCTGTTTAACAGATTAGGTCATGGCTACAGTTTGGCTCCCAGAAAACAACAGTGTAAAGACATCTCCTCTTCTTTTGTAGATGATTTAAAACTGTATAGTTCATCAGATGAGGAACTGAAAGCACAACTGCAAGTGGTCAAAACTTTTTCAGATAAAATAAGAATGTCATTTGGTCTTGATAAATGTCCAAAAGCAACCTTTAAAGCAGAAAAGCTGTAGCACCAATAAAACATCAGTTTGGGACAAGAATGTGATAAAAAAGGAACTTGAGCAAGAGGGAGTGTATACATATTTGGGAATTGATGAAGGATCAACAGTAAAACTTGAACAAATTCAAATAAAACTCAGTAAAATATTTTAGAAGACTTTGTTCCTAGATGCAAGCTCTGTTTTCAGCATTAAAGTCCAAGCTGGCCTCCTCAAAATTGATTACATATATAGGTCTGCAATCGTAGGACTGCATACATATCTGCTGACCTCACAAGACCCAAATATAGTGAAAGTTTTGAAACATGAGGAGAATAAGTCTAAGATGACTTCCCTGCTTAGTTTAGCAGAGGCATATTGGCATCAAGCGGGAGTGGAAAGCAACCCAGAAGTAGATAAAAAATCAAGCAGCAACTGAATGTGCCGAAAAACAAAAGAAAGAATATAAAGTAAGGATCAGATGATAAGACAAGAAATGTGGAAAAAGCATAAATGTAGTTGCAAGTATAGAAAACTCTTCTAACAACTTCATGTTGATCAGGATCGAACACAGGAATAGTTAAGGACTGGTGAATTTAAACCAAAAGATGAAAGGTTAATATTGGCAGCCCAAGATAGTGGACTATGTACATGCTGGTGGGAGAAACAGACAAATGTAGATTTTGTAAAACTGAACTGGAAACAGTTGCACATCTTGTACCTGGTTGTGATATACTAATGGCAGAAGGACTGTATACTGAAAGGCATAATAATGTGGCAAGACTGTTGCACTGGGGATTGTGCAAACATTATGGCATTGACATGGCTGAAAAACATTGGAAACATGAGACACAAAGCAACATAGAAAATGATGAAGTTTACATCACATGACATCACCCATTACCAACAGTTCAAAAGATAGATGTTAGAAAACTGGATATAGGGGGTCCATGAAAAGAAGACAAAAGTAGCATTGATCACTGAAACTGCTACACCCAGTGACTACAATGTCTTACATACAGAGACGCACAAAGTCATAAAATACCAGGGTTTGCAGGCAGAAATGAGGACAATGTGGAAGAAGGATACTCAGACAGTTCCAGTAGTAGTATGAGCAATAGGTTTTATAAAAAAGAATTTACAATTGCACTTAGATATATTACAGATGACTGCGGTGGTGGTGCTGCGGTAGCGTTGTCACCTCACAGTTAGATGTTGCCCGTTTGATTCTCAGTTAGAGCATCTTCTGTGTGGCAACATGTGTGAATGGGCATTCCTTCGTTGAAAGTTGTGCATTACGCCTGGCAAGCCAGCACGTAAAAATCTACTGCCAATCATTAGCGGACCGAAGTTCCGCTGTGGCTACCCCTAACCGGGAAAAGCCGAAAGACACAACAACAACTTAGATATATTACAGATACATGTAATTCCATATGAATTGCAGGAGTCGTTACTGGGCACATTGCGGGTGATACGAAGAGTACTTCTGGCTAATATCAAAGATTGAAACAATACTAATTTCATGAACTTTAATCATACTTTGACTTAGGAATGGGGTCCATTCCCATCATGGTATTAGAAACCCAAAAGACTTGGAGAAATTAAAAAAGTGAGAGATATCATTATTTCTGTTAATCACAGTGTCATTTAAGTATGGGCAGATTCCTGAAATTTGGAGACATACACTTGGTAAACCCATCTTTAAGGGAAAAAGGAATAGGACAAATCCAGGGTCATACAAACACATACATTTACTTTCCTATTGTGGAAAAAAACTTGAAAAAAGTACTGTGGGAATTGGAAAGGATGGGACTTGAAACCATATATCATCATGCTCATACCTCTCAAGTGTACCTCATTACAGGGAACATACCTCATTTGGGGTCTTAAAAAGTTCATGTTCCTCGAAGTTCCTAAAAGTTCCACACTGAAATAGTCTGTCACACATTCAGTGTTAGGAATTTTTTTTAATGAAATCCATGGTAAATAGAAAGTAATCATATTAATTCATTAAAGAATCTTCTTTATAAGTAAAACCAACATATTTTAACCATCCTATGACCTTCCTAGTTGAAGTTGTTAGTAAGCCATTAGTATGCGTTCCACATTTTGCCCATTTGTTCCACATTATAAAGGCGTGTTCCTCATTTTGGAGATGGAAGGTTGAGAGCTATGATCATGCTCAAGTTGAAAATAGATCTATAACAACTGTAACATGATGTTCTATAATAATATAATAACAGATATACATGAAAAATTGTGTTGTGGTGTTTATAGGTGTATACACTAGACAAATGACCAGTAAGGCCTTTATAAGTCTAACTGTACAACCCAAATGTGTCCCACAAATTATATGTTTTAAATGTTTATATACAGCGTGATTGCTGGTTATGACATGATTTACTGACTGCCTCTGTCCATCAGAAACATAGGCACCAGACCGGGGTGAATTTTCAATTTTCAAGCCAATGGTCCAAATTACACTTAAATAGGGTTACAGAGGGACTTTGTTTCACATAACTGAGAAGCCTGTTCCAGAGAATGGGAATTCTTGGAGATATACACATCTTTGTTTTCAGTATGTCCTATATATGTTGCAAGCAAAATTTAGGACTTTCAGTCCAGCAGTTTTGATGCTGTTTGTTTTGCAGATGTGCAAAAGGCTCATCAGAGTGAAATGTCTTGTATGACAGGCATAGATAGCCTCTCAGTAGTCTGCAGAAGTATAAGGATTGAACTTTGCTAGGACACCGTATTTATACCCTATATTCCTTTTGTAAGGAACCTTTGCTGACATTCCAGTTGCTGCATATGTCAGGTCAGGTACATACCGAAGGGGGGATTATGCTTAATGATGGGTCTGATGAGGGACGAGTATAGTGGTGCAATGCCATGCTATGCCTTTACTTACAAGTTGAGTTACATAGAAGGATTTCCTTACTATCTTGGACACATGTTGGTCAAAGGTCAGGTTGCTGTCTACATGCGTTCTCAGATTCCTGACTTATGGGTCAGCTTTTGGAGGTATATTATCAATGACATAGTTTCCTGGGATGGCCAACTTTCCAAAAGGTACTATAACGCATTTTTTAGCATTGAGTTTTAAGCCATGAGTTTCATGCCAGTCATTTGTCTGTGTTAGACCCTCTTATAAGATGTTTGCTTCTTGGGGGATTCTGTGACTTCTCCCAGTTTACAATCATCTGTGAACTTGGTCAGCCAGAGGCCTTTGATATTGATCTTGACTTCCAAGAAGTAGATGTTAAACAGGAGCAAGCCCAGCAAGGAGCCCTGAGGGATTCCACTGGTGACCAGCCTCTTTGTGGAGATGGTCTCACCAATCCTAACTTACTGGGTCCTGTGAGCCAGCTGGCTATCCAGTATGTTATATTGGGGTTTATGCTTAATTCCATAAGTTTTATTGTATCAAATGCCTTAGCCAGGGCAAGGTAGGCAGTATGCCCCATTTTACTCTCATCCACTGCCTTAGTGACCTTCTCAAAGAAGCCACCAGGTTCGGTGAGCATGACCTTTCCTTGACAAAGCCAAACTGGGATGGATCCAGTGTCTGAAGCCCTCCTATGTCTTTGCTGATCATTCCCATGATAAATCTTTTCATGGCTTTGCATATAAGACTAGTCAGACTAATGAGACTGTTTCCAGGATCTGTTGATAGTCCACCCTTATAGAGAGGGATGGCTATTGCAGTCCTCCATTCTTGTGGCATGAAGCCTACTTTGAGACTATGATTAATAGTAACTCCAGTGACCCTGATAGCTCATATATTAGACTAATCAGAATGCATCCCAGGATATTATAGGGGTCCATTGAGGCTGTATTCTTGGCCTTAATGAGCGTAACAAGAATATGCTCTCTATTTATAATTGGATGAGTTTTATGTAGACTTAACTTCAGTCTTTGCCGGGGTCATAAACAAAAGACTAATCAATAAATTAGATAGGTATTGATGTAATCTTAATAAGATGGATAGCAGCATGGCTTACAAATATAGGACAATAGCAATTGGACAAGTGAAACTCTAGGTTTTTGTCAGGTTGTCCCACCGGTCTCTGTCCTAGGCCTTTGCTTGTTTGGGTTGCATCTTTCTGATCTGTCTTTTTCACCTAAGGTGCTCTACAGTCTCTGTAAGCGGCTTGAAAACAGGTGAACTGATTACATGTAAATTATATTGACTTAATTTCAACACTTGATAGGGTCATAAACAAAACATTGCCCAATAAATTAGAACAACTGGGTGTTGATGTAATCTTGGTAAGATGGATAACGACATGGCTTACAAATAGGACATGGCAAGTGTCATACAGCAACTGGACAGGTGAAATTCTTGGTTACAGTCAGGATGCCCCACTGGGCTCTGTCCTAGGCACCTACTTGTTTAGGTTGATCTATCTTTTTCATCTGCTGTGCTCTACGGTCTCTATGAAGATGACTTGAAAATGGGTAAACTAACTACATGTGTTACAGATGCTATGTCTTGCATGCCTGCAAAGAACTTGACTAAAATGATCATTAGGCACAGGAGAATAACATGCTGATAAATTCATCAAAAACTAAGTGTATAGGATTTGGGAGGCATAGATTAAAGGACGAATATTTAATACAGCTCACAGTGATTGAAACTGTAGGTCCATTTAAGGACCTAGGTATATGAATAGATTCACCTTTGAATTTTTCTAATCATATCAATCAAAGGTATATGAATAGATTCACCTTTGAATTTTTCTGATCATATCAATCAATTGGTTAATGATAGTTAATGATAAACTATAAACTGTACAAAAAAGGTTTATAAAGTCTAATAAATCAGAAATTAATGAAATCACTGTTTGTGAGTTACATTAGACTGAATATAGAATATGAAGACCCTATAAAAAACAAGTATGAGTAAACTGGAAAGAGTGCAGCAGAAATATACCAAGGGCATCCATGGATGTTAAAATTTAAATTTTAAGTTATTATACAATATTAAAATATCTGAACTTGTACAGTGTCTCATAAAGATGTTGAAGTGATCTTATTCAGGTATACAGGGTACTTACAGCCAACTACCTCAGACATGTAGGAATAACAGATGTACTAACTGTTTCCCTTTGAGAGTAGCTGATGCATTGACTAGACTACCAAATTATATTAACGCACACACTAGTTTAGATATTTTTAAGAACAACTTGGACAGATTGTGGGAATGACTGTTTTGGTATATTGGAAGGCCTAAGGGACATCACTGCTGCCTGTACCTGAAATAGTTGTATGTATGTATGTATGTATGTATGCATGATTAAAAATATATAGATTTAAAAGGAGGACATTTTAGACAACATACAAAATGTACTGGAAAATGTTAAGCTATTTTTATTCACTAGCAAAAGTTTAATATGAAATGTTTCATTTATATCTCAGTTATTCTATATCGGACAGATGAGTATGTTTAATCAGAATAAATAATGATATGATAGATTTAAAAAGTATATGTGTAAATTGTAAACTCATTGACAAATAATAATTCAGTAGAAATTGCAGCTTTATAAGGAAATGTTCAGTTGATTAAAAAATGTTTGGTTATTCCCATAGATGGTTTCACAGACAAAGTTCTAGAGAAAAAAAATCTTGCTGTCCAACAGTAACTGAAGTTTATTTCTTACATACTACTTTAAGCTCATTTGATCTAAGATTAATTTAACTTGTCTTACAGATATCATTCACTTTAATTATAAGATTTGTTTCGCACAGCAATCTGTTTCTGACCTTATCATTTTAGATATAGCACATGATTGTATCTTGTACTAACAAATTATGTAACTCCCCAGCTGCAGAATCTTTAGCTTAACTTTATAATTCAGTCATATAAATATTATTACTTTCTGTAGGACCTTTCGCCCTCAAGAAGGACAAATAGTGCACAGATGTCTACTTTTTCATACAATGTAGTAACTGCAGAACTGCAGTACTTGTTCTCTGTCTCTCTTGAAACTTAAATGCTTTATACACTTCTTCAGGTTCTTCTCTAATGGCATGCAAAAACATTACACACTGTACTGTCTCAGGTTTTTCCGATATTCTGCTTGGAGTCAGCAGAAAATTGAATTTCTGGGTCCCCAATTTCCAGTTCTCATACAAACTACCCTGAAGAAAGCGATTTCCTGTAGCTGCACCATTCTTCAGCTAAAGACAAACTGATTTGTCCTGCTTCAGTTCATAGGTAGGTACTAGGCTATTGGCCCTAGGGCCTATATAAGCCTAGCCAAAAGGTTCTGACTTCATGTAATACTTTGTATTCAAAAATAAAAATTAAAAAGGCAAACATGATACAGCCAACATTATCTTCAAAATATGCAATAGTATACAGGAAACCAGACCACATGATTCACACACTGGTAGTCTAAACAGTGGTAAGGGCACTAAATGTTTAAAGCAACATACCCATATGTCACACCCCTAAAGTGATCATTCTATCCTTCTTCTTTAAATCCATATTCTTGTCTTTATAATTATAATTGACCCTAGTAGTCTTCCATTTTAATTTAATTGTGCATTAATAAATTAGCACTGTGGCCCTGAGGTCAGCACTTCTGCTTCACAGTGCTTGGTTCTTAAAGGTTCAGACGTAAGTACTAGATTAGCTACCCTTGTGGGCCATTTTACGCCTAGCCAATTTCCCATTTGTGCTCAAATTAACCTATCCTATTTGATTAGAGATTGCCCTTGCCCATCCCATGGTTGACAATTATATATTACTGTTAATGAGAATAAATGCAATCATACCATAGATAATTTGAGGAGACCATGCATGCTACAAAGCATTTAGGAGCTGCCTTTGTCCATTATTAGTAGTACAGGGGGAAGTCCTAGGGTAAATTTTCTTTCCTATCCATTGATCTAACTTTTGCTCGAATATGGACATGGTTGAGCTGTGTTTTATTTGAATGGGGAGACTGCACCAGAGCAGCTTCTTGGCTGTGGTGTCTTCTTCACAGATTCTGCTTGGTCTGTCAGGGTTTGAGTGAGGTTTTGCATGCACAAATGTGTAACCTGCAATGAGTTGGCACATCATTCAGAATCAAACTCACTGTCTTGTGCCAAGCATGCTGTCTCAGCTCCCTTTGACCATGAAATAAATCAATCATTTATCACAGAATGAAGGAAATTAATTTGCCTTAGTATTACACAGGTCCAACTGAGCCATGACTACCATTTACCATCATTCTTCCTCTCACTTAGAAAAATCCTATGATAGCTAGATTATACACCCTTAAAACATACATTCTACTAGTGAGAAGCCAGCATGTATTCTGGACAGGCCATAGTACTATCACACTAACAGATGATATTCATCCTTTGGATGAGACATTGAACTAAATTTCCATCTCACTGAGTTGGTGGTAGCTCAGGTGGCTGAAAAAAATCTCATGACACTTATCAAAAAAAGTAGGGTAATTTCCTGGTGCCTTGGACAAATTTCTCCTAGTCATTATAAAAAGCCTCTTGAGTCTTCCCTTAAAAGGGCTATTAGTTTCATGAGACTAAGGTGGCCCACAAAAGATAGATAGTCTTCTAGGAACTGTAAATAATTATCTAAAAGGAGCAGTATTCATAGATCTCTTGTAAGAGGGAGCAGAGGCTGTAACATGCTCTTTAACATGGGTAACCTTAATTTTAGGTTAGGTAGTACCTGCGGGTGTGGCTGTTAGTTTGGTGAAATTATTCCTATCTGGAGAGTTAAACTTCACTTTTTGAAGATGTAGATAGTTTTGTGTGTTAGTTGTAAGTTAATAGGTCATGGGGTGTGTGATGCCCGCGGCCTGGCCCAGCAATCAAGGAGCCTCAATCCTCACCACTAACACCAGAGAGGGTGTCTCATATGAGAGGAAAGGATGACAAATACACACAGTAAAGTACAACTTCGCTTAAGTGCACACAGAGATCACAGTCAGTCTGGGGCTGGTTGCTCCTTTGCTCCCCAAGTCCCCAATAAGACTCCCCACTGGCACAGCTATAGGGTCCAGATCTCAGCCTAGCTGGTAAGCTAACCTCCAGTACCCTCTCTGTCCAACCAGTGCTTCGTGTCCCTGCCCAAGTAGCTGACACACACACACACTTTGAGATAAGTATTTATACAACTTCACAGACACTCCTGGGAAAGGCTGAAACTGATTCTCCAGCTGTGCCCCTTTACCCAGCCTATACAGTAGTAATTACTGCCACCACCAGCTAATATTTATCAGCTACCCAAAGGCCCTTAAAAGGGTGTCCAATTATTACTGTGCAATATTATTATCCAATTGGTAGTATAGCCCAGGGCTAAAGCTATAGAACTGGCTTAGACAGTAAACTCTATAAATATGTAATGTACTCTAGAGCTTAATTATCTCTACATAAACCAGCCACAGGTAAAAGGTTTTTAAAATATTTAATAACAAATAATTAAAACACAAGACAATACTACTACACCACAGTGCTATTCAAGAGTTCAGAGATCACACAGAAACTGAAAATAATTCCATAGTACAGTTCTAACATAACAGAAAAACACTTAGTCTAATCGTTATAGTCCTAGCTATTTTTACAAGAAAACATACTTCTAAAATAACTTACTTAAGACAACAGGCAGTGCTGTAGGTTAGATGTCCAAGATCAAAATGCTTAATCTCTGGTTCTCACTGTTTAAATCGAAACTCCAGTTCTGATAAACATTACATCATCTTTTTCACCCTTCCTGGAGTTCCCAGGCTACACATTAACTGCATTTACATTCTTTTAAACTTAGAGCAATAAAGGACATTCCACATTTAAATTGTGGTCATTAATTTAGCCTTAAAACAACAGGCAGGAAGCCCCCATCCAGCCAGACTGAAGCCAACTTGTCAAACATCAAAGGCAGTGATGAAATAATTTCAATTTCAAATGACCAAAAAAATTGCTTGACTTAGCTTTCTTTACAGCAGATGGCAATGTTGCCACATTGTTTTAGGTTCACCATTCACAGTATTTACAAATAATAGAATTATGTATCAAATTCTATTTGACTAGGCTGGCAGCCTTCACCCTTCTCTACCAGTCTTCAACCCCCCCCCCGAGAACTCAAGCTAGTTTTTCAAGTGACCCTTGAGAAACGGCGCTTGAGAGGGTTAGGTCTACCTGAGTGTACCTCTCCCCATTCCCTGTCTTGAGAGCCCATCTGCACTGGCATTGCTAATCCCACTGTGGTGCTGCACTGACATATATGCTTGCAACCCCAGGCTCCATTTTAGCAACTTGGCATTTTGCTGACTGGCTCTGTTTAACCATGTTGGAAGGTTGTGATCTGTCATAACAGTGAATTTCCTTCCATACAGATAAGGCTGATGTTTCTGCAGTGCCTACACTATGGCTATACAGTCCTTTTCTACAGCTGCATAGCATTCTTCCCTGGGTTGGAGCCTATGACTGAGATAAACCACTGGGTGCTCTTCCCCCTCTGAAGAAATCTGGCTAAGTACAGCCCCCACCCCATGGTTCGAAGCATCCACTTGCACAACAAATTCTTTGCTGTAATCTGGATTGGCTAACACAGGGAGTCCTCCCCAAAGCTTCTTTAAGCTTCTGGAATGCCTGCTCACATGCTGGGGTCCACACTACCTTATCTGGCCTGTTCTTCCTTGTCAGGTCTGTGAGGCTAACAGCTATGGTATTATAACTGGGGACGAACTTTCTGTAGTACCTTGCTGTCCCTAAAAATGCCCTCACCTACTTTTTGATAACAGGTGCAGGCCATGCCTGAATGGCTTCCACTTTGGCAGGTTCTGGCCTTATCTTACCACTCCCAACTCTATGTCCTAGGTAGGAGACCTCTGCCATACCCACCTGACATTTGCTCGGCTTAATGGTCAACCTTGCCCTCTGCAGTCTGCCCAGCACTTCCTTGACATGCTGAAGGTGCTCTGGCCAGGAATGGCTGTAGATGGCAATATCATCTGCATAAGCAAGGGTAAACCCTCCTGCTCCTGCTCGGATATTATCTACCAGCCTCTGGAAAGTTGCTGGGGCATTCTTCAACCCAAAAGGCATCTTTGTGAACTCATACAAGCCAAAAGGAGTCACAAAGGCTGACTTCTCTCTAGCACTGGGAGTCAAGGGCACCTGATGGTAACCCTTGGTAAGATCAATGGTTGCAAGATACTTAGCCCCACCCAGCTGCTTTAGGGCCTCATCTGTCCTAGGCATGGGGTAAGCATCTGACTCTGTGTGACTATTTAATTTCCTGTAGTCCACACAGAACCTGGTGCTGCCATCCTTATTTGGCACCAGCACCACTGGGGAGGCCCAGGGACTGTTGGACTTTTGAATCACCCCTAGTTCCAACATCTCCTGTACCTCCTCCCTCAGGGTCTGTTTGACTCTCTCAGGCACCCTAAAAGGGGCCTGCATAATAGGCCTTTGGAGTCCTGTATCCACCTGGTGCTGCACTAGGTGGGTGCACCCTGGTTTCCCAGTGAACATGTCCCCAAATTCCTGCAACACTGCTCGTATTTCCCAAACCTGGGTAGGAGATAGCTGCTGGGACATTGCTACCCCTTTCACCGAGATGTCAGCCTGAGCCTTACTGAGGAGATCAGTCCCCAGATCTCCCTCAGACTCCTCCTGCAATCCACTGCAAATGCTCAGCACAAGGGCCTCCCTATCATGGTAAGGTTTCATCATGTTAACATGGTACAATTTGTGCCCCTGCCATCTGCCTAGCAGTTCCACCATGTAGTTAACATCACTTACCTTTCTTACCACCTTGTAGTGTCCCTCCCAAGCTGCTTGCAGTTTGTTTTGTCTGACAGGAATGAGAACCATTACCTGCTGCCCCACAGCATACTCTCTAGCTCGAGCATTCCTGTCATACCACACCTTTTTCTGTTGTTGGGTTTCTGCCAGGTTCTCCTGGGCCAAGCCCATGAGTTCCCTGAGCCTTGTCCTGAGGTTTAGGACGTATGCCACAACAGACACCTTGTGAGACTCACACTCACCTTCCCACTCATCTTGAAAAAAAAAAACTAGAGTTCCCCTCACCCTATGCCCATACAGCAACTCAATGGGTGAAAAACCTGTGGATTCCTGGGGAACCTCTCTGTAAGCAAACAACAGATGGGGCAAATATTTGTCCCACTCCCTCTTAAACTGATCTGCAAATGCCTGTAGCATGGACTTGATTGTAGAGGTTAACCTCTCAACAAGACCATTAGTCTGCGGATGGTAGGGGGTGGTCTTCATGTTCTTCACCCCACAGGCCTTCCACAGACAAGCCAGCAGGTCTGACATGAAATTGGCACCTCAGTCAGTCAGTATTTTTTTTGGGAAACCTACCCTGCTGAAAATCTCTAACAAATCATTTGCCACCTTCTCTGCCTCAATGGAGGACAAAGCCACTGTCTCAGGGTATTGTGTAGCATAATCCACTACCACTAAGATATACTTTTTCCCTGTGGAACTTGGGGTACTCAGTGGACCCACAATATCCATAGCTACCCTCTGAAATGGCTCAATTACAGGCAAAGGCATCAAAGGAGCTCTCACCTTGTCTCCTGCCTTGCCTACCTTTTGGCACTGCTCACAGGTCCTGCAGCACCCTGTTACATCTCTGGAAATTCCAGGCCAATAGAAGTTCTGCATAATACATCTCTGTACGTTTTATGCCCATATGACCTGCAAAGGGAATATCATGGGCTATGGCTAGTAGTGCCAGATGGTAGGCTCTAGACACTACCAACTGCTGTACTCTCTCACCTTCTAGCCCTCCCTCAGGGATACATTCTCTGTATAGTAACCCTTTGTCCCAGTATACAAATCCCCCCTTTCCTTGAGAATCAGGTGCCTCTCTAGCTACCTGCCTCGGAGCTGTGGTCTCTTTTCAAGTTTTAATATGCAGTTAAAAGCAGAATACAAGTAAAACACAAGGTAAAGAAAACAAATTCACTTTATTCAAAATAGAAAAAGGCAATAAAGTAATACAAAATGCAACAAATAAAAGGCAAACTAAACTTTCCCTCACAGCAAAGTGTAGCAGAGTCTGGGTGAGCATTTCTAGTAAAGCTCTGAAATGTTTTATTTTACCCCTTAAATAGAAGGTTTAGTTCCTAGAGCCACCCCCTCAGTTCACACATAATTAACCTTAACTGACCTGTTCTATCTTATGTATGAGTATTTAATTGATCTGTTCTGATTTCTGCCTGACTCATAAGAGACAGAGCTGTGGTCTCTTTTCAAGTTTTAGCATGCAGTTAAAAGCAGAATACAAGTAAAACACAAGGTAAAGAAGACAAATCACAGTATTCAGAATAGAAAAAGACAATAAAGTAATACAAAATGCAACAAATAAAAAGCAAACTAAACGTTCCCTCACAGCAAAGTGTAGCAGAGTTTGGGTGAGCCTTTCTAGTAAAGCTGTGAAATGTTTTATTTTACCCCTTAGATAAAAGGTTTAGTTCCTATCTCCACCTCCTCAGTTCACAGATGATTAACCTTAACTGACCTGTTCTGTCTTATGTGTGTCCTTAATTGATCTGTTCTGATTTCCGCCTGACTCACAAGAGACAGAGCTGTTGTCTCTTTTCAAGTTTTAATATGCAGTTAAAAGCAGAATACAAGAAGAATACCAGTAAAACACAAGGTAAAGAAAACAAATCACAGCATTCAAAATACATAAAGATTGTAAAGACCCAGCTTCATATACATCCATTTTAAATTTAAACAATGATTATAAAGTGTTTATCGCTATGCTGTCCAAAAGAATGCAAAGGTGTTGCCAAAATTGATAGATATGGATCAATGTGGTTTTGTGGAGGGGAAGAAAACATTTGGCAAAATTAATAGAACAATGATGACTAGGAGGAAGCAGAAAGTAAGAAACTACAACTGTTGTTGATGGGTCTTGATGCAGAGAAATCATTCAACAGATTAAGCTGGCAATTTATGAGTAGGACAATTAAAGCATTTGCAATTAAAAGATCTTTGTCTGGAAGTGTTTACATAGGTATTGTTATACCCCAAGCAGGCTCTAAAGAATTTTCCTCAGGTAGACAGCAAATATTGGAGGTGTGATGGGGAAGAAAGAGATAACTGGGAACATATTTTCTGGGAGTGCAATGAGTTGGCAGACTAAAGATTCCCTACAGTCTGAACTATCAGAGATGCTGGGTGAGCAGATTGGAGTAGCTAGGGAAATTATTTTTGAGCTATGATACAGAATCGGAACTGCGTACACATAGTAAGGTCTTTCTGAGTGTAATTATGATAGCTGACAAAAAAGCAATTACTAGAAAATGGAAATCAAAGTCTAAACCAACTTTATTAGAAGAAACGAAGATAGTAACAGAGATAAAGCAACTGGAACTGGGATCTTTGTCAAAGCAAAGTTGCAAATAACAGGAAAAAAAATGAGAGATGTGGGATCAATACATGAAGAGTAGAAATAAGGTTTAAAAGAAGTCAGGATTTTAATGAGCTATGTAATGGTTGACTGCCAATGACGGGATATATAAAAAGTGATGTGTAATGTTTGCAGCTATAGTTCTGTTGGCATGGATTGTATGTCTGCAACTGAGATTGTGTTATGGTTCATTTTCATTTATATAAATGTAAGATTGCCTATGTCATACATAAAAATTTAATAAAGATGTTTTTTGTTTTAAAAAAAAAAACATTTCCAATTAGGAGGATATATGAAGTATTGTAGGGGTCCTCTCTGATAAGTTGTGTCTGAACAGAGGAACCAGGCAAGTATGTCCTCTTTCTCATTTGCATTTATATTTAGAGCTATTGACAAAGAAAATAAGGGACTCAGAAATTCAAGTATATAATTGATATGGTAATCAAGAAAAGTTAGCTTTATTTCTGCATGATATTATTTTGTACCTGATAAATCCAGAAAAGGACAACTCAGTGTTGTGGAACATTTTGAGACAGTTTCATGTCTTTTGATGATATAAAATTAATGAATATAAAATAAATGTTATAGCCGTGGATTATGTACCCACACATGAATTGTTCAGCAATACCCATATTTATGGGGGACACGATAAGATGAAGCATTTGGGAGTATGGATTAAAAAGGCTTCTGTTATGGCAGCTAAGGATATGTGGAAAGAGACTAAACAAAAGATAATACATTAACTGAGAAACTGGAAGCTCTTGTTTATGGATATGGATAGTAAGATACAAGCAGTGAAAATGCTTTTAGTTAATATAGTTTTATATACCGGTCGGGCATATCTTTATCAACCAGATAAGAAGTTGTGGACAATAATTAGTAAAGAGTTGAAAGAATTTATCTGGGAGGGGAAGAGGCAAGGGTTAGGGTTAAGTAGGATAAGATGATCTTTCCTATAGAACAAGGTGGTTTAGGATTTCCTGATTTGAAGTGATAGTTTAGAGCAAAGTAAGTAAGGCTCACATACATAACACAAGCAGAAAGGTATAATTTAAAATGGAAAGGGATTATGATGAAGCATGGGGAAATTCTAGTTATATAGACAGTAGGCAAGAGGGGGGTGGAATTTACTAGAGAACATTGGCAAAGGACTCAAGGTATTGGGAGCAAATAGCTAGAGAGGGAAATGTAACAGAATAGGAAGAGGCCAATAATTTATTTGGACTGCAGGTTAGAGATTTCTTTCCCTATCAATGATTGATATCAGAGTATAGGCACAGAGAAAGAAATAGAAGGATCCTAAGTGAAAGACCAGCACTGGTAGAGTTTTTAGTAGAATCCAGAAAAGACGATGTTGTTAAAAAAGAGATACTTAGAACAGCATATAAAATTATGCATGATAACTATAAGAATCAATCAGAGGAGGTTAGAAAGGATTGTAAAGAGAAATTATGTAAACAAGTAACAAAGAAACAATGGGGGGTATATGTATGTCTCCCAAATATGCAACAAAGTCTGGAAGATTTAAGATCTCTGCTCGGAAGTGCTTATATACGTATTTTTATACTGCAACTATACTCCAAGGAATTTTTCCTTGGGTAGACAGCAAATGTTGCAGGTGTGATGCTGAAGAAACAGGTAACTGGGAACATATTTTTGCAAGTGTAATGAGTTGGCAGATTTTAAAAAATCCCTGGACACTACTCTAACACAAATACAAGGTGAGCAAATTTGTATAACTGGGGAAATTATTTTTGAGCTATGATACAGAATCAGAATTGCCTAGACATGGCAAGGCCTTGCTGAGTCTAATTTTGGTGACTGCCAAAAAAATGAATTACTAGAAAATGGAAATCAAAGTCAAAACCAGTAGTGAATATAGTAACAGAGATAAAACAACTGGAAATTGGATCTTTAAAAAATGGTAGGTGCAAATTATATAGAAAAATGGGAAGTGTGCGAAAAATACATGCAGAATAACATTTTAGTGGAGGAATGAGGTTTAAAAGAAGGCAGGATCTGAATGAGCTATGTGATGTTTGACTGACAGGGACTAGACAGAATACAAGTGATGTATAATGTTTGCAACTAAAATATGCCAATATGGTTTGTTTTCATTTACATAAATAGTTTTGTTTTCTTTTATGTCGTAACTGATAACTTAATAAAGAAGTTTCTTGTTTAAAAAGAAAGCAGGGAAAATTCAAGAAATAAAGAGAGAGTAGGATTTTGGATGCAGATCTTTAAAGAGAATAACAATAGATATACAAAACATTATATCCATAAAGCAGCAAAAATATTCTAAGAATTTAGGCAATACGAGAATAGAGAAAGCAGATTTTGCTGATAGGGATGACTGCAAGCAGGGCTGCAGACAACAGGCAAGGGTGGGAGGGGCTGGATTTTACCTGAAAAAATGGCAAAGGAACCAAGGTATTGGGACAAATAACTAGAGAGGGAATGGTAATAGAGTGGAATGATGCCAAACAGACATTTGGGTTGCAAGTTAGACTGCTTTCCCTACCAGAGTATAGGTAAAGAGAAAGGGATAGGACAATCCTAAGTAAAATACCTGATCTTGGAGAGTTTTTAGTTGAGTCTAGAACAGAAGTTGATATTAAAAAAAGGATAATTAGTAGAGCATGTAAAATATTGCATGACAACTATCAGAAGAGGTTAGAAATGATTCAGGAGAGAGCTTGTATATACAATTTACAAGGGAATAATGGGAGGACATATGCATGGCTCCCATGTATACAACCAAGTCCAGAAGGTTTAGAAGTTTTTCTTAGAAGTGTCTGCTTACGTATTTTAATATCCCAAGCAGACATCAAAGAATTTTTCTTCAGGTAGATGTCAAATGTTGGAGGTGTGATGGGGAAGAAAGAGATAACTGGGAATACATATTTTGGGAATGTAATGAGTTGGCAGACCTTAACAAATTCCCTATAGAGTACTCTGTCAGAAATATTGGGTGAGCAAATGGGTGATTCTAAGGAAATTATTCTTTTGAGCTGGGAGACGAGATATAGCTTGACTAGGCATAGGAAGGCCTTGTTAAGTTTAATTCTGTTGGCTGCCAAAAAGAATCACTAGAAATTGGAAATTAAAGTTTATACCAACTGTATTTGAAGTATTGAATATTATAACAGAGATAAAATAATGAAGTGAGATCTTTGAAAAGGGAAGGAGCAAATTATTTAGAAATAAATGGAATCTGCGGAAACAATGAATGCAGAATAATGTTCAAGAGGAGGGGTGAGGTTTAATGAAAGCCAGGAATTGAACAATTTATGTAATGCTGGACTGATGACAGTCATAAAAAAGAACATGTGATCTATAATGTATACAAGTGGAAACATGTTAATATGGTTTGTTTTCTTTTACATTAATGTATGTTTGCCTATGTCTTAAGTGATAATTTAGTAAAGGTGTTAAAAAACATTCATAGATCTCACTGTAGATCTACTGTAGATCAGCCTTGTCAAATCCTCCCTCTACACAGTCCACATATATTATGCTGTATTATTCCCAAATCCATTTGTTTTCAGAATCATCACTTTAATAATTCCATCACAGTCAAAATTGGGTAATCTCCTAGTTCCCCACACTTACTGAAGGAGTTCCCCAGTCATCAGTTCTTCCTTTATATGTACCTTCCATTTAACTTCCCACACCTCCTCTTAATAACATATGCAGATTGCATGGTAGTTTACAGATCAGACCCTTCTGAAGTCAATATTAAAAAACGTTTAGAGGCAAACCTTCTCATACAATCTGATGAATAAAAAAAAACATGCATCTACTCTTCAACCCATCAACAACCTTATCAATGATTTTCATAATGCATCAAAAATTAATTACACTGTTGACAAACTGGCATATAATGACACTAGTCTCCAACCCCAGAAAAAAATACAGATCTTCAAATATGTATACCTTTAGCTAGCCAGAATTTACATCCTCAACTTTACAATGAACAAACAAAACAAATATTAAAGAAATACTATCATTGTCATGTAAAACATCTCACTTTCCCTCCATGGGGTAGCTGTAAGTAAAGGAATTCTTCAAGCCCAGCTAGAGTATGACTAACCAATAACTGTTGCAACTTCCAATAAGAACCTGAATTTACTTCAAACAACATCTAACAAAATATGTAGAGTTATCAGCTTAGACCCCCCCCCTCCAAATCGGAGCATTACTGTACAGTTGTAAAAATACTAAGTATTTTCAAAATGAACAAACAGCCACTGAGTACCCCTCTGTTCAAACTACTAAAGCTACAAACCTTCCTGTTTAGTAGGGAGAATCTCACAAACTGAAAACACCTGAAACCTTCAACCCCATCCAACTAATGCCTCATTTCTATAATCACCTTTCACTAATATCAAGTGCAGTGATCATAGCTACTCCATGCTGGGACCAGAGCTATGGGAATCATTCTTAGCCTTTCTAAAACGTCTGGATGCATGTTCAGAAATACATAGAAAATGCAAAGCCTGTCTCCTTAATGCAGCTGTGTGCATTACCATGATGCTTTTCTGTCCTAGCTATTACTTTTATGACTGTAGTATATTACATCTTATATATATGTGTGCATCTGTCTGGGCCTGTCTTCTGTGCAGATAACCAAATCACAGTAAAATCTAAAGTCAGTCTCTCTCTCTCTCTCATTCGCTGTCTTGGTAAACACACATTATATGGATCTTTGACAGCTGTTCAAAACTTAAAGGCATCGAATGGCAACTGATCGAGCACAACTTGACAATCAGCAGCCGATCAATAAAACAAAAGAACAAATCTTGTTTTTGCAGGGGGAGGCAAGCCCACCTTCAATACCCATGTGGAAGGTTGCACCCCCCACCCCTGTTTTTATATATGAACTCCAAGATCACACTACAGTATGGGAATGACAAATTTCCCAATCCCCACTGAACCACAGTCTTGCACAAAGCACCTGCCAGCATGTTCAGTTAGCTGATTTTCGATTAGCTTTGTTGGCAGTTTTCTGAGTTTGACAAGCTGCCATTAGACAACTTGTTGGGAACCCCATTATATGTATAAATGTGCAGTACAGTAGTTTAGGTTCTGTTAATCAAACCCCCCCCCTTCCTGCTCTGTCTGTTCTTTCCATTTTTATTCCCCTTAAGTGTCTTATATCCTCACATCCTATCCCCCTGCTTCTCCTCTTTTTTTTTTTTTTTTTTTTTTTAGATCGAAAAGGTCATTTGTATGTAGTATCTCTTCATAGGTCATCCATCCCTTATGTCATTGCGTTGATCTTCCTCTGCAGCTGCTCTGTTTGATTTCCTTTTTATTGCAATGCAGCTGCTCTCGCTGTTTGATTTCCTTTTTATTGCAATGCAGCTGCTCTCGCTGTTTGATTTCCTTTTTATTGTAATGCAGCTGCTCTCGCTGTTTGATTTCCTTTTTATTGTAATGCAGCTGCTCTCTCTGATTTCCTTTTTATTGTAATGCAGCTGCTCTTTGTTTGATTTCTTTTTTATTGTAATGCAGCTGCTCTCGCTGTTTGATTTCCTTTTTATTGTAATGCAGCTGTTTGATTTCCTTTTTATTGTAATGCAGCTGTTTGCTTTCCTTTTTGTTGTAATACAGCTGCTCTCTGTTTGATTTCCTTTTTATTGTAATGCAGCTGCTCTCTCTGATTTCCTTTTTATTGTAATGCAGCTGCTCTCTCTGTTTTATTTCCTTTTTGTTGTAATACAGCTGCTCTCTCTGTTTGATTTCCTTTTTGTTGTAATGCAGCTGCTCCCTCTGATTTCCTTTTTGTTGTAATGCAGCTGCTCTCTCTGTTTGATTTCCTTTTTATTGCAATGCAGCTGCTCTCGCTGTTTGATTTCCTTTTTATTGCAATGCAGCTGCTCTCGCTGTTTGATTTCCTTTTTATTGTAATGCAGCTGCTCTCTGTTTGATTTCCTTTTTGTTGTAATGCAGCTGCTCTCTCTGTTTGATTTCCTTTTTATTGTAATGCAGCTGCTCTCTCTGTTTGATTTCCTTTTTGTTGTAATGCAGCTGCTCTCTCAGTTTGATTTTCTTTTTGTTGTAATGCAGCTGCTCTATCTGTTTGATTTCCTTTTTATTGTAATGCAGCTGCTCTCTCTGATTTCCTTTTTGTTGTAATGCAGCTGCTCTCTCTGTTTGATTTCCTTTTTATTGCAATGCAGCTGCTCTCTCTGTTTGATTTCTTTTTTGTTGTAATGCAGCTGCTCTCTTTGTTTGATTTCCTTTTTGTTGTAATGCAGCTGCTCTCTCTGTTTGATTTCCTTTTTATTGTAATGCAGCTGCTCTCTCTGTTTGATTTCCTTTTTATTGCAATGCAGCTGCTCTCTCGGTTTGATTTCCTTTTTATTGTAATGCAGCTGCTCTCTCCGTTTGATTTCCTTTTTGTTGTAATGCAGCTGCTCTCTCCGTTTGATTTTCTTTTTGTTGTAATGCAGCTGCTCTATCTGTTTGATTTCATTTTTGTTGTAATGCAGCTGCTCTCTCCGTTTGATTTCCTTTTTGTTGTAATGCAGCTGCTCTCTCCGTTTGATTTTCTTTTTGTTGTAATGCAGCTGCTCTATCTGTTTGATTTCATTTTTGTTGTAATGCAGCTGCTCTCTCTGTTTGATTTCCTTTTTATTGCAATGCAGCTGCTCTCTCTGTTTGATTTCTTTTTTGTTGTAATGCAGCTGCTCTCTCTGTTTGATTTCCTTTTTATTGCAATGCAGCTGCTCTCGCTGTTTGATTTCCTTTTTATTCAATGCAGCTGCTCTCTCTGATTTCCTTTTTGTTGTAATGCAGCTGCTCTCTCTGTTTGATTTCTTTTTTATTGTAATGCAGCTGCTCCCGCTGTTTGATTTCCTTTTTATTGTAATGCAGCTGTTTGATTTCCTTTTTATTGTAATGCAGATGCTCTCTCTGTTTGATTTCCTTTTTATTGTAATGCAGCTGTTTGATTTCCTTTTTATTGTAATGCAGATGCTCTCTCTGTTTGATTTCCTTTTTATTGTAATGCAGCTGTTTGATTTCCTTTTTATTGTAATGCAGATGCTCTCTCTGTTTGATTTCCTTTTTATTGTAATGCAGCTGTTTGATTTCCTTTTTATTGTAATGCAGATGCTCTCTCTGTTTGATTTCCTTTTTATTGTAATGCAGCTGCTCTCTCTGATTTCCTTTTTATTGTAATGCAGCTGCTCTCTCTGTTTTATTTCCTTTTTGTTGTAATACAGCTGCTCTCTCTGTTTGATTTCCTTTTTGTTGTAATGCAGCTGCTCCCTCTGATTTCCTTTTTGTTATAATGCAGCTGCTCTCTCTGTTTGATTTCCTTTTTATTGTAATGCAGCTGCTCTCTGTTTGATTTCCTTTTTATTGCAATGCAGCTGCTCTCTCTGATTTCCTTTTTATTGTAATGCAGCTTTTGTTGTAATGCAGCTGCTCTCTGTTTGATTCCTTTTTATTGTAATGCAGCTGCTCTCTGTTTGATTTCCTTTTTATTGCAATGCAGCTGCTCTCTCTGATTTCCTTTTTATTGTAATGCAGCTGCTCTCTCTGTTTTATTTCCTTTTTGTTGTAATACAGCTGCTCTCTCTGTTTGATTTCCTTTTTGTTGTAATGCAGCTGCTCTCGTTGTTTGATTTCCTTTTTATTGTAATGCAGCTGCTCTCTCTGATTTCCTTTTTGTTGTAATGCAGCTGCTCTCTCTGTTTGATTTCCTTTTTATTGTAATGCAGCTGCTCTCTCTGTTTGATTTCCTTTTTGTTGTAATGCAGCCACTCTCTCTGTTTGATTTCCTTTTTGTTGTAATGCAGCCGCTCTCTCTGTTTGATTTCCTTTTTGTTGTAATGCAGCTGCTCTCTCTGTTTGATTTCCTTTTTGTTGTAATGCAGCTGCTCTCTCTGTTTGATTTCCTTTTTGTTGTAATGCAGCTGCTCTCTCTGTTTGATTTCCTTTTTGTTGTAATGCAGCTGCTCTCTCTGATTTCCTTTTTATTGTAATACAGCTGCTTTGTTTGATTTCCTTTTTATTGTAATGCAGCTGTTTTCTCCGATTTCCTTTTTATTGTAATGCCTTTAGAAATGCACACAGTTGCCATCTTATTATCTGATAGAAAAATAAACAATAGTGGGAAGAGAACTATGTTTTGTAGCCACTTCTCTATCCATGGGTAGACTCTGCCACCCACTCTTACTCTTCTCATCTTTGCAATAAGCCTACAGTGTTGGATCAAGTTAAAGGCTTTACAGAGCTCCAGATAGATCATGTCTTCAGGGTTTACCTTTGCCCACATCCACCTCCCTATGACAGTCAATAAAATGGGTCAGGTTAGACTCTTATCTACCTGATGTAAATCTAGTATACAATTCACTGAACATTCTTTCCTGCTCTATAAACTTCACAGTCCTTCACATCAGTACCCCCTTCATTATTTTGTCCACCCCTGAAATCAGACTGATTGGCTTGTAGGTTCCTGAACTCATCCTTTGTTCATCCTTGCAGTGTGCTATTGTTACCATTTGCCTCTAGTCCCCTGGAGTCACCCTAAGTGACCTGTTAAATAACTTTTTAAGAAATTTTGCCAAAACCTTTTCGCGGGCTCCATCTTATTTTGCACTATGCTCCTTTAGACTAGTCACTGCCTTTTCTTCCTCATATGTTACCCATCCATCCAACCTCCTCCTGCATCCGTTTAACCCCTTAGGCTAATCCGCCCTTTTTCTTTGGCTGTGAAGTAGTCATTTAAAATTCTTAGAATTTTATTTTCCCTTTTTAAGGTAGCGCTATAATCTCATTTCCCACTGTAGTTCCCCACTATCCATTATCTCCTTTCTATTCCCTACACATTTAAACAATACTTTCTTTCTTGCTTAAATGCCTACAACTAATATTTTTTTCCAATGTTTCCATTTCCACTTTTGTTTTTCTATTGTACTTTGTTACCCTGCTTCGCACTTTCATATACACCTTCTTCTGTTTGCTGCATCTCTCATCTAATGGCATCCTCACCTCCTTATTAAACTAGACTGATTTTATTTTTCATTTTTCCTTTGTAATCCTTTTTAAACTCTTTTCTATCCCTTGCCACAATGACAGTTTCCTACTAGAACTACATTCCTTCATTTTTCTTGCCATCTCACCAAATCGCTTTTTATGATTCTTTCAGGATATAATAAGCTAGCCCCTAGTTCCAGATCTGGATCTGATAGATTTGTCCTTTATGGCCAATGTAAATCTTTGTGTTGCATAATCATTAGTACCTTGATCTGCAGATTTCTCACCATCTCCTCTCCACACAAAAAACAGGCAAAGATCCCTTTTTAACTTGTTCTGTTTTTACCATACAGTGAGACATAATATTAAAACACCTGGTAACCTTCTGTGTGTATAAATGAGAATGATGCCACTGTTTGGCATGGAATGGTTACAGGAAGTTGAATTGAACTGGCATTCTGTTAAGTAACTGAAAATGCCATGTTGAAATGGAGGCAGTAAATCCATAGTAAAAAAACTGTGGCAACTGCAAAACAAATTTTCTTCACCAAGGCAATGTAAACATGAAAGACAAGAAGATCAGAACTAAATGAGAATGCACTACTAGTCCTAAAATCCACAAAACTCATCCATTACCATATGCATTTAGGCCTAAAGTTTAAGGCGAGTTACAGAAGCTAGAAAGTACGATAGCATTCTCTATGGTGGAATGGACTATCTGTGGTTCCTGTATTACAGGCAGATAAGTAAAAGAAAAAGGTTTGCATTTGCAGAGATTTCAAGGTTACTATTAGACTATTGTTTACACTGCGCATTATCTTTTATCATAAGGACATAAACCCCTACGTCACAAGATGGGTTGCCAATTGGCTCATGGATAGAACCTACACGGTGAGAGTTGCAGGCTCTAGGTCCGACTCTAAACCAGTTACAAGTGGCATCCCCCACGGCTCAGTCCTTGGACCTCTCCTGTTCGGTATATACTTCTCAGAGGTACAGGCAAGCACAGGAGGACTATGGCTGACCAAGTACACAGACGACTGCAAACTGGGGGCCATAATTGACTCTCCAGCTGATACAGACATCCTCCAGAAGGGTCTCACTGAGACGGATACCTGGTGTCAAAATCATGGCCTCAAGCTAAATGCCAAAAAGTGCATAGTCATCCCCTTTGGAAAAAACGAAGTACCCGCAAACTACCACATATGTGGTAGTCTCCTAAATACAGAAAATGGAATAAGGGATCTGGGGACCCAAGTAGATAGTAATCTCTCCTTTGATAATCATATTGCCAAGGTGGTTATTAAATCCTTCTATGTGGCACACCTAATTACAAAAAAGTTTGCATCTAGAACAAAAGAGGTTATTGTGCCCCTCTACTCATCACTCATCAGACCCATCATAGAGTACAATGCCCCATTTGGGATGTACCTTACAAGACACCTGCAACAGCTGGAAAGACCACAGAAGTACCTCACCAAGAAGATTACTGGCCTCAAAGATATGTCCTATGCAGCCCGACTGAAGAAACTCCAGCTGTTCTCGGTTGCATACCGCTTACTCAGAGGTGATCTCTGCCTGACATACAAGGCCATGTCCAACCCAGAATTGATGGACATGCTCCACCTAAAAAAAAAAATCCCCAAGAGCCACACGCTCTAGGGATTTAAACCTCACCACAACGATAAATAGGACATGCTGGAAGGATAGATTCCTGTCCAAGAGACTCCCCCATGCTTTGGAACAGGATTCCAATCTACATTAGGCAGAGCCCCTCACTAACACTCTTCAAGAGAAACCTTGACAAGTGGATGGGAAACAAAAAATTTACCCCTGGGATCACTGCATTGGCTCTGCTGGACCGCGGCACAGGGAGCTAATCTAAGGGGGTGGCGAAAGCCAACACATTCTGGCTAGGCTTATAGATGCCCTCAGGCAGATAGCCTAGTACCTACCTATGAACCTATGAACTGAAGACATATCTGTATCTTGTGAAGATGGAAGAATCATTTAAGCAATTTTTGGCTATTAATATGTACAAAGGCATGTTTCAATATAATAGATTTGGTTATGGAATTACAATCTTACCAGCTATTTAGTAAAAGGAAAAAGGTAAGATCAAGTAATATGGAGAATTACCGACATGCAATGCTACCTGACTGATATCCTAGTGACAGGCAGAGACAATAAGGATCATTCAAAATATGTATAGTCTTCAACGGGATAAAAATGAATAGGCTTCAAGCTTCCAGGGATAAATGTGAGTTTTTATAAAAGGAAATATCTCATTGTGGACATGACTGATAAAGATAATCTGCATAACTCACTAAAGAAAGTAGAAGCTGTTAACTACAGTAAAATGTAAAACATATCTACTCCAGTTAACACAATGTATAAATAAATAAATAATTCAAATAAATTGTACCTAGGAGGAATAAATTAACAACCACAAGTTTCTCGTGTCTTACCTATGAGCAATGAATTACATTAACAAGTGCCCACCAAATAACTAAAAGCATTGTTACAGAATGGAGCTACATGCAAACAAGCCTTCTTTCAGAACAAAATGATGAAAACCTCCAACTTGATGCTAGTATGTTTTAATTCTTTGTTACTTTTAAGTCTGGCATGTGAGTGTGACACATCTCATTATGGAATATGTGTATAGAAGCCATTTCATTGTATAAGTGCACATATGGCATAGACAGAGAGATATATAAATGAAGTTTCCTTTAGAGTGGCTAGAAATGAATGCAATGATGCCCAGTTTGGCAGAGGATCCCCTTAGTCTATTCTGGGAAGAAGTTTATTTCTATGAATGGAAAGAGATTCACATTGTCAATGGATCACCAGCTATACTACTGTCCATTTTTATCCCAAAAAATGGGGTTATCTATAATGCCTGCGGGTCAGCTGCAGAGCTGGTTACTTTTGCTAGGACCACACTCAAATGACCCTTACTTCAGTGGAGCTAAGTAGATTGATAATGGTGATGTATTGTAACAGCTGACTTTTAAGGCATTTATTGTCCGTGTTCTACATAATGGTAGTTGAACAGCTGCCAGTTACCAACAAATTCATCCAAGTGAAAATCAGGAATGCTCCCATATTCTCATATGACATTTTCATAAACGGATGGCCTAAAACTTTCTTTTTGAATAAGTAACAATCATTTAAGAGAAACCTCATTATGTGTGCCTAAGTTTAATTATTAGTTTTATATTTGTTAATTGGACAAGTGAATTGGTCTGGAGAACATTTCAAAAAGCAACACCTGCACCTGTAGAGCAGAAACTAAAGTTATATACATTTTCTGTTGGTCATAGCACAATAACTGGTGTGGGGACAAATGGATCCAAAATGGCTTGAAAATCCTGGTGTTAATGGCAAAAACAAAGAAATATCATCCAAATCTTGGGGCAGTCCAGTGATTAAATTGCTGACCCCACCAAAGGGGTTGCATCACAGATAATGTAAAAAGTTCAAAGAAAAAACTTCAGTATAGGATTGCAAACACCTGTCCTGCACTAAAAATAGTCCAATAGAAGATGCAATGTGCTTGTAACCAGCCAATACTCATCAAGGTGTGTGGTGAAGTATATGAATCCAAAAAGCAAAACCAACACCTTACAGCAGCTATCAAATCCAAATTTTCTTTCGGATGGTCATATCACAATGACCAGTGTAGTTTTTTTGTCTTTTTTCTTTGAACACATGATTCGTAACGCAAACCTTTGAATGACTCAACAATTTAATCTCTGGATTGAACTGAAATTTAGATAATATTGTCTTGTTTGGCAGATAAATAAAGAGCAGGATATTCATGCTAGCTTGTCTATATCCTGACCCCACACCTTCCCACAATCATTTGGCTTTTTTGCTCCCACAAAGATAAAATTCCTTCCCTCCCAGGGTCAAAGACAGTAATAGTCTTCAATAATTGGTTGCATAATGGGATGTGGAAATGATAGAACCAATTGATAGTGGAACATGTGATGCCTGGCAGTTGATGAGGATAAAACACACACACAAAAATGCCTCTTCACCTCTGTCAGGGGGGAGTTTGGACTTGCATGCTCAGGGTGCACCCTCCATGTTAGATTACCCATTGGAGAACACACTTGTTACAAGTGAGCAAGTGCCTTTGAGGGTTTCAACACTCAAAGAATTGGATGACCTCCCTTGCAGCAGATGTTTCCTTATTATTCCTCTCTCTCTCTCTCTCTCAGTGCTAGCACCACAATTGTCCAGGCCACTGATCAAACCTAGGTTTTACACAGAGCTTTATCCCTCTGCACCACAGAGGAGTTAATAGTTAATGCTCTTTCTCTGAGTTTGATTGACCTCAGCATGAACATGATAAAGTAAGGTGGTATGGAGAGGTAATGTTTTACATAAAAAGCTTGTTTTACGTTGTGGGTCATTTACCTGCTCAAAATTTATTCCCTTGTAAGTATGTGCCTAGATATTATATGTAATTGAAGGAATATTTTTAAAAACCTTTATTAAAATTAGCATTTAAGACACACACACACATATATATATATATATATATGGGTTCACTTCAAAATCTCGAAATTGCGAAACATCGAATGTCATATGATCGAGACCATATGATCAATGTTTTGGAATATCAAAATTCCGAAACAAATCCAAACTTAAAAAAAAAAAAACCCAAACAAATGTTTAAATATTTCTGCAGGGGGCAAGTCCCCCTGCTCCCCCCACACCTCCGCTACTTAAATATACTAACTCTGAGATCGCACTACATCGAAGTAAAGGGAAATCTCCAGTTCTGTGCTGTATGCAGATCTCTGTTCAGAATTTCGAAATTCTAAAACTTAGAGATCATATGGTCTTGACCATATGAATTTCGAGGTTTTAGGACTTCGAGATTCTGACAGGAAACCATATATATATATATATATATATATATATATATATGTATAGGGTGCATATTATGTTATCGAAAAGCTGTTATATCAAACAGCTTTTCATCGCTCCATAAAAGTCAAACTCTTATAATAGCAAACACCCGAATGAGTGAACTCTTTCCTTGGGAAAGAAACCACTTGGCCATCCTTGTGAGTTTGCCCTTTTCCCCACTGTAGTGCGATCTCGGAGTTGGTAATATTTAGTAAGGGGGGTGGGGTGCACAGCCCTCAACATTGGGGAGTGTGGGGGGCTTCGCCCCCCACTTTATGTTTAAAGTAGTTCATAGTTCATGGTAGGTCTAGCGATTTTTTTCCCAGGGAAAGAATTTGCGCATTTGGGTTTTCGTTATTATAAAAGTTTGACTTTTACGGGTTGATGAAAAGCCGTTCTATATAATGGCTTTTCGATAATGTAATATACACCCTATATGTATGTATGTATATATATATATATATATATATATATATATATATATATATATATATATATAAATACACATGCAATAATAAAACAATCCATACTAACATTTTTTAGTTATGTACATTATAAATTTCTTTTCTTTCTTTATAACAACTATCATTCAGGCCAACTTTACATTATATAAATTGTTCAGTTTGCTCCTTCCTCACACCTCCACCTGAACATTTTTTGCATGCATTGTTCCCACAAATTCCATTTATTTCTATACAATTTGCTTTTTCCCTTTTCTAAAGATCCAAATTCCAATTCTTTTATCTTAATTAAAGGAATAGTTTTGAGAATGTAAGGCAAAAGAATAGTGTTTCAAAGTTGTAGTTCAAGCTGTCATGGGGAGGTTGTGGTTATTTGTGTGTTTGGTATCAGCTGTCAATGTGCAATGTCTGCACATCAGAAAAAAAAAACAGAAACTACTATGACCGCAAAAGGAAAACAAAGGCTTTACTTTTGTCATTAGACATCTAAAAAACAATATCACAGACAAGGCAGACTTAGTTTATCTGAAAAGTAATACTTTAAGGGAAAGAGATTTTGGTACCAGATTTGGGTTAAGTGCTGTAACAGAGTTAGGGTTAAGTTTTCTCATATGCTAACCATAATTCTCCTAGCCTAAACTCAACACATTCACTTACCAAAAATCCTTTACTTAACAGTATCACTAAATAAGATAAGACACACACACCATTAAAATGATCACATAACCTAACCAAACTCTAAACCTAAACTTAAATCCAAAACACTTGCACAAACACCACCCAGCACACAGACCGACACACACACACACACACACACACACACAAAGAAAGCTGTCCCCTACCCTAGACCTTGCTCTAACTCTAACCCAGAAACCTCAGCTTACCTGCATACCTACCAAAACTATAAAACATGACAATCTGACAAGTCACCTAGTAAAAATTATTGAATTTTGAGTCCAAAGAAAACTTATCATTCAATAACATTGGATATTGGACACTTAGAGATTGTGAAAATGAAGCCTCTGACTTGTAGCTTTGTATTATGTCCCAGAACTGGCAAATTATTTTGCAAAAAAAAAAAAAAAATCTGAAATGGATGCCAAATGGTTCAAAAGGCAACAAGCACACGTATATCTTTTGGAAAAGCTTCTCACTGCTGTGGTACTATATCTTGGTTTTGCAGAACCATTTATGGAGTCAGTGTTTTTAATTGCTGCTATGTGCAGTTTAAATAGCCAAATGTTATTTGCACAGAACCAACTTCCTAAGAAAAAAAAAGATGTGTATACTGTAAGCAATGTCTGCAAATAAGGTCCATCAAACATATTGTTAGTTGACGGGATTTAGCCAGCCATTCAAGTCATTAAAGAAAGCATTCAAAGCTATGACCCCCAAGCATAAACCACTGCCACTGAAAACAGATACATTTCTCTCTGAATACCAAATGCATTACATGCAACCACTAACTTACTAAGTGATGTGTAATTTCTTCTTCTTTCTACCACCTGTGTCTTCAGTATGTCTGCCAATGTGTACTATTCATTTACTAACTTGTACATGGCCTGTATTACTGTGACCATACCTGTGGTTAGTAACCTTCTGTTTATGTAGATTTCTTTAGTGATGCAAATACTAGTCATAATCATCCAATGTACTTGTCAGTACACTGTATCAGTTACTTTCACTGTTCACTTCTTTAATTATTCACTTCTCAGATTGTGAATAACACTATTGCTTAATATGCATGCAGCTACTAACTACTGCTCTATGTGAATTAGTCTCACGGGTATTTTGACATCTTAACTGTTGTACCAGTTTGCAAATAGCAGCCTCACACATAGTTATCTTAAAAATTGTAACACTTTATTTCATATATAACACTTAGTTTTATACGTAATCCCACACTGGGCTAAAATGCGCATTTTTGGGAACAGACTGGTAGTCTGTTTATCAAATAAATAAAATAAATAAAACTCAATGTCATTTGTGTTGTTTATGTACTAGAATGTGGGGAGTGGACTTGCTTAAACTTGATGTTTGAAGAACAGGATGAATGAGGATACAGTGTATACCCTGAGGAGGATGAATGATACAATGTGTACCCCGAGAGGGGTGAATGATACAATGTGTACCCCGAGAGGGGTGAATGATACAATGTGTACCCTGAGAAGGATGAATGATGCAATGTGTACCCTGAGAAGGATGAATGATACAATGTGTACCCTGATAAGGATGAATGATACAATGTGTACCCCGAGAGGGGTGAATGATACAATGTGTACCCTGAGAAGGATGGATAATACAATGTGTATCCTGAGAAGGATGAATGATACAATGTGTACCCCGAGAGGGGTGAATGATACAATGTGTACCCCGAGAGGGGTGAATGATACAATGTGTACCCTGAGAAGGATGAATGATACAATGTGTACCCCGAGAAGGATGAATGATGCAATGTGTACCCTGAGAAGGATGAATGATGCAATGTGTACCCTGAGAAGGATGAATGATGCAATGTGTACCCTGAGAAGGATGAATGATACAATGTGTACCCCGAGAAGGATGAATGATACAATGTGTACCCCGAGAAGGATGAATGATACAATGTGTACCCTGAGAAGGATGAATGATGCAATGTGTACCCCGAGAAGGATGAATGATACAATGTGTACCCTGAGAAGGATGAATGATACAATATGTACCCTGAGAGGGGTGAATGATACAATGTGTATCCTGAGAAGGATGAATGATACAGTCTGTACCCTGAAAGGGATGAATGATACAGTCTGTACCCTGAAAGGGATGAATGATACAGTCAGCACCCCATGAATGATGAATTGAAGAATGACAGTGTGCACCCTGAGAGGGATGTTCTTCCCCAACCTATCTGATCTAGTTTATGAATCACCAAACAGTAAGTTACAAGACGGATGAATGCTATAGCTTGTACCTGGAGATTGATGAATGATACAGTATGTACCCTGTAGGGATAAATAATAGAGTGTATTCCCTGAGAAGGTTGAATGATATAGTCTGTAACCGGAGAGGGATGAATAATACAGTGTGTACCCTGACAGGGATGAATGCTATTGTGTGTGCCTTGAGAATGATGAATGATACTGTATGTACCTTGAAAATGAGGAATGATATGGTATGTGCCCCAAGAGAGATTAATTATATAGTGTGTAGCCTGAGAAGGATGAATGATACAGTGTACCCTGAGAATGATAAATGACCAGTGAGTACTCAGAGAGGGGTAAATGATACAGTGTGTACTCTGAAAGGATTGAATGATACACTATGTAACTTGAGAAGGGGGAACGATATGGCATGTGACCTGAGAAAGATGAATGATATTGTGAGTATCCTGAGAAGGATGCATGATGCAGTGAGTAACCAGAGAGGAGTGTATAATACAGTGTATACCCTGAGCAGTGTGCATCTTGTAAGAGATGAATCATACAGTACCTACCCTGAGAGGGATGAAAGATCAGTATTAAACCACAAAGTGAACATATAGTTAATTGGATTGTCTGAAGTCTAAAGCTGTAGATGCTGAACTGGCACAGCTTCAAATATGGCACACACTGTACCTCCAGTTACACACTATAGCATTCATCCTTCATTTAACTTATTATCTGGAGACTTAAACCAGAAAAGATGGGCTGGGGAAGTACATCCAGCAACTGTTTTAACAAGTCAGACTTACTGTTCCTGGGTCTGAGGCAGTGAGACATTTTCTGCGGTCAGTGCTCCTTACCCCCTTGATGTCTGCACCCCCCCCAACTATTTTATACTCTATTCACAGGCCATAATTCCCTCACCTGTTGGGGTGAGCCTTCTAGGTCACCAAGGCTGACAGTTGGAGAGGAGGAGTCTACAACATAGATTGCTGCTAAGTTAATTGTTAAGGCCTGCCATTATCCTGTCCTGCCTGTTGTGTATGCTAGCTAGGAGGTGTAGGATTGCGATAGTGTGCAAACTGCCCATTTTACTTTTTCCATGGTAATGCTCCTCATTTGCATTGCCCACCTTGTCAAGCTGCAAATTCCCCTTCACTAATAATGCTCACAAGGCACACACACAGGCAAACCCCCCCCCCCCCCCCCAGAGATAGAGCTGAGCAGGCAAGTACCTTATTTCTGCCCCCCTAGTTGACTCGTCCAAGGACTGGGCTAATAATCAAATTCAGATCACTTAGTGCCAATTCCTGATAAATAGCTATAGGCATACTTTGAGCTGGAAGAGAAAGTGTACTGATATGGGGGTAGATATGTGTCATAAGCATGAACATGCAGATAAAAATGTAATACTTCATTGCAAGAGTGGGAGAAAATGAAGGTCTACAGACTAGAACTAGGGCTGTGTAATTACGTAATAAGTGTCACTGCAGGCATAGGATCTGATGGAGAAAGCTTGAATGTTTGCACTGACCCAATGTGTGACTCTGCAAGTGTGGATCAGAAAAGATAAACGGAGACGTGAAAGGAATGTGAAATAATACCGAATGCTGTACTTGAAACAGAATAAAACACATCCTTCGGATGAGTTGTTAAACTGAGGTTTCATCTTCCTAAGCTGGTAGCAGCTCAGTTGGATGAAAAAGATGCTATAAATGAATAAGAAGATTTCCCGCAGTATTCTTGTCAAATTATCCTTAACTACACACTATGATTCTCCTCCAAGAACAGACCATGCCTAATGGGACTGACCCAGTCACAAACAGTAAATAACTGAACAATAACATAAGAATAAGCAACCAACCAGGCATGACGTGGGCCTAAACAAGTCAGATTGGCCTAAAGATAGCTAGGCAGAGGGGTACAGAGTACATGGGGGGAAAGGGCCACACTAGTAGAAAAGATGTTGGGTTACTTCTCTGCAAATCAGTGATAAAAGAAATACTGTGACCTGCCCAAGAAAACAGTTCTGTAGGGAATCAGTGACAGTAGTGTAAGACAAGTAAACTGTCAGGGGCCTGCATCTAATTGCAGGAGAGAAGATGGTAAACACCATCTTCACGTGTTTGCAGAGAAAGAAGAAAAGAGGAAGGCTAAACACCTTCAAAAACCTTAAGAGTGGTAAGCAGAATAAACTTTAGGAGGAGACCATTAATCAGAAGAAAATATGCTTAATTATAAAACTATATTTTAAAAGCTGTAAATGACATAATCATGAGAGGTAGCATAATATAATTCACTAAAAAAAAGTGGTATATTCCTGAAGAAAGTTTGTAGTTCTAGAAAAGCAGCAGCAGTATTTAGGAATGTAAGGCATGCACACAGACTACCAAGAAGGAAAGGAGGTGGAACTGTGCATGCTGAGAATAACCTGATGTAATAGTTCAGGTAGTAAGGAATAGGAAGACTTAAAGTGAGCAGGCTTATGTGTGATCAGACATTGTATTTCAGTGATAAGAAATTCCCACTCAAGCTTTTTCTTAGCATCAGATTAGTGCAAAACTATTTATGCAAACAAAAACTGAAGTTTGTTGTACTTACATGTTGCAAACTCTCATTAAAAATTCACTGACTGTGTTTTCATGTTTGCTACAGAGATCCCTTTGGAAAGTACTTTTCATCCAGTCTTCAATATTGCATACCTTAACCCTACTGGAATGCCAACAGATTGACAGGAATTTTAAGGATGGTCCCAGAAGATAATTATTCTTTTTCAGTTCTGCCGGAGAATGAAAGTTGAGCAAAGGCCACAGAGAAGGGTCCAGAAAAACCTGCCGAAGTTTTCTGCATGTCTGTGACAAGTTCTTTCTGCTGTCTTTGTCCAGAAAGGAAAACAAATGTAGGAGGCACTCCCAGTTTAGTTCTGTTATATGCAGTGTCATATTTTTCTGGAAACTGAAATAGTGAAGCAAAATCTCCAAGAATGCCAGGAGCACTCTGTGAGTGCAATATTGTGTAGTGGGTGACATGAAGTATCCCCTGAACCAAATAAGGAACTGGACATATATGGCTGAGGAATGATGTTTATTTTAAGAGCAGACAACTGGGACAGCTGGGTAAAAATAGGAAACTACTACAGAGATGGTTAGAACAACAAATGCGCAACTTTCATTATCTATATGCAAAGTGTAAGAAGCAAGGCTGACAAATTAATTCTGTCATCTTGAAAAAAAGAATTATTTAAAGTGGTTCTCAGAGTTTATTGTAGAACAGATGACTGCTTTACATAACATTATCTGTGAACAGGTTTGGTTTTGCTTAGAGTGAAGAGTTCTATGAGGAAAAAATAATCCAACTGTACAAATTTTTTTTCTTTAAAGCTCAGACATGCCCATCACTCCAGCAATCTGTAAAGTTTAAACTGTGAAATGTCAAATTCACTTGTTTATACTCTAGTTAATAATGAAATGATCAAGTAGGAAAAGTTTAAACATACTGAATATGGCAACGAGCATCTGACTACACATAATGCGTGTTTAGGTCTGACTTCAGTTTGCTATGATGAGAAAAAGCTATTCACATATACTGAAAGGAACTTTTAATTTCAAGTAAGCATTTGTTTTTACTAAGACTAGTCTCTCTATTTATTTTGTAAGCCAGGCTCTTCAGCTGTTTTAGTACTGTATTAAGATACTGCTCTAAGTAAGTTTAAAGACAGCCAATCAAAAGGCACAATGTGGTAAGTCAAAACCTGTCATTGTAAGAATACTGTTAGAACTTTTGTGAAAACTTTATTTCAGTATTGAAAAATTTCCAACTATGTAAATGCATCACAGCTTGACTGTTTTCAGTAAAAAAACTTTTAAACAGAGTCAACCCAGCATTACAACTGGCATAAATCATACAATACAGATGGTACTGAAGAATCAGCACATGCCTAGTTATGGTCAAAGTGTATGTGGTAACACTGCTTTTATTTTAGCAATATAAGGAAAAGATTTGGATACTGTAGTATCAGCAAGGAAGAATATTCAGTTGAGAGTGTTAAAGACTACGAACTATTTAAATGCAGTATAATAAATAGTTCTCAGTGTCAAATTCATTCTGCTGTGCACATGGTCAATACCATCACTATAACGTCTTGTAAGGACAGGAGTTGCTGCATGAATGTGTGTGTGTGTCTATATTATCTCATCAAACGATGATTAATCAACCCCATGTAAGTGAAAGCTTACAATGTCGAAACCTCAGAACAATGATTTTTTTCCAAGGGAAAAAAATCGCTGTTCCAAAACAAAAAAAAAACCCAAAACCCTTTAAAACATTACATAAAGTGTGGGGCTTCACCCCCCCCTACTTAAATATACCAACTCTGAGATCGCACTACAGTGCCGAAAACAGCAAAGTAACGGAAGCGGCCAATTTAATTCTTTCCCAGGGAACAAATTTGCTTAAGAGCTGCTTTGCTATTTTGCCTTTTTGTTCTTTTATGTTCGATCAAGACGCATTCGACAAAATGCATCTGCGATCACGTAATAGGAACCGTGTGTGTGTTTTTATATATATATATATATATACATACACACACACACACACTAGTGTACTATTAAGTAATGAATGAAAACATTGACAACTAGCAAAAAATCACAAGACTTGAATTGCATTTTTAGGCCATTGGCAAGGGCATGAATTCCACAACAAACACTTTCTAAAATAATTTATTAATTATTTTGTGTAGTGAGATGTGCTAGAATTTAAATTTGAAAATCCCTGCATATTCATCACGGTTTAATTTTATTATGTTTTAGATATTTTAAGATGTCCCTCTCTTTAGTGTATTGAAAATTTTTCAGCTAGGCAAATGCATCTCAGTTTGACTGTTCTCAATAAAAACTTTTAAACAGAGCCAACACATTTTTTAAAGTTTTCTGCAGTATGCTTTCTAGAAATATAAATATGCATTGCTTGACTGAAAGGGATGTGAGTTGATCGGGCTACATTCTGGAAGCTGATTTACAAATTAATTTACAATTCCAAAAATCCTGGTAATTATCATAAGTTGCTCTGCTAATTTTCAACACACATTTTGTAGCTGTCTACTTCACAAATAAAAAGGAAAGATTTATGCATTGCTTCAAATGTAATTCTGTACTGCTATATACAGACTGATCAGAGGATGGAGGTCAGTACTGGAAACTTAAAAATTCAGAAATAAATTGAATTTTCTTTTGTGGAGTCTTGCAGACTTGGGGCCAAAGACATTTGTCAGGGTCATCCAGCTTAGTGGTAAGCTCTCTGCTTCACAGTTCCAAGGTTCAAGTCTGAGCTCTGGTCAATGTCAATGTAGAGGCTGCATTACATCCTTTTGTCTATGCTGTTTTGTGAAGCCCGGATCATGGCTAAACAGGGTCCCTGGACCAGTCAAGTTTCCCGATTAATAGATGAAAAATAAATAACATAAATATTCTGACAGCTTAGTTTTTAGTAACATTAATGGCTCCAATCCCACACTCAAGCCTATTTGTTACCTATTTTGTAAAGTGAATCCTCTGTCATTATTTCACGTGTAAAAATCAGGAAGTGTCTTCTTAACATGGGCTAAGTATCTGCTGTTAGTACTATAAGACTAGTATGTCTGTTGAAAAATGTTGGTTATTAGGTTGTGTTTGAAAAGCTAAAGGCAAATCCACAGGTGGATTTCAATATCTGTGCTCTGAATTGTTGATGATATACTTTTCGTAAGCCTAGCAAATCAGTAAACAGTAAGAATAGTACAATTGTTGCTGTCCTGTTCTAAAAAGGAGATTTTCCACAAAAAAAAAGTTTTTTTAGTCTGGAAAAATAGTTTTCTACTAATCCTGAGAAAAGATACCTATATTCATGACATGATCCAAATAAAGTGGTCTGTTGTATGTTACATAACAAAATATCATACATTTTCAAAACTTCAAGGCACAGTTACCAGATTTTTCACAGACATATACATTTTGAGATTTACTGATATTTTTGTCCCAGATTTTTCATCAAGTAAGCTTTATGTACATGTCTATACAAATAATAAAATGATAAAAATAAAAATTTAAATTTTATTTTGAGGCAACTAACTCTTAAAGAAGTGCAGGGGATCATACCCACAATGCTGCCAAAGTGTTGAATGTCATAAGTCAGAAGCATGACAAGAGAGTGAAACCTGAATCAAGCAGACTCGCACCTGAAAATTACCAGCAGTCTCAGGGCTCCTGAGACCAAACCAGTAGAGTGCCAACAACAGCTCTATTGTACAGGTGGGACTATGACTGTGTGACTTTAAATGCCTTCACAAGAGCTTTAAAAGCAATTCAGATCTCAAAAGGGGAGCTGTTGCAAAGGCAAGACAATAGGGAATATGAGTAAACTTTAGCCCAGGTAAGTAGACTTAATGCAACATGCTGAGCTTTGTACTTGCAAGTATTGTAGCAATACAGATGAGATACAACCTGAGCAGCCAAGTGCTCTGGACTGTGTGGAACATTTTGCATTTGAACATAAATGAGCCCATTGTTCCGCTGTTCCACACTGAAAAGCTTTGGGTCTGCTACACATTTTTTGATTAGTTCATATACCGCAATTACTGCCAATCAGCATTGGGATATATGAACCAATCAAATAGCTGCTCTGCTGGTCTGCATTGAACAGTATTGGCTCTACTACACAGTTTTTGATTGGTTTGTATACCTCAGTTATAGCCATTCAGCATCACAGTATACAAACCAATAAAGTAACCTTTCCTGAGGCAAAGGAAGCCAACAAAAACTCCCAATACTTGACCAACTGCATACCGGTAATTGTTTTCACATCACTGCAATGTGCAATGCCTTCAAAAAGGCTTTTCAAGGTGCAGGAAGATTACCTTGGACCACTGTGAGTTTAAGGAGGATATTCATGCTGTGGTTCATTGTGTTGGTTGTAGAGGAGGAAGTCAGGAAGGATTCAATTGAGTCTGAGAGTGGTGTAACTAAAGGATGAGAGAGCGCCGAATGGGAGTCTGCAGTGCTTCACAGACTAAGATCATCAGACCTCCAATAACCAAAAGGCTGAGATTTGTTTTTGCTGGATGGTGTTGTTGCTGGGGTAGGCTGTTGATTGCAATTCCTTAGTTCCTTGGATTATTTGTTCCTAAATATTGTAGACTGGAGCTGCAGCTGCTTTGTTTTCTGTAGAGGTAAGTGACTTAAAATGTACATTGTAATGCCTCTGTCCTGTTCTGATTATTTCTGGCTTTATCCCTGATTTGTCATTTAAATGTATCCCTATGTTTTGGCCTTTGCCCCCAATTATATTAGGCTTTGTCCAGATTTATTGTGATTATAGGTTAAGCAGCATGTGTCTCAAGTTAATAGCCGTCTTGTCTGTCGTGTTCTGATTATTTCTGGATTTATCCCTGATTTGTTGCATTCCTCATCCAGATTTTTGCAGAATCCATATTTTTGGTTTGTTGCTCATAAAATTTGTGGTTTTCTGGCAAATCATGATCTGATTAAAGTCACTAGATAATGATAGGCGTCTGAGTTTCATCCTTCAGAAAATGCATGGTAACACAAACATCCTGTTCTAGCAGCTTTCCAAGTTTATTATTTTTGGGCCTTTGTCCCTGAATTATATCAAGCTTTGTGCAGATTTCCTTTCCTAACAGGTTGAAAGGTAGGCTTTTCATTTTGCTTCTCAGGCTAGACATGCAGTGCACGTTTATTACCCTGCTACTATGGGCATGTATTGTAAAACAAGTAGAATATCTCATGCTTTTGTTTTTATTTGTCTAGTCAGATATTTGCACCGCATGGATGTAAGAACACATTAACAATTATCTTCCTGACTGCTCTTTGGCTATTTTCTTTTCTTCTTCGTAATATATACGTATTTGTTGCAGTGTACAGGCATGCTAGTTATTTCAATGAAAGCTGTGTTACAAAAAGTAATTGTTAAAGGAGTCTGTTTTTGTTATGCAATAGAACTTCATTCTGAGTTTATGTTTCGTGTGTGTTCATAATGTCAAGACTTAGAACTGCTCAAGGAAAACTCATTTGAGCACTACAGCTCCCAAAGTATGCTGTGTTTTTGCACTTAGTGCAACACAGTCTGTTACGTGCTGGAAAAAGGCAGTTAGAAGTTTAGTAGTATGTTTTAAGTGCTGCGATGATTTAACTAACAAAATAATTATGTTGTGTTTGCTGTCATTCGTTGTTTGTTGTAAATAATATTTTTGAAAATTTTCAATTCTTTATTTTTTCTGAAAAAAAAGAGGTGGTAGAAAATAAGGTGGGCACTGTGGGATCAGAGAAGGACTGGGAATTTGAGCTAGGCTCTTCAGTCGTTCCCTGGACTGCTAGCCTGGTAACTACCTATAAAGCTAGATGATGCCCCCAGACTTGTAATGTCCACATTCTTTCATTCTTTTGTCTGGCACTTGGTGCACAGGGTTAAGACTGTGAGCTGTAGTTGTTGTAGTATACTTGGGCATCGTTAGACATGAAGTTATAAGGTTGCCTTTACATGTGTATTGCCTATTCCCTGCTGTTGATTCTGTGTTAGCTCTGTCCCCTTTACTCCCTCCTAATTCTGATGATATCTACAGATAAGGTGATTAATTCCATCCTTGTTGTTTACATTCTCTTATTCCATCAACATCTCAAGCATCTCTGTCCCCTGATTATTTCGGGATTTGTCACTGATCTGTTGAGCTGTGCACTAAACAAGAATCAAAATTATAACTTTGTTTCACAAAGTGTTTATTACTTCACCATCTCTTATTCCATCAATGTCTCAAATGTACCGAATATTTTAAGTGTCTCTGATTGTCCCTGATTATTTCTAGATTTGCCCCTGACTTGTTGAGATCTATGCTGCTGCTTTTGGAGAAAATGTCATGCATATCATTTAATTATGACAAAGTTATACACTTCTACTTCAGAAAGTATTTATTAATTCACATTCTCCTATTTTGTCAATGCCTCAGGTTAATAGTAGCAATATCCTGAGTACTTAAGTCTGCATTTGTCCCTCATTCTGCTATGGTTTATCCTTACTCACAGTAGCATTATTTTCCAGTACGGCTTCCATAACTGGAAACTAAGCACATTCATACTAGTATCACTGCAACCTTTGTATATTTTCTTTATAATGGACCTTTTGCAGTTAAAGTGTGTTATTTGGATTTTTAAGTAGGGTATTAGGATTTCTTGTTCTACAAATGTTCATTGTTGGGATATGGTATGTCTGCCATTATGCTTTGTTGTTTTTTTTTTTGTGTTAAAGATGTGAGATCTTACATTCTTTGGTCATGACCGTTCCAAGACATGACATCTTAAATGTCACATTCTTGTAAAAGTACTGAGAACGATAGTTTTTATTAAGTTTTCAAGGCTCCTTTGCCAGGTACACCAGTGTGTAGGATAAGGCTAGGACACATCTGAAGTGGCGACGGTGAAATGCAGGTAGTATAGTCATGATGTATGTAGTTTATATATTCACTACTACTGTTTAGGTACATTTAATGCTTCAGTTTGTTGAAGTGTTTTGCAAGTACATTTGTTAAGCTGGGTTTGTTTATCCTTAATCAAGGATGCTTTGAGCATACAGCAAATGTCATTTTTGCAATGAAAATCACTCTCCCTTCTGCAACACTTGTAAGATGGGCAACTGAGCACTGGAGGATTGCAAGTGTCTTCATGGAAGCAAGGGAGTGAGCAATCTGATCATGCAGGCCTTCACATTCAGCAAAAGGAGCACAGATGAGCAGAAGAAGATGGTGCAGAAGCAGGAAATTTCCAGTGATGTGGATAGGTTGTAGTCCTACTGTACCATATCTTTGATTCTGAGGAGATGAATCTACTTTTGCTTTCTGCAGTACAGCTCAATTTCTTTGTCTTTGTTCAGTAACACCACTGTTTTACAAACCTGCTATGTACAGACTGCTGGATTACAATGAGGACAGGGATATGGATATATATGGCACTCCAAAGAAGAGGAGGAGATACCCAACTTGGCTGAAAAATTGTGTAACAGAGTGAAATATACTTTCTGTATGACCTGTAACACAGACATCACAGTCTATCATGGTGGCTGACATGATCTGCAAAGACATGTCAACAGCGAGAAACACAGACAGAATTGTAAGCATGCAGATGGAAGGACTATGGAAGACTTCTTTGGACCTCAAGAGTTTAGTGAGTACAAAGGTTGTTGAGGCAGAGGTTAGTTTTGTGTCACTCCTTGCTAAACACAACTTATCATTTGCAGCAGGAGAACACATCCTGAAATTTATTAAGAAATGTGGAGAGGATCAAAATGTTCTCAGGAAAATTAAATGTGGAGCAACAAAGGCAGCCTGTATTGCTTGGGATGTTCTGGGGTCTCATTACCAGAATGACACTGCTGCCACCTGCCAGAAATCACCATTCTGTGTGTATGTGGCCCAAAGCACAGACATGGGCAATGACAAACTTTTGGTGATCCTTGTTGGTTACCTTGATGAAAAGGCAGGCAAAAGTGTAATATGGTTCCTTCATATGCCAGAATGTGTGTCAGGAACTGAACAAGCATTGTTTAATGCTTTAATGTCCACTGACAAAATTTAACATTCCAGTTTCCAACATTGTGGGCATTTCTTCAGACGATGTTGCCTCAGTGATTGGAAAACACAATTCTCTGCTATCTCATTTAAAGGAGTTGAAGCCCACCATTATAAACATGGGGTGTCTGTGCCAGCTGGCAGATCTATGTAGTAAGGCTGGTGTGAAAGCACTAGATTCACCAGTTGAAGAATTTATATCAGACGTATACTGCCATTTCAGTTCCTGTTCACAAAGACAACAAAAATGGCAAGAATTTGCTTTGTTCACAGACACTGACCCCCCCTCTAGATCATTAGACATGCACCTACTAGATGGTAGAGTCTTGGGAAGGCAATTAACAGAACCCTGGACATGTGGCCAGCTCTAAATTCATATTTTTGTCTGCAGACCCATGATCTGCTAAGATTGACTTAATTTCCAACCACCTGCAGAGTCATGAATTACTTATGAATTTTATGTTTCTGAAGTATGCACTGGAACCTTTACTGGATTCAACAGTCAGCTTCAGAGGCGAGAAAGTCAGCTACTGCCACTGCATGCCACTGTTCATAAACTCCTGCAGCAGTACACTGGCAGACTCTTGAGACATGCAGCTGTTGCCAGACTTCTCAAACACAGTGATGTTTCTGTGTTGCCTGACAGTAGCTCTGTTCTGCCAAACAATAAGCTGCATAATGGCTAAGAAGTGAAACAGTACATGAACAGCCATGAGGAGGATATTCCGGGCACAGTTATAGAATTTATTTTTTATAAAAAATGTCAGCTTTTTATACTGCAGTGCTGTAGAAGATGCTTAAAAAGTTTCCCCATACAGGATTGCTGAATGAAAGATGCTGCTTTCCTTCTTAATCCTGTCTAAAAATTGGATCTTTCTTCTGGACTTGTCAGGGATGTCAGTTTCTGTCTGGGTGTCTGTGAAAATGATGCTGACACTGTACAGTTAATTGACGAGTTTACCCAGCATCAGATTGAGGACACAGGGAACCTGACAGGTCCAGTAGATGGGCCCCACTCATGTGTGTCCAAGTACTGGGCAGACCTTCTGGGAGACCATTGCACTGATGGGAGACTGCCACTCTTTAAGCAGCTGATGATGACTCTACTTTGCTTGCCATATTCAAATGCACAAGCCAAAAGAGTGTTTAGCATGGTACAGAAAGCTGACTGAATTGCGTCAGTCTCTCAGTAAAAAAAACATTGAACTCTCTATTAGCAGATAAAATGAATGAAAAACTGGACTGCTGTGATCTTAAGCTGCTAAAACATGGCTTAAGTACTAAGAAAGCAACAGCAGCATATAATAAGTGTGTATCTAAGGCATCTAAAGTATGACAGGATGCTGTTCATGCAGTTAGTTTACACATGGAATTGGTTGTGTGACTTGCAACAGGTCTGTTTAGAAAATGTAGTAAATGTAGCATGTGGTGTTAATGACCATGTCATTTTAGTTTTAATTTTGTACAGAAGTGCTGCTTCATGTACTTATGGTGTGGTTATAGTATTGCAGATTACAAAATAAACGTTTTGGATCTGATTCACAAGTGTGTCTTTTTGAATTTTACAAACGTTCAACCAGGCCCCATGGCAATGGCATATTTCACACAGTGCAAAAACAGGGTGTTCCACATTCTGACTGTTCACACATTGCTAGGGTTTGTGTTCCACTTTGGCCTCTCAAAAGGTTGAGGCCTATGGACACAACCAAGGTCTGTACAACCATTGGTAAGTCTTCTCAGGGAATAAAATTTAATATAGGTGATATGTTTCAAATGTTGATAGCAATATCTGGCCCTCAAATATCAGGCAACTATGAACAATAAAACAAGGATGGGGGACTTCCAAGATTGCTGCATACTAATCAACAGGTTAATTTGAGCTTTCCCAATGGGAAAAATCAAAACTGTAGAACAGAAAGTACAGTGCAATTGTCAATTTGGGTAAAATTCAGTTACTGCCTATATGCTAGCAAAGGAATTTGGAGGCACTGAGAGAAAGTCATCCAGAAAAGGAGAAGAGAAAACTCTGATTGGGAAAAATCATACAACTGTTCAGCAAAAATCAGTTCAAGTTTCAGCTTTGGTACACAATATGTTTACCAGCAATTTAGAGGAAGAAATACATCAAATGCACTCAATGATGTTTAAAATAGATGAAACACTGATGAAATATTATCAACTTAAATGACAAAAGTCTGGAAAAAAATAAAAGAAGCTTTAACCACCTACTCAGATGAACCAATAAAACTGCAAAAATCAAAGGATGAAATGAAGGAAAAGGTGGCTGAGCATGAGGCTTCCCAAGAAGAGCTGTTTCAAAAAACAAGAGTGTTAGAAGATAGATCACGCAGCAAAAAGCTGTAAGATTCTGGATACTGGCTAAGGTTCTTGCCGCCCCTATAGTGCCTTTTTTAGGCAAGGTTCAAATGACAAATTCACTACCATAACAGGAACAGGCAAGCAAAAACTGAGGGTGATGCTACTCAATGCTAGAAGTCTAAATCTCAAAATGCACTCACTCGAGGCACTTCTTAAAATGGAGAACATCGATATCTGTGCAGTGACTGGGACCTGGTTCTAGGCTCCAGAGAGCACCCCTGCACTACCAAGCTATAACTCATACCACACTTTTCGGCCATGTAACCTGGACCGGAACACCAAAGGTGGAGGTGTGTCCATATTCATTAAGGATATCCACACCTCCAGGCTAGTTGCTCAGCATAAAGCAGCCGAGGTTATCCAAGTGCAACTAACTCTGGGCAAAACTGCAATCCAAATTGTAGCTTGCTACAGATCACCCACCATGCCCCAGGATTCCCACTCCTCTTTTCTTGATGTACTGGAAAATATTAGGGTTCAACCAAACACCCTAATAATGGGCGATTTCAACTACCCCACCATTAACTGGGAAAACTACTCATGTACCAACTCCTTCGCTCAACGCTTTCTGGAATTCATAAACTCCAATGCCCTGGATCAACTTATCCACACCCCCATCAGGGGCAGCAATATCCTAGATCTAGTCATTACCGACATGAGTGACCGGTGTTCCACACCTGAAGTCAACGCTTCATTGGTCCGATAAGCTAATTACCCTAGATATCCACAGCCTGCCCCCACCCCCCATTAAGGAAACCATGGTAAAACATTTCTCCAAAGCCAACTTCATGCTTCTTAAGACAGAAGTGGTGAACTTCCTGACACCCATGCAGATGGACAATATAGTTACAACTACTGAATCCTACACAATTGCACTTTATAAGCACTTACATGAGTGCATGGATCGTGCTATCCCAAACAGAACCAAGACACTATCTTCCAAAAAAAGGAAGCCAATCTGGTGGTCTCCTGCCATAAACAAACTGTACAACAGAAGGAAGAAACTGTTGCAAAAGAGAGTAAAATCCCACGAGTGGAGGAGCTTCCTGGTCAGCCACAGTAAATGCTGCAATCCCTGATAAAATCCTCCAAAGCTAGTTACGAAAACAAAATCGCCACTGATTCTAAAGACAACCACAAAGCATTCTATAGCTATGTCAAGAATCTCAATGGCAACACTCAGATCTGCTCTGAGATACAGCACAATGGCACTAAATATACAGACCCAACTGATATTGCCAACATTCTGGCAGATAGGTTCAATGCTAACTTTACCCCCCTCTCACCCCCTAAAGAGCCCATCTCTATACCGGAAGAATGCAAAGTTCCAGTAATCATGGCTGCACAGGTAAAAACCACACTCTCCAAAGCCAAGAACACAGCATCCATGGGACCAGACAACATCCCAGGCTGCATTCTACATGAACTACAGAACAAACTGGCACCTCACCTAAGTACCATGTTCAATCATAGCCTCACCTCAGGCTTTGTGCCTGCTGAATAGCGCACAGCAACGGTTATCCCACTCCACAAGGGGGGAGCCACCATGGATGGGAACTTCCGCCCCATTAGCCTGACGAGCCTGGTCTGCAAGGCCATGGAACGTATCATCATGGAACTTATAAACAAAGACATTGGTGATCTCCAAACTCTGGACCCCACCCAGTTCGGGTTTGTAAAAGGCAGATCATGTCTCCTAAATGTGATAGACTTCTTTGAAGCAGTCACCAAAGCTGTAGGCAAGGGTAAGGTGGTTCACACAGCCTATCTAGATCTTGCCAAGGCTTTTGACACCATCCCCCACTCTGGAATTACAGATAAACTCACTAAACTAGGTATAAATCCCTATGTCACAAGATGGGTTGCCAACTGGCTCACTGACAGAACCCACACTGTGAAAGTAGCAGACTCCAAATCCAACTTCAGACCAGTGACAAGTGGAGTACCACAGGGTTCAGTCCTGGGTCCTCTCCTGTTTGGTATCTACTTCTCTAAAGTACAGGCTAACACATAAGGTCTTTGGCTAATGAAGTTTGCAGATGACTGCAAACTAGAAGCCATAATCGAAACTCCTAACGATGTGGACATCCTACAAAAGGGCCTCACTGAGACAGATGCCTGGTGTCAAAGCCATGGCCTTAAGCTCAATGCCAAAAAGTGCATTGTCATCCCCTTTGGTAAAAACTCTGTACCCATGAACTACAACATAGGTGGTAGTATACTTAACACCAAAAGTGTGATGAGACCTTGGGACACAGGTGGACAGTAGTCAGGAAATCCTTCTACATGGCACACCTCATCACAAAAGGTTTCTCATCCAGAAAAAGAGAGGCCATTGTTCCCCTCTACTCATTACTCATTAGACCCATTATAGAGTACAACACCCCTTTTGGTATGTATCTCACAAGACATCTACAACAACTGGAAAGGCCACAGAAATACCTCACAAAGAGGATTACTGGCCTCAAACAGATGCCCTATGCAGACCGTCTCAAAAAACTCCAGCTTTACTCTGTCGCATATTGCCTACTCAGAGGTGATCTCTGCCTAACATACAAAGCTATGTCAAACACAGAGCTGTTGGACATGCTCCACTTAAAGAAATCCCAATCCCTCCGAGCTACACGCTCTAGGGACCTAAACCTTGTCACCACAATAAACAGAACATGCCGGAGGGATATATTCCTGTCCCAGAGACTTCCCATACTCTGGAATAAACTACCTATCTATATCAAACAAAGCTCCTCATTAGCACTCTTCAAGAAAAATCTTGATGATTGGATGGGAAATAGGAAATTCGCCCGGGGATCACCTCTGCGGCTCTGCTCGACAGTGGCACAGGAAAATAATTTTCTTGGGTGGCAAAAGCCAGGGTATCTTTTTGGCTGGGCTTGTATAGGCCCCAGGGCTGATAGCCTAGTACCTACTTATGAACCTATGAACTTCCAAGATGGCTGTACACTGATCAACATCTTAACTTCAACTCTCCCATGTGAAAACAGAAACTGAGAAACTGCCAGAGATACTGTCAGCTTGAGTAAAATTCAGTTGTTAGCTAGATGCCTGTAAAGAATAAACTAAGACAGCCTGAAAGAAAATCAACCAGAAAAGGTGAAGAGAAAACACTGACTGGGAAGAATCCTGCAGCTGTTCAGCAAAAAGCAGTTCAACATTCAGCTTTGGTGCAATACATTGCTTCCAGTAATCTAGAAGAAAAAATAAGTCAAATGTGCTCAGAGCTGATTAAAATAAACACTGAAGGAGTATATCATCTCAAATAGTAAAAGGCTGGAAAAATGGAAAAACCTTTAAACAGATATTCACATGAGCTGATAAAAAACTGCAAAAATCAGAGGTTAAAATAAAGAAAAGACTGAGTATGAGACTTCCTAAGAACACGTTTAAAAAATTGTAGAATTAAAGGACAGAGCACATAGGGAAAATTAAAGATTTTCTGCTGTACCAGAGAAACTATGCTGTACTAATTTTATGAAGGCATAAATAAGCAACTGAATGGGTATTTCACAGCAGGAACTGTTAACTGAAAGCGCACGCCATGTGTATGCTCCAAATCTGGCCATGAGAAAACAGCCAAGACATTTATTAGTAAAGATGCAAACCTACCAGATGAAAGAGTTGATCCTGACAAAATTGTGGCAACAGGGCAAAGTATTAAAATTGGAAATAAAAGTGTTTTTGTGGAAAATGATTATATACCGTACACCAGACAGAAGAGAAACAAATTTATCCCAGTAATCAGGGAACATTGAGAGCGAGGTATAAGATTCAAGCTGCTGTATCCATCTGTCTTCAGAATATTTTTTTCCTGGAGGATCAAATACATTTTTTTATGCAAAACAGGCTAAGAAGGACATGCAAAAAATTGTCCAAAAAAAAAGAATAAGCCATCAAGTCGAAGGGTGACTGCTTCACATTCCTCTGATAATGAAGCACACAGAGAGACTTTGCCAGGTAAATATTTTCCACTGTTCCAAAGGAAAATGCTTGATAGACTGAGAAAAGCATAGGAATTGACAAAAAAAAACTGGCAGTACTGTGGAACTGAACTGGAATCTGTAGTTGAGAGATGCAGATGAACAGGAGGACCAGCAACACAGAAATTAGTGAATAAACATGAGACTGCAAAGCGTTAATGACATTTGCTGTATATAAGTGGAAAGAGTGGATTTTTTGTTGAATTTGTTAAATGTGTGAGGAAATGAAAAAGTATTTGCCTCACTTCATGTCATCAATGTTTGGAAGTGGAGAAAAAGGGAAAAAAGTAACTAAGTAAAATAATTTCTTTTCTTATCAGTATTTCTATGAATTGTTTCACAATATACATGGCATATTTTATAACAAATTATTTTTAGTTGTTCTTGTAGGTGGTAAAGTTATTAAAGTTAACAGGTGACTATTTTTCTTCCTCTTCTCTTTCTTCCTTCTTGTTTGGTATTAAGAAATGTAGGCATTACAGTGCAAAAAGAGAAGAAAAGCTAGACAAAAGCATGTTTTTTACGTTAATAGGCTGTAATTTCGGTTTGTTGAGGTGGGAGAAGGAGTGCAAAAGCACACAGATTATAATACATGTACAGCTGATATGTTTTCTCTTACTTTTGTATAGATGAATGTCTGGATCAAGACCCTTGGCTTAATCAAATAAATTTTAAAGTGGAAACAACTATGAGAACATTAAATACAATGCAAGTTTTCCTTTAGCAATAAATATTTCAGGCTGCCAAATAGGAATACATTTTCCTTTTTTCTCTTACTTTTCCATGAAGGCAAGCTGATAACAGGGCAATAAAAAATGGAACACTGGTTTCTTCAAGGCTAAAAGTTAATGATTTGTGATAGTATGCAGGTAGTGTTCACATCTGGGGGAATAAAGATAAAAAATAACAGATACCAATTAGTGTAAGTAGAGAGACAGGAAATAACATGCATCCTAGCATGGATAAAGTACAGTTTTGTACCTACCATAAATGTAGATGTTCGAGTGCTCATACAGCTGCAGTCATTACAGATGGGTTATCAGGCGGGTCCTCGGTCGGCCGAACTCCAAAGTCTAGGTCCGGCGTCGGTTGTCGTCGCTTCTTCCCTGACGTCAGTGCGGCAGGGGTATAAAAGAGGCAGCCGACGCCATCTTCTTCAGTTTTTCTTGCCCCAGATGTCAGGTGCCCCCAGAAGGAAGGCAAAACATAAACTTATGTAATCATGCAATATAGAATAATCAAAAAACAGTAGTTGCAAGCAAATACACCATAAAAGAATATCCCAAATAGGTTGTATGAGAAGGTGTTTGTCATAAGGCCTGTCCTAAGAGGGGATGGAGGGGGGGAAACCTGGACTGCAGCTGTATGAGCACTCGAACATCTACATTTATGGTAGGTACAAAACTGTACTATGTTCATCGTGCATACAGCTGCAGTCATTACAGATGGGAAGAATCCCAAAGCTAAGTAGGGGTGGCAGGCACTAAGTGGAACTAGGAGGAGCAAGGATGCCCTGCAAAACAGCTGTGGCAAATCCCGCTCTAGATTTAGAGTAAAGTGGAAGGTGATAGTGTTTGGAGAAAGTGTGCACTGAACTCCAAGTGGCTGCTTCCAAAATGTCCTTGGTAGGAACCCCCCTGAGGAAAGCTGCAGAGGTAGCTGTGGCCCTGGTGGAGTGGGATCTGATGCTGGAAGGCACAGCTTTTCCATGAAATGAGTAACAAAAGCGTATGCAGTGGGCTATCCATTTTGAGATTGTCTGTTTGGAAATAGCCTTTCCTTGAGCACCTGTAGCATAGGACACAAAGAGTTGCTCGGATTTCCTGAATGGCTTTGTCCTGTCCAAATAATAACAAAGTTGTCTGTGAATGTCCAAGGAATGCAGTAGTCTTTCCCCTTTGTTTTGTGGATTAGGGTAAAAGGTAGGTAAGTGGATAGTCTGATTCAAAGCTACACTGGATACTACCTTTGGCATAAAGGTAGGGTTGGTTCGTAAGGAAACTCTGTCCTGATGGAAAATGATGAAAGGTTGCACAGCCATGAGGGCCTGTAGTTCCGAAACCCTGCATGCTGAGGTGATAGCCAGAAGGAAGGCTGTTTTCCATGACAAGTATTGTAGTTCTGTTGAAGCAGCTGGTTCGAAGGGAGGAAGGGTCAGCTTTTCCAATATGAAGTTGAGGTCCCAAGCAGGGACTGCTGGTTTCCTTGGGGGTTTTATATTCTTTGTCCCTCTGAGGAACTGTCTTGAGAGAGGATGAGAGAATAAAGGAGGATCTGTGTTGTATTGTGCAGAAATGGCTGAAGCGTGGATTTTGATGGAGGAGAAGGAAAGTCCATTGTTTAACATCTCAGCTAGGTACTGTAAAATATGAGGTAAATTTATTACCCAAGGATTCTGGCCCTTTTCCTGATTCCAGGCACAAAATTGTTTCCATTTGGCAGAGTAGGCTTTTCAAGTATAAGGTCTTCTGGCCTCCAAGATGACACCCTGCACCTCCTTGGAGAGGAGGGTCTGTTGGGAAATCAAGGGATTATCCATGCAGCTAGATTTAGGGTTTTGAGCTGGCTGTGAAGAGTCTTGAAGTTGTGCTGGGACAACAGAAGAGGGACTAGGGGTAGGATCCATGGTGGGGAATGTGTCAGGCTTTTCAGGAGCGGATACCAGTGTTGTCTTGGCCAATCTGGAGCAATGAGAATCATTTTCGGCCTCTCTGCTCTGGCTTTTAATAGAACTTTGGGCAGCAGAGGAAGAGGCAGAAAGGCATAGACTGTCAACGTTGTCCAATTGAAAGAAAGTGCATCCACTTTCCAGGCTTGTGGATGATAGGTCCTTGAACAAAATTTTTTCAATTGGTAATTTCTGTGGGTAGCAAAGAGATCTATGTCTGGCTGTCCCCATGCCTGAGTTATCTTTGTGAAAACTTGAGGATGTAACTTCCATTCGTGTGGATCTGTCATATTTCTGCTTAGGCTGTCTGCCAGTGTGTTTTCCTTCCCTGGCAGGAATTGTGCCTGAAGTTGAATTTGTAATTCCAGTGCTGTGTTCCATAGGGTCATGGCTTGTCTGCACAGGGGGTATGAATGAGTTCCCCCCTGTTTGTTTATGTACCACATCACTGTGGTGTTGTCTGTCCTTATCAATAGCTGGCCTGGATGCAGTAGGTCTTTGAAGGCCATAATAGCATTTTGCACTGCTAGCATTTCCTTTTGGTTGATGTGTAGGTGCTTCTCTTTTTGGGACCATTTTCCCTGAATGCACTGATCTGTCATGTGTGCCCCCCAGGCATAGTCTGAGGCATCTGTTGTGATGATTTGAGTTGCTTGAGGTACGCAGAAAGGGAGACCTATGTTTCTTTGGCATGCTTGAGCCCACCACAGAAATTCCTTTTGAAGGCATGGAATGAGTGGTATAATTGTTTCCAAGCTGTGGCTGTGTTGAGACCATAAGTTTTTTAGGTACCATTGAAGTTTCCTCATATGCAGCTTTGCACATGGGATCAGTAGGATGCAAGATGCCATGAATCCCAGAGCCTGCAGGACTTTCCTTGCAGTCAGCCTGGTGAAGGTTGCCATTTTGCTGAAGTATTGAGACAGTTTCCCTTGTTTGTCTGGTGTGAGGTAGGCCATCTGGGTGGTTGTATTCAAGCTGGCACCCAGGAAAATTATTTGTTGAGAGGGTATTAGTTTTGATTGCTTTTTGTTGACTGTGTATCCCAGAAAGTTCAACAGTTTTATTACAAATGCCAGGTGTTTCAGAAGTATGTCCTTGCTGTCCGCTTAGATCAGGCAGTCGTCCAGATATGGGTATATTTGTATTCCTTGAAGTCTGCAGAAGGCGATTACTAATGCCAGGCATTTTGTAAACACTCTGGGTGCAGTAGATAAGCCAAAGGACAATGCAGAGAATTGATAATGGGTTGAACCTGCAAGAAATCTGAGGTATCTTCTGCAATCTTGTCTGATAGGGACATGCAGGTATGCCTCCTTGAGGTCCAATGTTACCAGCCAAGACTCCTTGCCCAGCATGGGAAGAAGCTGCTGTAATGTGAGCATCTTGAATTTTGGTACCTGTAAATATGAGTTTAGGATGGATAGGTCTAAGATAGGTCTCCAATCTTTGTCTTTCCTTGGTACCAGGAATAGTCTGGAATAAAACCCTTGACCTTGTTCTTTTGCAGGTACCTCTTGAATCGCTTTCATGTCCATGAGAGCTGAAATTTGTTTTGTGCCTCTGCCCTTTGATTTTGTGGCAGGTTTGGCATGCCTCTCATTTTGGAAGGGTGTGAAAGTGGAACCTGTAGCCTCTGTCTATAATGTCCAGAATCCATTTGTCTTTTGTAACAATATGCCAATTTTTTGAGAATAATGCTAGTTTTCCGCCCAAAGGTGCTGCCATTAAAGCTTTGCTTGGCAGGTAAAGGGGGAAGTCATTGTGTCTGCTTTCTGAATGACTGTGATCTATCTTCTCCACCTCTTGGGGTTGGTGCTTGCCACTGTCTGGCTCTGAAAGATCCTTGAGGTTGCCCTCTACCCCTTGGGCGTCTGTATCTGCCCCTTTGAGGTCTGTCCATGGCTGGAAAGGACCAATTTTTTGAAGGCCACTTTCTGCTGAAACGTGGAGGTTGTACCTGCAGGAAATCTTTCACTGTTTGCATTGATTACACTTTTTCCTCCATTTTCTTTAGTACCTCCTCAGCTTTAACACCAAACAATACATCTTTTTGAAGAGGTGCATCTAGTAATTTAGCTTTGACATGATCTAGTAAGGCTTGCTCTTTGAGCCAAGCATGTCTACGTATAACAGACCCCGTAACAGCAGCTCTACATGAGGCCTCTAAAGCATCAAAACCACACTGCAAGGTATGTTTACCCACTTGCTGTGCACCATGCAACAAATCCTGCAACTCTTTTAAATCTGGTTGTGTCATTTTGCTTTTCAACTGAGATAACAAAAACTGTTGATACTTTAACATATGGAACTGACAGTTTAATGCCCTCATGGTTAAAGTGGCTGAGGTATACAACCTTTTCCCCACCTTTCTAAAGCTCTGGAATCTCTCTCTGTAGGTAAAGGGTTTTTAGCAGTAGAGGCCTTAATTCCCTTAGGACCCTGTGAAATAGTTTCTGGGTCAGCAGTATGGCTTTTGTATAGGAACTGGTGTGAATCAGGAACCCGGTAATACCTGTCTGGTTTAACAGGAGCTGGAGGTAAAGAATCTGGATTGAGGCTGGCTTCTGTGTACACATCATCTAATATATCTAAAACAGGAGGGATAGCCAGGGGCCTATGCTGGGGGAACAAGAGAAAATCCCTGAGCCTTTTCTTGGAATCTGAGTAATCCTGGCCTTCCCAGTGAAAGTGTTCCCTCAATGTATGTAGGGTTTCCCCAAAAGAGTAGTCCTCAGGGGGGGAGACCGAGGGAATAGACTCCTCTGCATCAGAGTCTTCAAAAGGAGAATAGGCATAGTCCTGATCCTCAGAATGTTCAGAGGTAATAGAGGCTTGATCTGAGGAAAGGTAGTCTTCCTCTAATCTGGGCCTTTTGTCCGAGGGGGGTTGAGAACCCCTGATAAGAGTAATCAAATCCTCAGCCATTTTGAGCATCTGTTTTTTTAGGCATGGGACCTTGAGAGGGGGTCTGAGGTCCCTGTTTTTTGTTTTTCATGGCTGCTTTAGATTTTTTGAAAGCTTTAATAGAGAAGGAGGAAGGCCTGAAGAGACCTTGAGAAATGGCAGGCCTGTCTAAACTCTGAGTTTCCCCGCCAAGAGTAGCGTCGGTATCTGTAGTAGGAATGGGGACCGAGGACCCTACGACCTCGGGTACTGAAGACACCGGTAATCTAGTGTCATCGGTACTCAGGGGCTGTGTAGGCACCTCACTGAGAACTGGTAGTCGGCCTTAGCATGGTGTCAGTAGTAGTCGCGGACCTCGTATGTCGGTCCTTATCTTTGCGTCTTTTACTCAAAACTGGAGTCAGTGTATCCGACGACATAATATAATTAAATTTTTTACCAAAATAGTGAAAGGAGAACTCCGCCCGACGCTTAATAGTGCACTTGTTGAATCTAGCACAAAAACGGCAGGCCGAGATGTCGTGGTCTGGGCCTAAGCAAGGTATACAGAAAGAGTGGAAATCCTTATGCGGTATTTGCTTCCCAAATGAAATGCAATTATTAACTTTGTCTGACATCGGTCTGAGGCAAGAAAAGTTTCCCCAACGGGGTACTTAGCTTTCAAGAAGACTTCGGCTGAAATATTTTCGTAAATCTCAGGAGCTGGCCGACCGGCACTTGCGAACTGCTTCTGCTTCGGGCACCGCGCGGCAAGAAAGACTGGAGAAGATGGTGTCGGCTGCCTCTTTTATACCCCTGCCGCACTGACGTCAGGGAAGAACCGACGCCGGACCTAGACTTTGGAATTCGGCCAACCGAGGACCCGCCTGATGGCAGGATAACCCATCTGTAATGACTGCAGTTGTATGCACGATGAACATCCTCAATTTCAGGTTAATTAGAGCCTGTTTTTTAAAACAAGAAATATCTTTATTAAATTATCATGTATGACATTGGCAACCTTACATTTATATAAATGAAAATAAACCATAGCGACACAATCTCAGCTGCAAACATTATACATTACAAACTGTGACGATGCAACTGTAGCTGAAACATTATACATCATTTTAATATATCCACTCATTGTCAGTCAAACATAGCTCATTCAGATTCTGCCTTCTTTTAAACCTTGTTCCTCCTCTGCATATATTGAGCCACATTTCCCATTTTTCCTATGTAATTTGCTCCTACCCTTTTCTAAAGATCATATTTCCAGTTATTTTATCTCTGTTGCTATTATCACTACCTGTAGTAAAGTTGGTTTAGACTTTGATTTCCATTTTCTAGTAATTGCTTTTTTGGCAGCCATCATAATTAGACTCAGCAAGGCCTTACTATGTCTAGGCAATTCTGATTCTGTATCATAGCTCAAAAAAAATGTCCCTAGTTAATCCAATTTGCTCACCCAGCATCTCCAACAGAGCAGTCTGCAGGGAATCTTTAAAGTCTGCCAACTCATTACACTCCCAGAAAATAAATTCCCAGTTACCTTTTTCTACCCCATCACACCTCCAAAATTTACTGTCTACCTGAGGAAAAATTCTTTGGAGTCTGGTTGTGGTATAAAAATACCTATGTAAACACTTCCAGACAAAGATCTTAAACCTTCTAAATTTTGTTAAAAAACAAAACCCCACATAGAATACCACACACAAAAAAAAATTCACTATTTTAGTGCTTTCATACCTAAACCACGGAACTTCATCAGAAACATAAAAAAACAGTTTACTTCCTAATTTTTTAAATACCCTTAAAGGCACCAAAAAGTAAAAAGCCTTTTAAAGGGATACACTTTAAAAACACTTTACAAATATATGATGATGTTTGAATATATTAAAAGTAGATAAAAAATAGTATTAAACACAGAAAAATATTAGAAGAACGATATATATATATATATATATATATATATATATACACTTAAATACTCAAATATGCAGCTTTAATTAACACAGGTTTAACAGAAATGTGGTCATTAAGTCCAGGTGGAACACTGGTAATCAACATTTTTAATGATAAATAGACAATAAACATAGGCTTTGTAGAAAGACAATGAACACATTTTGTAAAAAAAAAAATACATACAGTACTTGAAGAATAAAAAGCCTTCAAATAAAGACTGTAGTTTATTTCAAGGTTAACAGTTTTTAAAATACTTAGGAAGTTTCAGACATTGTATAGGAGTAGATAGGGAAATTAGAATATGCTAGTGGATATAGAGAAAGTTCTTAGGAAGGTTGAGACGAAGCTACTTAATGGAGGAAAGGAAAAGAGTGGTTAAGGAAAATTGTATTTGATTATTGTGGCTTAGACTGTTGTGCACAGGAACAGATATAATTGTTGAGGTAGTGGCATTTTGGTGCAGATTTGAAAGTTTTTAATGAGTCTAGCTGAGTGATAGGGGAAGGCAGGGCATTCCATAATCTGGCAATGGTATAGGAGTATAAGCACTGTCTAGCTCTTTTGTTGGGTTTGGTTATACTTAAAAGCGGTTTGTTAGTGGACCAAAGATTCTGGTTTGGGATATATGAACATAGGATAGAATGAAATGGTGGGCAGTTGTTGGTTTATATATCAGTTTTTGGGCAATAGTTAGTTGGGTATAATATAGGTAATGGGGGGAATTCAAACCAATTCAATTCTGAAATGGCCTGGCAATGGTGTGTGTGGTTTGGCATCATTGGTATTACTACTTTTATGTAATGGAGTAACAATGGATTTTTTCCAGAGTTGGGGGACATTTGATTCTGAGATGGATTGGTTAATAATACTTTCAGAATAGGCTATTGCATCTGCTGTGAGTTTTAGATATTCAGGTGGAAGATTATCGTCTGAAAGGGAGCATGGTCTTAGTTTGGTTAAAAGCTTAAATAATAGGGAAGTAGATACTGGCTGTATAGAGAATGCAGGAGTTAATGGGCTATTATTAGAGGTTTCAGATAAACGGACCAAGTAAAACAAGTTTACCTGACCTAATGTTCTTTCTTTGTACTTAGGTCCAAGTGGTAAAAAGTCCAATAAGCCAAATGTCGACCACACCGTGTTGCTCCAAAATAAAAAGTTGTTTATTTAAGCGATACCAACTTCAATAAAATTTGGTTAGTTAAAACAACACAAGATAAAACGCTTTTCGTTTCCAACAGTTCAGAAACGTTTTCAGATCGATCGATTTTTTTTTAAGCAAATTCCCCTAGGAAGTATGTATAGAATTTTAGAACATGCACAACCCTTTCAACCAATAACCAATAACTACCATACAAATAAAAATGTATGTGCACCAAATCCACCTAAATTGCAAGTCTTAATAACTGCCTATAAATTTTAATGTGCCAAAATATAAACCAAAAATATAGTAAATCTAAAAAACAAATATATTGTTATAAAAACTATTAACTTCTAACCATTTAATAGCACCATCGAATGGGTGGCGCTTCCCATACTTTTGAAGGGCCATGGGAAACTAGGATCGAATATGGGGAGATTTTTTGGCAGCTTACTTTAGAAACAAATAGACCACCTGGCCTTAATGAAAATATTTCCCTAGCTCCCATCCTTATACTTAGGGCAGCTAAGTTATAGATTGAAGTATGGGAAGCACCATCCACAGTTTTATACAAGTTTTATTTAAGTCAAGTCTTGAAATGACAAGATCATTAACAATTATTTTTGTAGTAGGTCACATATTTTTACATTAAAGTTGTATTTTAAAACATTTTAGCAACACTATATTTATTTGTATTAGTATTTAAATGTGTACTTATGCTGTAGTTGTCATAATGATTTTAACCAATAGATGGTGTTATTAGAAGTTAATAGTTTTTATAACACTATAGTTTTTTTTTTAGATTTACTATTTTTTGGTTTATATTTTGGCATGTTAAAGTTTATAGGCAGTTATTAAAACTTACAGTTTAGTTAGATTAGGTACACATACACTTTTATTTGCATGGTGGTTATCTCAAAGTCAAAGTAAACTTTGTCATTTAGAACTACACGTGTTGCCTAAATGAAATTTTGTGCATCAGCTCAATTCTTTAGATTACAAAGGAAAGTGAAACAACACATACAAGTAGAGGAATAAACATAACAAATACAATACTACTCCCAATACATGCAAGAAAGAGTAGAGACATTTACCAACACTTGTATACAAAAAGAATACTTTCCTCTGAGTTAAATTAACTACCCTATTTAAAGTAATACAAAACATACTACAGATTGAACAATGCTTAAGTTATTTGTCCAATATTGCACTTGAGTGGGTTAAATAATACTATGTATATAATAAATAAATATTGCACTTACTTGGAATACATGTATCTATTGCACAAATTGACAAACATTTACTTGTGTGTCCAGACACCTGGGACTAGTGCCAGAGTTCAGAAGTCTAATCACTGTAGGGTAGAAACTGTTATTGAATCTTATAGTCCTGCAGCAGACACTGCAATATCTCCTGCCAGATACCAGATGGTTAGACAGTCCATAAACAGGATGCATGGTGTCCTGAATTATTTTGGTGGTCTTTTGGATGCTTCTTGCAGAATAAAGTTGTATCAATGGAGGTCTGGAACCTGTTTCCTTCTCTGCAACCCTCACCACTCTTTGTAGCACCTGCCTTTCTGTAACTGTGCAGCCTCCAAACCACACTGTGAAGTTGCAGGTGAGAATGCTCTGTATTGCACCTTTATAAAAGGTGGAGAGAATAGAAGGGGAAGCTTAGCTTTTTTCAGCCTTCTTAAAAAGTGGAGGCAATGGTGTGCTTTCTTGACCACTTGGCTGATGTTTCCCAATCACAAGAGATCCTCTATGTGTACACCCAGGAATTTCATACTCTTACCCTTTCCACACTCTCACCATTGATCCTGAGCACTGGGTGGTGCATTCCTTTTCCTGAAGTTGATAATCTCTTTGGTCTTGCTTACATTCAGGTCAAGGTTGTTACTCTCACACCAACTAATCAGAGATGCCTTCTCCTGTCTGTATGTCCTTTCATCCTCCTTTGTGATGAGCCCCACAACTGTGCTGTCCATCAGCAAACTTGATGATTTGGTTGGATTTGTGCTTAGCATAGCAGTCATGGGTCAGGATGGTAAATAATAGTGGGCTGAGAACAGATCCCTGTGGAACCCTGGTGTTAATTGTGATGCACTTTGATGTGTTCTTACCCAAACACACCCTTAGTGGTCTCTTAATCAGGAAGTCCATGATACAGTTACAGAGATGTTTACTAATTCCTAAATGTGCCAGTTTTTTAGTCAGCTACATTGGTGCAGAACTGAAGTCTATGAACAGCATCCTCACTTAGTCGTCTTTGCCCTCAAGGGAGATGTACAGTGCTACTGATATAGCATCAGCTGTGGATTGGTTAGCTCTACATGCAAACTGCAGAGGGTCAAAATGAGGAGAGAGGCATGATGAAAGATGTTTTTTGATCAGTCACTCAAAACATTTCAGAACAGTGGAAGTCAGAGTGACAGGTCTGGAGTCATTAGAGCTGGAGGAGTGGTCTTCTTAGGTAGTGGGCTGATGTTAATTTCCTTTTAGCATGCATAGTTGATCAGCACAGCCTTTTAACATCTTGCCCAGTATGTATGTTGTCTGGGCCAACACCCTTCTTGGGGTTCGCTCTCTTCTTACCTACTCTGTGCTGAGGCTGAGTATTGCATCCTTCTCATCAGTGGGTAGCCTTAGTGCCAGCCTGTTGTTGAAAGGGTTATGTATGTTCTAAAATTCTATACATACTTCTTAGGGGAATTTAATTAACATTATGATGTCTTTTATCCAGAATGTGTGTTAATTTTTTGATTGATTTTTAATGTTGCAATATGATTGGTGGCTCAATGGTTGAGTTTTTTGAGGGAAGTATATTTATACATAGAACTCATTCACCTGTGGTTTACCATCTGAAGAAGTCCGAGAGTGTTTGGATTAAAAATGCAGTGAAAAGGTTAAAGCATTTAATGTTTTTTGTTTTGGAGATAAAAATTGTTTTGACATTGGCAGCTGTCCTATTTCCTGGTATTTGGCAGTGCCTTTGTGGTGTTTTCTGGTTGCTGCAGCTTTGTTGTTGTGGCTTTGGGCACTGTGATTTCCTTTGTTTGGTTATTCCCTGAATAATGGAATACATTTTTTCCTCTTCTGTTTGGTGTGCAATGAGTAGTCATTCTCCACAAACAAATAACCACACAAAAGAAAAAAATAAAACCACTGGCAGGAACTACTCCAAAAATAAAAACAAAAATAGACTTTAATTTCAAAGACAAACTTGATTATCTCTAGTGCCTTGGCAAAAGCCTTTAAAGAGTACTGGAAAACATTACCCATCAAACTAATAAAATACACCTATCAATTATATAACCACTAATAAAACCACAAATCCAATTAAATAAGTACCTTCCAATTACAATCCAAACTAAGACCTGAGGGACACAGTATTAAATTTTATAATAAAAATAGACTTCTTATACATAAATTTTCTTTTGTATGCAATCTCTGAACAAAACCTCATAGGTCTTTTTTTTTAAAATATTGCCTCCAACCCCCCAGGATCAGAATTGTGAAAATGTGCAAAATGAAGTGCAATGGAACTTTTGTTTCTAACCTGTTTAATGTTTCCAATATGCTCTTGTAGCCTGATTTTAAATTTCCTTTTACTCTCACCAATGTAAATCAAACCACAAGTAGCATTTAAGTGCAGAGATAATATCTTAAGTTTCACAATTATAAAGGTCAGAACTATAAAAAGAAACTCCATTCGCACAAGGAAAATTTCTGACTACATATTGACAAACACAACATCTGCATGAGTAGGTACCTAAAAAATCAGGAGAAGCAGAAGATGCAGAAAAAGTTTGAGGGGATAAGCAAAAATAATTATGAACTAAAATGTCTCTCAAATTTCTTCCCCTTCTATAAGAAATACTAGGAAAAAGAGGAAGCACACTAGTCAAATCCCTGAACATAAGCACAAAATTCAAATAATACTTAACCAAGACAACTACCTCGAAACTAAAAACACTATAAGTAGTCACAAAATAAATATTTCTTTAGTCACTATTCTATCACCTTCATAATAATCTAAGGTAACATGGCCATAACCACCAAACTTACTCCTAGCTACCTCCATAGGTACAGACCCATCCATAATTGTCATTCTCCATAGTCTGCTGTCTCCCACATTTAGTACTTTGTCCTTCTGCCACAATTTTGTCAGAATCAACCCATTCTGCTGGTAAGATTGCATTTTTAGTTTTAAAGGTCTAGGTTGTTTTCTCATAGCCAGGTTTGGAGCATACACACAATGTACCCTTTCAATTAACAAATCCTGTTGTGGAATACCATTCCAATTGCTTATTTGTGCTTTCAGAAAGTAATGCAGTCTGTTCCTTCCAGCTTCTCAAGTACAGCAGTAAATCTTAGGTTTTCCCTACGTGCTCTGTCCTCTAATTCTATTATTTTTGAAACATCTCTTCTTGTGCAGTCTCATATTCAGCCAGCCTTTTCTTCATTTTGACCTCGGAGTTTTGCAGTTTTATCACCTTATCTGAGTATCTGTTTAAAGCTTCTTCTGTTTTTCCAACTTTTATTGTTTGAGTTGATATACTCCATCGGTGTTGCATCTATATTAGTCAGGTTTGTGTGCAGTTGCTTTATACTTTTCTCGAGGTTACTGGAAGTTATGTCTGCTTGCACTGCTTTTTGCTGAACAGCTACAGTACTTTTCCCAGTCAGTGCTTTTTGTCACCTTTTGTAGCTTATTTTCCTTCAGGCCCTCTATATATATTTTTTAACTTGCATGCAAACAGTGCAGTTACTAGCCAGTTACTGAAATTTACTCAGAAATCCACTGGATTTCTCTGCTATGTTTCTGTTTTCACACTGGGAGAGCTAGAATTAAGCTGTTACTCAATGTGCAGCCATTGTGGAAGTCTTAGAGCCTGTGTTAGCAGTTATCTATTAGGCAGAAATATTCCCATTAAGAGGGTTAAACTTCATTATTTTAAGATATACATAGTTGTGTGTGTTTGCATTAAGTTAACAGGTTATGGAGTGTTCTAGGAGTGTTTTTTTTTGAAGGTTTTATTAAAATAAAAATTCTTGCAAAATATGGCATAGGTCACAATGCTGATGCTAACAAAAGCTGTAAAAAGGATTAACCTGCCAAACATTAATGGGTGCGTGTAACACAAAAGCTGGAAATATACATTTAAAGAAGCTGCTATATATAATAGGAGGGAATAATGACTTCTTACCACAATGACAACACTTTCCATAATGTGAATGGTGTCACAGGTATAGACAAAAAGGAAATAATTATATTATGAAATGCAGAGTGCAAATAACAATACTACAGGGGACACATTTGGAAATAACTGAGCATGTGAATTTGATAAAGAAAGGATTTTAGGATAGATATTCTGCACAGCATCAGGGACAAAGGAAAAGAAGAGTACTTTACTTATTGGTAGAGGAGCTCCAGTAGTAATAGAAGAGGAAAAGAGATAATTGCAGATTTGTAGTAGTAAGGGGCTACTAAGGGATGAGGATTATGCTGACATGTATTTATATTCCACTTAAAAGTACTAGTTTTGGAGCTTTAAAAAGTTTGGGGGAAACAACTTTCAAAAGGGAATATTACTCATAGGTGGAGAATGGAATTTGATTTTCAAGAATGAGTATGTATTTGTGGGGGTGCTAGAAGGGAAATATAACAAGAGGATGAATTTCTGAAGAAATGTATGAAAATATTTGGTATGAAAGACTTGAATTAAGTAGTAGGAATTGAGAGAATTATTCCCCAGGGTACAATAACTGGCCTAGACTTGAAAGTAATTATATTTCATGGGAACGTCCATTTAGTTGATAACCTTGATACACATCCAATAACTATTTAAGATCATGCATCAGTAATTACTAAGATAAAATGCAGGGTAATGTGACACTGGTGCTTCCCCACTTACCTGTTAAAAAGAGAGAAATTTAAGGTATAGGCACTAGACATTATCTGGGAGTTATTAGGGAAGACAGAAAGTACTCCAGGAGTTATAGCTAGTGAGTGGGATAAAATGAAAGTAGAGTTTAAAAATAAGGTAGAAATAAAAGAAACCAAGATCTGGTTAAGTAATAAGAATTATTACAAGGGCTGACACAGGTTAAAGTATTACAGAATAAAGGGAATCTCACAAGAGGAGGCACAGCTGCAGAGTTCTAAAGAGAAAATAAGGGAGTACCTGAATAATATGGACTCCAGGACACAAAAAACTTTTGGCACAACCTAGGCAACAAAAAGAAAGTTTTGTTTGCCAAATCTAGGGGGGCTATAACAAGAAAAATAACAACGGATACTGCAGAGGTATTAGACATATTTTGCAATGTTATGACAATTTGTATAAAGCAGAGAAGTGGAGAAATCAAGAAAGAGCACAAAAAGAAATTTTTATGAATGACTTACAGTAAATATGCCAAGGTTAGAGACAGACAAGGCTCAACAACTAACAGTTAAGATAGGAGGAGATGAGATAAAAATAGTGATATATAACCAATCCACAGGAACGTCCCCTGGAATAGTTGGTATTCTGATGGAAATCTGGAAATTAGGAGGGAAGAAAGTGATAAAATGTGTAGGGTTTTGTTTAACAGTATTTTAAAAGGAATGGAGCCATTAACATCCTGGAAAAAAGCTGTGGTGGCTATAATACCTAAAGACAGAAAAGACCCATCTGATCCAGCCTCATATAGGCCTATTTCAATTTTAAACCATGAGTATAAAGTGTTTATATGTCTATTAAGGTTAAAGGAATGGGAAAGGTAATGCCAAAATTGCTAGATATGGGCCAATATGGTTTTGTCGAGGGGAGGCAAACATTTGACAGCACTATAGAATTATGATGATCCAGGGGGGAAACAGAGTGTAAGAGAATCCTGCTGTTATTGACGGGTCTTGATGTAGAGAAATCATTCAACAGAGTAAGTTGGGATTTTATGAGTAGGGCTGATTATGGCAAGCCAATAATAATGTTAATTAGAAGGATATAGGAGGGATTTGATGCAAAAATCAAAGTGAGAGGGATCCTCTCTAAGTTGTGTCTGAACAAAAGAATGAGGCAGGGGTGTACTTTTTCCCCCTTTGCTATTTGAGCTATAGTTAGAATCACTGGTGAAGAAAATAAGGGACTCAGAAATTTAAGAAAATAATTGGTATGGTGTTCAAGAAAAGTTAGCATTATTTGCAGATGATATTATTTTGTACCTGATGGAACTAGAAAGGGACATCACAGTGTTGTGGAATATTCTGAGACAGTTCTGTTTTTTTTCAGGATATGAAATTAATGAGAATAAAACAAAGGCTATAGCTATGAATTACATACCCACATATGAACTGGTCTAACAATATCAATATTTATGGGGACATGATGAAATTAAGTCTTTAGGAGTATGGATTAAAAGGGTTTAAGTTATGTGAGAGCTAAGGATATGTGGGAAGAGATTAAACAAAAGATAATAAAAAAAATCTGAGAAATTGGAAGCTCTTGCCTATGGATATGGATAGCAAGATACAAGCAGTAAAAATGTTTTAGTCCCTTTAGTTTTATACACAGATCAGGCATATTTTTATAATGAGAAATTCAGGACAGTAATTAATAAAGAGCTGAAAGATTTTATTCATGAGGAGAAGAGGACAACAGTCAAGCGAGATAAATTGCTCCTCCCAACAGAACAAGGAGGTTTAGGATTATCTGATTTGTTGGGATATTTTACAGCTACACAGTTAAGGCTCTTATACACAACACAAGCAGAAAGCCACAATTCAAATTGGAAAGGGATGATGGTGAAGCAGGGGGAGGGGTGGAATTCAAGAAATAAGGAAAGAATGGGATTTTGGTAGCAGATCCTTAAGAACAACAGTCATACAGAATATTACATTTATAAAGTAGCAAAAAATATACCAAGAACTAAGCCAACATGGGAGTGGAGAAAGGAGATTCTGCCAATAGGGATGACTGCAACTTGGGTACAGAGAATAGACAAGAGGGGGCTGGAATTTACTGGAGAAAGCTGGCAAAGGAACCAAGGTATAGGGAACAAATAATTAGAGAAGGAAAGGTAATATAATGGGAAAACGCCAAGATGATGTTTGGACAGACTAGTGATTAACTTCCTTATCAGGGATTTATATCAGAATATAGACAAAGGAAAAGGGATAGGGAATCCTAAAGGAAAAACCTGTACTTGTTATTTTTAATTGAATCTAGAACAGAAGCTGCTATTAAGAAAGGGTTAATTAATATTGCAAATACAATATTACAGTATAGCTATAAGAATCAATCATTAGAGGTTAAAAAAGATTGGAAAGAGAGATTAAATATACAATTCACAAAGAAACAATGGGAGGAGATGTGTATATCTCCCAAACATGCAACAAAGTTTAGAATATTTAGGATTTTTGCCTGGGAGTGTATGGATACTTTTATACCCCAAGCAGACTCCAAATAATTTTTCCTCAGATAGATTGCAAATGTTGGAAGTGTAATGGGGAAGAAACAGGTAACTGGGAACATATGTTTTGGGAGTCTAATGAGTTGGCAGACTTGAGTGAGTAAATGAGTGTAACTAAGGAAATTATTTTTTTTTGAGCTGGAGTACTGCATCTGAATTGCTTGGAAATAGTAAGATCTTCTCAAGTTGGATTCTGGTGACTGCCCAAAAAAACAATTACTAGAAAATGGAAATCAAAATCTAAACCAACTATACTTTAAGTAGTGAATATTGTAACAGAGATAAAAAACAGGAAGTGGGATCTTCAGAAAAGGGTAGGAGTAAATGACAGAAAAAAATTGAATTTTTGGAAATAATACATACAGAAAAATTATTTTGGATGAGGAATGAGGTTTTACAGAAGGTGGGAATTGAATAATGTATTTAATGTTGCTTAGATTATACTTCACATACATTGTTATATATCCTACAATTTTGTAGATGTGAAATGGTTAATACAGTTTTATTACTTTCATATAAATGTAAGTTTGCCTATGTTACAAGCACTAATTCAATAAAGGTGATTAAAAAATACCTAAAATTAGTAAAGTTGCAATCACGCTATCTTGAAGAATTGTTCTTGACAATATTGTGACAAAAAGGATAAATATTAGCAAATGGAAAGATAATGTTTCTGGAAAATTATTAGCTTTGCACACAAGGCAGAAAAGAAGCAAGATTTGCACAGCAAGCAAGGAATGTTGAGGGGCATGTGTGTGAGTCAAGCTACTGTGCCCAGATGCATTCGGAACAATTTTTTCCTGGAGGATCAAAATATTTTTTGATGCAGAACAGGCTAAGGAGGAAATAAAAAAATAATATTGAACAATGAGTAAGCAAGCAAAAGGGGACTCTGCTTCTCATTCTTCTGAGAACAAAGCCAAAATATGAACTCTGGCAATGGAACCTTTTCCATTGTACCAACAGAAATGCTTGAAATTCAGAAAAAAGCACAGGAGCTAACTAGAAGAATCAAGAGTACTTTGGACATGAACCAGGGACTGTTGTTGGGAGATAGATATGATCAAGAAGAAAACCAGCAACACTGAAATTAATAAGTGGGAGACTATAAAGCATCAGTGCTGCTAGCTATAGGAATATATGTGGAATATGGCTTTGCAAGAAAAATGGTTGAGTAATACTGGAATTGTATTGACTTTGTTGAACTAGAGGAACTGTAAAGTATATGTCCCATTTTATGTCATTAATATTTAGAAGTACATTGAAGGGAATGAAGAACTAACTAAAAAATAAAGCATTTTTTCTAACTTGTATATATAGTTTCACTATAAATTGCATGTTATTTTGTAAAACAGTTTTATCATAAAGTCAAGGAGATTTTAAATGTGAGGAGGAGGAGTCTTATCAGAGACTGCTGTTTAAGACATCAAAGCATGCAACTACTTTTACTTAGTTACAAGATATACAGAATTTATACTGTGATAAGATAAGAAAGGCTGGACAGATGCAAGATAAAGTTAATATAATGCTGTGATTTTGGACTGCTGGCCAGGGTGTAAAAGTGTACTGATCATATACGTAGAATTAAAATAAAACTTTCCCTTGTTTTTACAGGGGTGGATATCTAAATTAATATCCTTGGTTTAAGCTATAGACAAGTTTGTGTAAACAAATAGGCTTGAAAAGTAAGACAAAATTATTAAAATAAAGGAAAATAGCAAGTTTCTTGCATATGTAAAGTTATTAGCTTGTTTTTGTTTTCCATTAGCACATGTTTTCACTTGAGATAAGAAGTCTGCAGGTACAGGTAGTTGGTCAGAGGAAGTATGCAGAGTGTCCAGAGTAAAATTTACAAATGTTCTTTCATTCATCTAGAAAGTTGTTAGCTGTTTTTTTTTTTTTTCTGAAGGTGTAAACCATTAACCTTTAGAGTTCTGAACACTTTCTGTTGACAGACATGTAACATGTAAAGGTACAGTGACAAGCAGTTCAATGAAAACTAAGCAAAGTTTGAAACTGTGGGAAGTGAATAACAGAAAGTGGCCTCCAAAGCAGCCTTAATACTTTAATGCATGTAATAGAATATTGCATAAATTAGATTACACATTTAAATGTAGGCAGTGCACATTTTCTTAGGGCTATAAGTTAATGTTTACTGAAAGCATGCAAGCTATTTTTCACATGGGGAATAGAGATAAGAAAAGACCAGATAACACTCCGTGTAAGTGGAAACACAGGCTGTAACATGTCTTTTAACATGGGTAACCTTAATTTTAGATTAAATAATGCATGCAGGTTCAGACACTGACTTGGGGTAGCAGATCCTACATGGATTAACTTCATTTGTTGAAAATGTACATGGTTTTGTGTGTTTCTTATAAGTTAAAGGGAGATGGGAGTTCTGAAAACTTATTTTTGTTTGAATTTTTTCATTGAAGAAAAAGTCTTTGAAAACATGACACAGGTTCAAATGGAGATGAAAAGAAGCAAGTGCATAAAAGATCAGCTTAGCAGACAGTGCGGGTATGTAAGCCAAAAGCTGGAAATATGCATTCAAAAGAACTATCATATATATATATATATATATATATATATATATATATATATACATACACATACATATATATAAAATAGATGGCAGTAAAGGGTCTCTATCATAATGGCTACTCTGTCTATATTATCCTAGAATGTAAATGGCCTTAAAGGTAAATAAATACTTCAAACTGTATTAAATTATATTAAGAAATGCAGGGTACAAATGAGAAATGGTGCAAGAGAAACATTTGGATAGAAATGAGCATGTAAATTTGATAAAGAAAAGATTTCAGGATGGACACTCAACAGAACAACAGTAATAAGGGAAAAGGGAAGTAATACTGATTGATGGAGAGGCTCCAGTATTGACAGAATAGGGGAACATACAACAATGCTAGACTTGTGGCTGAGGGACTATTGAAAGGTAGTAGAATTTTGCTGGCATGCACTTGTGTTTTACCAAAAACTGCTAATTTGGAGCTTACAGAATTTAGGGGGAGAATTAGCTTTCATCTGGGAATATTATTTATGCATCGCAAATAAAATGATTTGCAACACTGAGCATGTGTCAGGGAGAGATTTCTAAAGAAATATATGAGAATATGTGGTATGGAAGATGAGGGGGAAGCACAGTGGCACAGCAGATAACATTGCTCTACACCAAGAGGTTCCCTGGTTCGATTCACTGCTGGGATGTATTCTATGCAAAATGTGTGTCCTTCCAGTGTTTGTGTGGGTTTCCTCTGAGTGCACTGGTTTCCTCCCACATTCCAAAGACATGCAGTAGTTCGACTGGACACTTGAAACTGGCCATAGGTTTGAGTGTTTGTGTTATAGAAAAACTACAGTGGCAGGGCTAGCCACCCAGTAGTGTAAACCTTGGCTCTAGCCAATTGTCACTATTGAAGGGACACCCCAACCCCATGTGCAAAACAATGAGAAAAAGGAGTTCTGGATAGATGGATAAGTATGGAAGATATGAATTCAGTTGTAGGAACTCAGCCAGGATACACAAATTATACCCCAAGGTACAATAACTGAGCTAGAAGGGGCAGAAATTATATTTCACAGGAGCATGTCTACTTAATTGAAAACTTTGACACATCCAGTAACCATTTCAGATTATGCATCAATAAAAAAAATTAGATAAATATGCAGAGCAATGAAGTAAAAATGAAACACTGGTGCTTTCCAGTTTACTTGTTAAAAATAGAGGAATTTTAGGAACAGGTACTAGAAATTATTTTCAAGCTTTATTATGGAATATACATATTTCTTTAGAAAGGAAAGCTAGTGAGTAGGGCAAATGATAATGAAGGTTAAAAACAGAATAGAAATAAGAGAGATATAGGACTTATTTAAGGATCTGACAAAGATTAAAGTACTGCAGAATAGGGAGAATCTCAAAGAACAAGAGAAGTAATGGCAGAGCGCTAAAGTGAAAACAAGGGAGTATTTAGATAACATAAGTTTAAAAAGGTTGCTGTTATGCAACTATTTTTATAACACCCCACAGCACAAAAACTTTTAGCACAATAACGTAGGCAAAAAAAGTAGGAAAGGTTGTCACCAGACTTAGGTAGCCCATGAGAAGAAAAATAACAGGAGAACCTATGGAGATATTAGGACCATTTTGGAAAATTTATATAAAGCAAAGGAATGTGGAAACAAAGAAAAATCTAAAATGGAAATATTTATTGAATAATTATGCCAACGTTAGAGGAAGATAAAAATGGAGATGTATAATCAATCAAAAGGAAAGTCTCCAGGAATAGGTTTTATTCCTGTGGCAGTTTGAAAGATATGAGGGAAGGAATCAGGAAAGTTTAACAGTATTTTAAAAGGGGAAGAACCAACATCTTGGACAACAGATATGGTGGCCGTATTACCTAAAAATGATAAAGCTCTATCATAGCCAGATTCATATAGACCCACGTCTACTTTAAACCATGGTTATAAAGTGTTTATGTCATTGTTAGTTAAAAGAATGGCAAATATGTTGCCAAAATTGATGGATACTGGGAAGACAAACATTTAATACCATTCATAGAATAATAATGATCCAGAGGGAAGCAGAATGTAAGAAAATGCAGAGAAAGCATTCAACAGAATAAGCTAGGAGTTTATAAACAGGACAATGGAAGTATTTGCATTCACTTACACAATAAGGTTAATTAGCAGGATATATGAAGAATCAGAGGCAAAGACTAAAGTAGGAAGGTCTCTCTGTGATATAGCATTTGAACAGAGAAACCAGACAAGGGTGTCTTCTTTCTCCTTTGCTATTTAACTTCTATTTAGCAAAGAAAATAAGGGACTCAGAAATTTGAGGATATAATTTATATGGTAATCAGGACAGGTTGGCTTTATTTGCAGATGATATTATTTTGTACCTGATAAATCCATAAAGGAGATTTCAGTATTGTGGAACATTTTGAAAAAGTTTCAAGTCTTTTCAAGATATAAAATTAATGAAGATAAAACAAAAGCTATAGGTATAAATGATGTACCCAACTACAAACTGGTTTAGCAATACCCATATTTTTCGAGGTATGATATGATGAAGTATTTATATGAGTTTTGGATTAAAAAAGGCTTAAGTTATGACAGCTAAGGATAGACAGGTAGAGGCTAAACAAAAGGTAATACAAAAACTGAAAAAAATGGAATCTCATTTTTATTGATAAAAAATTTAAATGTTTTAGTCCCTTTAGTTTTATACAAGAGTCCGGCATATTTTTTTATCAACCAGAGAAGTTGTTGACAATAATTAATAAAAATTTGAAGGAATTTATCTGGGGGGAAGACAACAAGAAGTAAGTGGGATGAACTGATTCTTCCAATAGAATAAGGTGGTTTAGGATTACCTGATTTGAAGGAATGTTTTAGAGCTACATAGTTAAGGCTCATAATACATGTACATATGTGTGTACACATATACATATATATCTATAAACAGAAGTAGAAGGTTGTAATTCAAAGTGGAAAGGTATGACGAAGCAGGGGAGTTCAAGAATTAAGAATAGAGTAGGATTTTGGATGATCTTTAAGGAGAATAACAACACTAAAGTACAATATGTTCATATAGTAGGAGAAAGTATTCTAAGAATTAAGCCAACACAAGAATAGAGAAAGGAGATTTTGCCAATAGAGGTGACTGCACGTAGGTATACAGAAAAAAGGCAAGAGAGGGCTGGAATTACTGGAGAAAACTGGCAAAAGAACTAAGGTATTGTGAGCAAATAACTAAATAGGGAAAACTAATACAGTGAGATGATGCTAAGATGATGTTTGGACTGCAGGCTAGAGACTGCACTCCCAACCAAGGAATGATATCAGAGTATAGGCAAAGAGAAAGGGATAGGGGGATCCTAAAGTAAATGACCTGCTCTGGTAGAGGTTTTAGATGAATCTAGAACAAAAGGTATTAAAAAAAAGGATAATTAGTATGTCATGTAAAACATTGCCCAGTATCTATAAGAACCAATCAGAGGCACTTAGAAAAGATTGGGAAGGACAGACTGGAAAAGTAATTTACAAGGGAACAATGGGAGGGCACATGCAAGGTTCCCAAGTACATAAAAGTCCAGAAGGTTTACAGTTTTTGATTGGAAGTGTTCTCATAGGTGTTTGTATACCTCAAGCAGACTTCAAAGAATTTTTCCTTTGGTATACAGCCAATGCTGGAAGTGTGAACATGAAGAAAGATTTATGTAACTGACAACATACATTTTACGAGTGTAATGAGTTGGCAGATTTCAAAGCCTTCCTGCAGAGCACTCTTTCAGAAATGTTGGGTGAGCAAATGGCTTTAACCAAGGAAATGATTATTTTGAGCTATGACACAGGATCTGAATTGCCTATACATACTAATGTCTTAAGTTTAATTCTGTTGACTACCAAAAAAAGCAATTACTAGAAGATGGAAATCAATGTGTAAACCAACTGTACTGGAAGTATTGAGTATTATAAAAGAGATAAAAGAACTGGAAGAGGGATCTTAAGAAAAGGGAGGGAGCAAATTACATAGAAATAAATGGAAATTAAGGGGACAATACATGCAGAATAATGTTCAGGAGGAGGAGGAGTGAGGTTTACGGGAAGGCAGGAATTTAGCAAATCATGTAATGTACTGATGAAAGTTTACAAAGAAAATAAAGCTATCTGATGCATAATGTATATAAAAGGAAGAAAGTCATTTAAAAAAAATGCCCTCACCCCCATCAGACACTTTCCAAAAAATTTTCTTCATCTAGTCTAGGACAGCAATTTGAAACATGGTCGTGTTTCTGACAATTAATAGTTTTGAATGTCATGGGGGGTCCATCAGTCTTCTTCCTTATTATAGCATAAGGAAGCAGGTACCAGTTTTGACCACCTACTATGAATCCACCATGTATTTCTAAACAAATTTGTGGGACTTAATGACCCTAGAGAACATATCAGACTTCTTAGGGGCAGTAGATTGGGTGTCTGAATCATGAAGGTTGACATGATACCCCAACCACATGTAGAAAATGGGTTTGATGATGATATAAATGTTGGGTGCTACTTGCCCATGAGCACATTTAAGAATTTAGCCAAGAAAGATCAAACCTTCATCTGTACAGAGAAAGGAAACAATAATAATAAACAATAAATGACAACAAAAAACAAGACTAATAAAACCACTATGCAGTATATAATTGTTGTGGCACAACAGAAGAATATGCAACAATGAAAGGGTGAGAAGACTGAACAGAATGTGGAACAACACAGGCTTAGACAAGGGAGCATCACACACTTATGTCAGCATGTACAAGACTTGTGCTGGTTCCCACAGAGCACATGTCATATTTGTACAAATGCTAGCTGGGAAAAGGGACAGAACATGAGGTAAACCCCAACACTATGACTTAATGTTACAGTGATTACATCTATAGAAGAGTTTGGTTGATACAAACGAGACACGTCTAGCAAACAAAAACAATACCAAATGGTCAACATTCATATATCCTGGAGGAAGTAGCCTTGAAAATATCATCATGGTGCAATGTGCTTCCTATACATGTCTGACATTAGTACATGAGGGTCTTGAAAAAGGTAAGCACCATGTCAATTAACTTTTGGGGTGGGAGGGATGAATGGCTCAAAATGGTGAGAAGTCACAACCAGAACTGTGATATGTGAAATAAATAAAAAAAAAAAAAACAAGAGAATATGCCATATGCCTGGGCACTAACATATATTAAACACTTCAGAAAAGGAAAGCTAAGAGCTAGACAGCATGGATGCCATATAAGCATAGCATGAAGTGTGAAAGCAGCAATCACATGCATCTGGAAACAAAACTGGTTATGTACCAACTGCTGTCAAATAAAACTGATATAAAAAATATGGAAACACTGGCTTCTGGAGTTTAAAATGCTAATAAAGTTGTGTGTTCACTCTAACCATAAAAGGCAAGATTCACAAAACTTTGCGAAGGACAACATTGTTAAAAAAGCCAAAATGGTGGCTAAAACAGATTTGCATGAAAGTATTTTCTGAAGCAGCAATTATATGTAAATATAAAACATTTTTTAATATAAGAAAAGCAAAGAAAGAAAGTTGGAAAATCTACCAACTATGGTAGGAAATAATACAAAAAGGCAGTGAGAAAGGAAGACCTAAAAGGAAAGAAAAAGGGAAAAATTGTCAGGATAATATGGGAAGTATTCTAGGAAAGAAACAGTTAAAATATACAAATTACTAACACTCACGTAACCTCCAAGAAAAAAGTAATAAGAAAACACGCTATAATGCTTGAGAGTTTGCAATCTACATCTGTTTGCAGTGCCGGCACACAAGATCTTAAGTATGTAAGTTAGTGGAGCATTATGGGTAAAGGGAAGAGCTTGAGAGTTCTAGGATCCTACGATCTAGAAGAAGTGGCCAAGTTGGATCCGGATCTCAGATCTGAATCCATCATAATGAATGAAGATGACAACATTAGATCAACTACTTAAAGTTGGTCATCTGACCTGCACTGCAATCAGTTTTGAAATAGAACTGCTAACAAGATCTAGTGATTATAAAACCATGGTAATTCTACAATGAGGAGCAAAATCCATTAATCAAAAATAATGAATGAAACAGCCACAAACAATTTTAAGAAATATATTTAACCACATTTAAAAAAAAGCCTGAAAACATTTCCTATAGAAAACATACAAAAATGCAGTTTACAGGCTATAAGTATGACATTTTTTCTGATTAGCAATAATGCATTTCTGACAACTAAATTCAATAATGTTTCGGCCACCTTAGATTGTTAAAATACAAGTTTTGCAACTTATGGCTCAGGTAAAGGGTAAATTATGGCTTTCACCAGGAATGTCTAAAAATTATCTGCTAAAGAGGTCACTTTAGGACAACACAGAATATGTGAACATTAAGATGCCATAATGAAACAGCTTCACTTTTCAACAGCTGATTTGTAAGTAGGCACTTCAAAAATATATGCCTCAGTGCAGGAAGAAGGATAACAGAAATGCAAGTATACTGATACTTTTGTCAGAAATACTTTATTACTAGGAAAGCTACACAATAAAATGTTTTATAAAATACAAATGCAGCTGTCGTAACAACTTTTTTTCCCAGCCCAATAAGGCTATTTAATCTCATTAAGTTCTTAATGTGTGTTTCACAAAGTCTTTCTGGGGTGGAATTTATCAGGGAGGTTAAGTTATTTTACATTTCTTTATCTGTTTTTGCAAGTTTCCATCCACTACTATAACTGGAAGAAACTATGGAGTTAACACAAACATTTAAAGAAAGGGTGTGTGTGTGTGTGTGTGCTCACCTGACAAACAATACATGGGTGTTCAAACATTCTATTGTTCTTTTGCAAATGAACAGCCAAACTGACCCATAACAATTCAAAAATAAATTATGAAACAGTTGTGAACTCATATGAGTGGGACTGCCCAGCAAAAAAAAAACAGTGATTCTCAAACATGATTGTGGAGGTAGTTTATAATATGCATTTATAGGCTGACATTTCATCAGAAGCAGGGAATTTTTGCATATTTCAAGTTCAGCACTGTGCAGGTCTGCCAAAATCCCATCATAAGTAGCATATACAACAGGATATAGTCTTAAAATTTATGTTGAGATATTGGTTAATTAGCAATACTCAGACCAAAGACTACATCCCCATGCAAAAAGGATGGTAAGTAACCGTAGTTTCACACGGCATTAAGAGAGTTACATTACTTATTGAAACTGTGTTGGTATCCAGCTACAAAATTAGGTTTAATAAATAACATACTTAAATAGCTGAGGGAAAGGCACATTTCCATCAAAGGAAAACCAATTACTGCTGTGGCATAGTTGTTAATGAGGACGTTAACATTATGTTCCCCTCATCTTTCTCGGTATGGTGTATAGCTGGCACAAGGCACAGCGAAAAAATTTTGTACAATGCCAGTTAAATTTGCTGTTTGATAGCACAAACTGTATCAACATAAGCCTTGATAAAAGTTAATGTCTGCACAGCCAAAGCATTTCTTCTGTTAATACTTCTAAGTTGCTTCCAAACCACCAACTCTACAGAAGACAAAAACAGAAAGACTGTTGTGGACTGTTTTGGTTGAAGGAAGCCTGAAATATCAGCTTTTTGTTTTTCTCAGTATAAACAGTGCACACGTACATGGATCAGGCATACAAATATAGTTCATCTTTTGGATAATGTACACACGTTTTTGACAAATGCTAGTTGGGAAAAAGGACACAAAGTGAGGTTTATACATCATCTTTAAAGAAATGTTGACAGGTCACTGCCACTTTCACATCACTCTAAGTAATGAAAAATAAAAATATAAAAACCTGTCCACCAAACGAAGCTCAACAGTGGCATCTGGATTTCACAGAAATGAAACTGTCAGGAATAAATGACAAAAGTTAACTGACCAGGCAGATGTGAGCTTAAAAAAAGTTAAATAAATAAAAATATGTACTCAAGGTACAGGCAGTTGTACTTTCAGACTGCCACGGCAAGCCTTCCTTTCTCCACAGATACCAAAAATTATCTATGCCTCCATCTTAAACAGGAATACATTACACTGCACTTCAAGAATAAAATGAGGCAATTATTTTACCTCTGTAAAATGTGCCAGAGTAAAAAAGTGAAGTCATTGACTTGGTGATGTGATGTCCCCATCTGTTCTGTTTGCTAAACTTGTGTGTTGCACTTGTGTGAAAGCGGATAACACATACATACAAAATCTAGAGCACTTGATAATAGTTTTCAATCTTACAAACACTGGCTAATCTACAATGTATGTACTGTACCTGTGTACTATGTATGTATTCTACCTATGTTCCAAATTTCAGCTGTACACCACAAATCTATTAATTACCTTTATCTTTAAAATTAATATTTTTTTGTTTGTTCTCTCCACTGTAACTGTTTATGTGCTGCATACCACTGTAAAAACATGTCTCCTGTAATTTGTGTGCATACTGATCATGTCTAAATAACTAAATGTGTCTGTAATTTTTCTTTTGTGGAGCTTTTCTCCCCGGGCTTCTGCTGAAAAAGGGCCTTTTCGGCTCAGTCAGACACCCCCGGTTAACAAATGTAAAATAATAAATAAATAAAATTTTATTACTAAATGCACAGGACTTTTTCTGTTATCTGAGTAAATGTCACTTTTATTTAGTCAACATGACTGCTGGCTAATGAATATATGTGTTTGTGAGACATAGGGAGCATACTGTTGCACATTAAAATAGCTTTTGCAGAGCTCCTGATTGATTTGAACTTCTCCCATTTCCTATGGTGGGTGCAGTCCTGCAACTGGCTATGTTTAGGTAAGGGGTGTGAGTGGAAAAACAAAGCATCCCTCCTCCAAAAACACTTGCCACAAAAGTAGTAGATTGGTTGGGACCACACTACACAATCTCTAAGCACAAAAAAATCTGAAAAAGACCAAAATTGCAGGGGGGGGGGGTGGAAGGCTCAAAAATAGGGACAATTTTTAAATATTGCTCTAAGAAGCTTAGAAAATTGCTAGAATATGTTTTACATTGACATGTATTTTCTGAAGGATATGAAATCTAACACACAAATGCCGGTCATTACTTAACTGGCTTCAATCCTCAATGATTTTCCAGATAACCAAAAATATGAAGCAAAAAATTGAACAGTTGAGAGGTATGATTAGGACTTCTGGTAAATGTGTATGTATATAAACACACAAGCATTTGTCCCACAGTTACATCAACACTCCATAAAAAGTCCCATTTGAGTGGGACTTTCGCTAAACAAATCTTTTGATATAAAATCATTAATCATGTACATAGATGTATATTCACATGTGGATACATTTGTGTGAGCAATACATACAGACACAAACATACTCAAACATAGTGTTGGGGTACAGGGGGCTTTGCCCCCTTTTTTACTGGGTTTTATTATTTTATTATTTATTTTATTTATTATATTTGTTGACTGGGAGTGTCCGACTGGACGTAGGTCCATTTTCAGCAGACGCTCGGGGAGAAAAGCTCCACAGTTAAAATAAACAGACAGTAGTTACATTGGATTACATAGCGATTAACAATTTACATAGCAATTACTTACAACATATTTACAGATGAAGAACATAGTACATCAGTAGACAACTAGAATCTTTATCTGTGAAGTACATAACAGACATTA